>NC_085141.1:297144530-297493211 GCF_024139115.2 Armigeres subalbatus
ATGGTATTACTTCGTTCAATTACGTATTACTAGAACTTTTTCCGTATCGTACATCGATCAGATTTTAATTACATTTTGTCTAGAATTTATTATAAGCATTTAAATGATCTCCCTATGCTGCTGTAGGATCTATCAAAGTTAACACGTCTGTGTCTTCTTTTTATTTTACTTGGTTTCTATTCTTACCTTATTTTTACTGTATTCGATAAAAAAGGAGAGATTTTCATCGAGAGCTGATGTTAAATCCGAAAGTGGTGATGTTCAATTACCCAGATTTAAGTACAAATGGCACAAATTCATTTTAGCGTTTACTCAGATTTTACAACTCTCTAGACGACGTTGAATTCGGATAAATCCTTGGTCCCTGGGTAATCTTAGAATAGCTTGTACCTGGGAGGGAGAATCAGATTCGAAAAATGCGTATGTCAAGCCGAGCCGAAATCTAGCTGTCAGGTGAGCCGAAAGCGAAACACTTGGCAAGAACATGTTTGAAGGCAATATACTCAACAACAATAACGCACAAAACAAAATTTGGTCTTTTCAGGTGGCACCTACGTTGATTGTTTTTCTTGATAATTTACTTGTTGCATTATGACAGTATGTATTTAATTTGATGTGTAGTATCGAGAGCGCCCTCCCAGGCGTGTATTATGCATCTTTTGATGGGCACTAATTCACGTAAAATATTCACAGGTAAAATAATAAAATAAAATTGCTTTAGGTATGGTGTATGGCTATGATCCGCAATAAACTCCGCGCCATGAGGAACTAGTCGCAGTGGCACATTCCAACAAAAATAAAAAGGCCGTCTACTGGATGGAAGTGTCCAAAATTCAGAAATCGAGTTTACGCTTTCTGTTGATTGGCCATGTTTATGATAAACTAACTAGTTAAAAAATTGTATCTATTCAACAGTTTTGCCATTCCGTCCTTTTTATGAAGGACTCTTGCTATTAAGATTTGACACCACTTGCGTCAATTAGGGTTGCGCGAAATTTTAGCGTGTAGTAGTTGCATTTCTGCCACGGGTGGCGCCACATACGCTAAAGCATGGGTCGCCAGTATTGCGTGAGAGTGAGCTATATTGTTAATATAATATATTTGGAGACACTGAAGATGGCCTCACAGGTCGAAATACGTATCTGTAAAGATAACAAAAGGTTGTGGAATTAAATGGAAAGTACTAAACTCGTCTTAGACAGTTGTTGAAGCAAGCTAAGCTTAGTTGTCATGGAGTTTTGGAGTGTAGAATTATGCTTTCAATCATTCCTAGTTTTCTTAAATTTCCTTGACATGCGACTTCTCATGTAGTTGCGATATCATAAAAGGCGGATTAAATCTAATTTTTGCTAGATTGAAATACAGCCATTCCGTTAAAAACAATAGCAAATGTATTCTTTCAACTATATGTACCTTTTGTTAACATGCTGGTAGTTTAATAAATAATGCATGTTATAGAATATGTCATCTTTGTTCTAAATTAGCCGGCTTTTATATTTCGGTTCGAATGACCGGCTGGGTTTATAATTTTGTTGAACACATGATTTTCTTTAATTATTTGGAAGCAGTACAATATCCGGAAAGTGTTAATATATCAGAGTTATGAAGTCGCATATCTTCATTTTTTAACCAACTAGTGTTCTTGCAGTTTTATTTTAAAAATGTCAACAAACAATAAGCAGGAAGAAGGTAAATCTATTACAGATTTGTTTTAAAAATTTCGCTTGCAGAAAAGAACCAACCTTTCGAAAAACTTTAAAACTAAGTCTACATATATCAAAAATACAGCACACACTAATAACTATTGGAACCATTTGTTTTCTTTAGTCTGCTAAGAACTACTGGTTGGTTACATGTTTGTAGGAATGTTTTCACTTGAATTATCATTTACAAAAGGCGTAATTTCCATTTAATACTGCTTTTCCGAAATCACGCATAATGAGCAGAATTTATTCAATGCATTGGTCACCAGGTTGAACGGACATGGATTTATATGAAGTCAAAAACGTCAAAATTGAGGCACCATTGCGAATTTGGTGAACATAGTGTTTTTAGGGGACACCCTAGTCTGCACTCTTCGTAGGGAATTGCAGTGGCGAGATCAGGGTTGATGCAAAGTCATGCTATGAAGATACAACTGAAGGCTGCAAATTATTTTCGAAGCTAAGAATGTTCATTCCACCAAATTTTTCTTCGGTTAAATGTACTTGAGCTTGAGCTTGAGTTTTAGCTTGATGACCGTACACTTCATGAAGTTACTACTCTGTGAATTGATCAGAACAATCGAAATTGCACAGGGAACCAAATAGTTGAGGGCTTTGGGATCAGCTTTCCACCCTCAATGTGCACAGATCGGGAGAGATTCAGTACCAAAGGATCAATAACGGTGCACAATGTCCTTACGCATCATCTGGGAAGGGAAGGAAGAGTTGGTGTGACATCTGTTGCCATTAGAGAACCGAGATCACCTCTGCATCTCCACAGTTGCCCACAGGAGGGATTCTTATTAGTGGGCAGAATGGCAATTTACGGATCGTGGATTCACCCTTAAAAGTGATGTGCGATCCATGCAACTTCGATAATAATAAACCACCCCAAATGAGCACCCATAGCACCGATGAAGCCACTCACATCCCTTAATAATGACACTGAATATAATCACACAATGAGAATAAATTTTTGGAGGACTCTAGTGTTTTGTGATTCGTACTGGACCCGAAATTTAATAAAACAGTATATAACCAAGTTTTTTGCTCATTCATTTTCACTAATAAAATTGAAGTTGATTTGTACACTTGTTCCATTATGTTCTTGTTCCATACATCTCTCATTCGTCGTATAGAAGGCGTATTGATTTGAGGAACTTTTTGTTCTATAAACATTGAAGGAGAGGGAATGAAGTTTTATTCAGAAGCTTTTGTTTTAAAATTTCAAATTTGTTTATAGAAAACCAAAAGAAAACAAAATACCTAAAAACAGTAAAGTAAATGTGGAGATTGGGCAAATCAAGCATCCGAAAGATATTCAATTTGCAAAAAAGAGAGCTAACCGCGGTGGAGGTTGGTACTCGGATTCTGATGGCTTTTCCGCAAACGTGACCTTTAAGTGGTCTTGTTGTGTAAGAGGTTATCACGCCTATCTAGAGAGTAGGAGGTTGAGGTTCGAGTCCCTCCAAGACACGTGGATTCTTTTCGCAAATTTCATATCAATTTGTCCATTTGAAACATATGCTGTGCATATGCACAGCCAAGATATTTAACAAAAAATGGTTTTCGTACAGCGAGTTGCCGAATAATATACAATTAATTGTAATCAAGTGTCGGTCTTTCACCGTCATTAGTCGTCTAGTACACGCGACCGTTTACGTAAAAGGCAATCAAACTCATCAAATGCTTTAGCCAAGCAAGCCTTTGGCACAGCAGAGTGCGATTGAATTCGCATTCTATACCGTCCCATGATCCGTTGCTGGGGGGCATGGAGTGAATCCTCTCGTTTAATAAACAATGTACTCGCTTGGCTGTGGATATACAACAGTAAAGCAAATGTGGAGATTGGGCAAATCAAACATCCGAAGATATTCAATTTGCAAAAGAGAGCTAACCGCGGTGGAGGTTGGTACTCGGATTCTGATGGCTTTTCCGCAAACGTGACCTTTAAGTGGTCTTGTTGTGTAGGGGTTATCACGCCTATCTAGAGAGTAGGAGGTTGAGGTTGAGTCCCTCCAAGACACGTGGATTCTTTTTCGCAAATTTCATATCAATTTGTCCATTTCGAAACATATGCTGTGCATATACACAGCCAAGATATTTAACAAAAAATGATTTCGTACGGCCGAGTTGCCGAATATTATGCAATTAATTGTAATCAAATTGTCGGTCTTTCACCGTCATTAGTCGTCTGAGTACACGCGACCGTTTACGTAAAGGCAATCAAACTCATCAAATGCTTTAGCCAAGCAAGCCTTTGGCACAGCAGAGTGCGATTGAATTCGCATTCTATACCATCCCGCCCAGTCCGTTGCTGGGGGGCATGAATGCGATCCTCTCGTTTAATAAACAATGTGCACTCGCTTGGCTGTGGATATACAACAGTAAAGCAAATGTGGAGATTGGGCAAATCAAGCATCCGAAAGATATTCAATTTGCAAAAAGAGAGCTAACCGCGGTGGAGGTTGGTACTCGGATTCTGATGGCTTTTCCGCAAACGTGACCTTTAAGTGGTCTTGTTGTGTAGGGGTTATCACGCCTATCTAGAGAGTAGGAGGTTGAGGTTCTGAGTCCCCTCAAGACACGTGGATTCTTTTCGCAAATTTCATATCAATTTGTCCATTTCGAAACATACTTATTGCGTATATGCACAGCCAAGATATTTAACAAAAAATGGTTTTCGTTACGGCCGAGTTTGCCGAATTGAATATGCAATTAATTGTACAATCAAGTGTCGGTGCTTTTCACGGTCATTCAGTCGTCTGAAGTACACGCGCGACCGTTTACGTAAAGGTAATCAAACTCATCAAATGCTTTAGCCAAGCAAGCCTTTGGCACAGCCAGAGTGCGATTGAGATTCGGCATTCTATAGCTCGTCCCTTGCCCAGTCCGTTGCTGGGGGCATGGAGTGCGATCCTCTCGTTTAATAAACAGTATGTGCACTCGCTTGGCTGTGGATATACAACGAGTAAAGCAAATGTGGAGATTGGGCAAATCAAGCATCCGAAAGATAATATTCAATTTGCAAAAGAGAGGCTAACCGCGGTGGAAGGTTTGGTACTCGGATTCTGATAAACTTTCCGCAAACGTGACCTTTAAGTATAGTCTTGTTATTGTAGGGAGTTATCACGCCTATCTAAGAAGTAGGAGGTTGAGGTTTGAGGTCCCTCCAAGACACGTGATAGATTCTTTTCGCAAAATTTCATATCAATTTGTCCATTTCGAAACATATGCTGTGCATATGCTTTCAGGCTTCAAGATATTCTAACAAAAATGGTTTTCGATACGGCCGAGTTGCCGAATAATATGCAATTAATCAAAATACCTAGTTTCATCAAGTTTTCCTTTGATATTGAAAAATTAACTGACTTCAAATTGCACTAAGGAATACCTTTACATTTGTAGGTGTGAACAAAATTATGTCATTTCCACCTAAGCACAGCCTATCATTGAGTTCAAGTGCCCCATGCGTGATATGTTAGCAGATTGCAAATGCACAATATGAGGAGGAGAAAAGGAGGAGAAAAGTTTAATTAACTCAGGGAAAATATATTAATCACATAACGCGGATTTCGGCCTTTTTCAACTCGCTATATAAAGCATCATTGAATTTTGTCTGGATCGTTAGTTAAGCGTACGTAATTCATAAAAATTCCCTAAAAAGTACATATGTCTACTAAACCTGTTCCAATCTTTTGATGAATGAGCAAAAACTCTAGCTTTCAGTGAGATATAGATCCATTATTGCCAATACTGTATTGTGCTTTACACATATAAAAATACAAAAAATATAGGTATAGTAAATAAAAACAATAAAATACATCCTTGCGTTCGATCCGTTGGTCTTGTTAGTTTTGTTTAACAAATAGCTTCATATTATGTTCTTCATCGGCTGGCAATACACATTCTCCTAACTTATTATCACATTTTAAAAGTAATCCTTCTTCCGGGAAATGCCCAAAATAAAAAGCAGCCCATGATCAAAAGCGCCCAGTTAGCGAACTGTTGCTGTATTTCAATTGTATATATGGTTAAAATATCAACTGAATAATCCAAATAAATTAATAAAACCTGCCAAAGTGTCTATTTTCTCTACTTAATCAGAAGAAATGTTCATTTTCAACATAAAGTATAAGAAGACATGAATAAGGCAATATATCAAAATACGCTTGCCTCAATCAGGCGATAAGTCAACCCATCCAGGTAGACGATAATGGTTCATTGACAGTAAAACGTGATATTGATAACAAAACACGACACTAACCCGTCCGAAACAAGAATAAAAATAACAACCGAAAACAAAAAAATTGAACCGAAATATCACAAAAATATCAGGTCCCGCCATTAACAAGAACTTATCAACATCTTGAGCTATTAGTTTGTTCTTCCTAATGGCAAACCCCGACACTCCCATGACACCCCGGTGCAACCCCCTGCTATTCCCGCCACCCGAGCAAAGTCTGAAAACATAATCAGAGCATACAGAAAACATATTTTGATATTGATATCAAATGGATATCATATTTTGTTTTCAAATATGAATCATTATGACTGATTACATATTTTGATCTCAATTTGCTGTTGATTTCTAAATTGTATGATCTGACATCAAACTATGTACTTATTTTGTTATCGGAACCAATAACAAAATTAGTCTTCGATTTGCTCTCACCGATAGCAGGATTAGTTTTCAATTTGATGTCACAGTAAGATTTTTCTGCTATGCGTTTTTGTTATTTTAACCGTTAAAACGACCAAAAATGATATCAAATTAAGCAATCATATTCGGCGATTTCACAACATCAAAACAAGTTATCGATTTGCTCTCAAGCTTTGCTCGAGCAGTCACCCCACTCCTATCTCAAACAAGTCAATACCACGGTTTCTACCCGGGATAGCACCGCAATAATTCAGGTCCTGCCATTATACATGATATTATACAATTAGAAAACATAGCATGAAACGGACTCACAAAATATGGGTTATGTCTTTGATGATAGGTCTTTCTTCAGTACCCGCTCCATAGTCTTGAAAACACCTTGGTCCTTGTTAAAATTATTTTCCTTCGGTTAAATGTACTTTCGACGAAATGTCCCAAAGCCGATGTTTTCCACGGACTGCCAGCTTGAAAGTCTCTTAGCATCGTAGATACGAAACGACTCGATGTCACGAGTCCTATTCTCTTAGGGTCTTCTATAGCACTGATTTTCAACCCGTTTCTAACCGCAACAAGAACTCCACCTCCTGTGCGTTTTCTGCTGTTGAGAGTCCTGCGATAGACATCATAGTGAGGACAACACTAATGCGATAGTACAGCCAAGTAGTAAGAACTGATTCCACCGACGTTTTGGCATTAGATGAGCAGGTCTTCCTGGCTTCCAGGCTGAGGACAGGGGCGACTGTTGATCGCAAGCGGAATGGCTTCGACTGAACTGGGCAGGCTGAGAATATGTCCAAAAATATCTATGTGATAATAAGACATGAAATTATCGAGTTTTGTATTACCCTAACCTATTTCAGGGTCTCCAAAACGGCCTGGAGTTCAGAACATACGATCCACCCGATCAACCAAGCCCTGAACGATGTATTCGTGCACCGTTATACATCCCAGCAAATCCATTTAGTCGATAAGATTGCACTCACTACTTTTGCAAACTACTACAGGCCTTTTTGGTTCTCCAAAACGTCATGGAGTTCAAAACATGCGATCTACCCAATCAACCGAGTCCTGAATGATATCTACGTGCAACGCTGAACATCCCAGCAGGCCCATTGAGCCGATAGGATTTCAGACCTTATGTTTACTAGCTACTACAGATATTTTCGGTTCTCTAAAACGCCCGGGAGTTCAAAAGATGCGATCTACCTGTTCATCCACGTCCTGAACGATGTATACGTGCACTGCCAATCATCCCAGCAGGTCCATTGAGCTAATAGGATTTCACTCAATACTTTTAAAGCTGCTACAGGCCTTTATGATTCTTCAAACCACCCTGCCTGGGGTTCATAAAGTGCGATCTACTCTGAACGATGTGTCCGTTTAGCGCTAAACATTGCAGCAGGTACATTGAGCCAATTGGCCTACATGATTCGATGTTCTATGACTCGATGTCGATTCGTGGAAGAAAATGATGCCATATTGAAAATATTTTCTCGGTTACTCTGACGGTTCTTTCGAATAATTTTCCAAAGAATTTCTATTACACATTTCGATGTATGCTTGAGTCAATGGTCCTTTCATTAGCGATTGATAGAGGATCGACTGTATAGGCCCTTTTTGTAGCTCGGATCATGTGATCTATGAATGTTGTATGATATGATCTACTACTAAGTCCGTGAACGCAGAACAAATTGCAGGGTAACCTCATTGCTATTGTGCATCCTGACACAAGATTATTTTAGAGCACCTCATGTTCTCATGGATCTTATGTTCATGGATTGGGTAAATACCGATGATAAAGATATTGCGAAAGTCTTGATTGCTCTGGTAGATACTATGAACTAAACTCAAGAATATTTTGGAGTACTTTGAAGATCCCGTATTCACAAAAAATGGGTTTGCATGATGCGTATATACCTATTGAATTGGATTGAGGGTATACCGACGATAAGGACATTACAAAAGCCTTGATCAATCCGGTAGATACCTTTATTAAGAAATATTTTTAAGCTTTTTAGTGGAATGTCTTCACTTGTCATAAGACGACCTCAACAGTAAGGCCGTCTTCATTGTCTCCGACTTAGTCTTAGTCAACTTAGGTGGAATTAAATGGGATAGTATGAACTCGTCTTATGACAGGCGGTAGATACCGTTGGCTGAGCTCCAGAACGATTAGCAGTACTTTGACCATCTCATTTTCAAGAAAATAGGCTTTGCATCATGCGTAGATGCTCATTGAACCATATTGGGTGTATACCAGCGATGAGGACATTGCAAAAACCTTGGTTGATCCGGTAGATACCGTGGGCTGAGCTCCAGAACGTTTTGGAGTACTTTGGACATCTCGTATTCAATAAAATTGGGGTTGCATTTTGCGTATATGCCTATTGAACCGGCTTGGGTGTATACCGAAGATGAGGACACTGCCAAGGGAAGATCCATTAATTACGTAACGTAAAAATTGGACATTTCCAACCCCCCTTGTATGGATTGACACACTTCGCCCCTCCCTCCCCTCTAACCGTTACGTAATTTATGGAAGCTCCCCAAAGCATTAATTGATTCAGTAGATAGCGAGGGCTGAACTCCAGAACGTTTTGGAGTACCGTGACCATCCCGTATTAAGGAAAATTGGGTTTGCATCATGCGTATATGTTTATTGAACCGAATTGGATGTACACCGACGATGAGGACATTGCCAAATCCTTGATTGATCCGGTAGGTACCATGCGCAGAACTCGAGAACGTTTTGGAGTACCTTGAGCATCTCGTATTCATGGAAATTAACCTCAAGCATAATGTTCAGGATGGCTCAACTTGTCTGGGTAGCTAGAACTATCAAATAATGGGATTTAGGATTCAAACATGTCAGATTCATTTGCATGCTCTCAGAAGCGAAATCTTCTCAATGTTTCGGATATTTGGGTCTTCAGGGTATAGTCAAACTTGACCCTTAATATTTTTCATGCAAAGCCGACATCCTGGTGAACAGTTTTGCTGAAGAAAGTGGGGACCTATCTTTCTTCTGTGATATTACACAGCCAATCTAAAATGCTGGGCATATATGATCCATCCGTACTGAAATGGTGATTTGTCTTATAGAATTGCCAGAATTGAAGATTTGAAGAGGCTCTCGTTATTTCATACATGCCTGAGCGAGGAAGTTGAAGAGCCCCCTCAAGTTCCGAACACAGGAACGAAGCGACTTGGATGGCTGGAGCAAACTGCGTTCAGTCATCTGCAAATCTTGTCGTTGAGCAATGTTTATCATAACACTGAAACTACGTCGATTGTAGTGAATCGGACAACAAACGATCATGTTCCAACTTCGATTTGTGATTTTTTAATATTTTTCGGCCATACGGATGGCGAAGGCCGTTCGCTCCAAATCCTTGTCAAATCACACTTTAAAGGAAATAAATGCAAACTGCTTCAAATCAGCGTCTTTATGCATGCCGATGGGACTCTGTTTTTGCCACTTTTAACCATTTTTGACAAGGTTAGTAATATCGTAACGTTACGAGCAAACCGAGACAAGTATAGTCAAAACTTCTCGGGTGGATCTCGATTCGACTGTCCGACTTCCTTTTTCATCTGATTTTGTACCTCCAAAAATCTTAAACTCCTGCTTGTTATTATTTGTAACGTGTACGTGATGAAACGTTTTATGTTTCCCCAGAGACGAGAACTAATTTGCCGTGTATTGTTGGCAGCAGATTGAGAATCCGTCAGGAATACGCAGAAATATGGCCAATTCCATGAAAATGCTCCGGGATTTGACCATACATTCTGAACCGATGTCATTTTCACAGGACACCCAGAATCTGTTACAAATTGACCAGTGAGTCTTATATTCCTCAAAATATGTCTTTAAAACTAGGATACATTCCTTTTGAGCAGCAGGGACTATGTCCAAGGGCTTGACGATCCCTCCCAGGCCATCTGCGAGTTGTGGCGCCTGCCTAGGATGTGGTGGGGTTTGACAGTGGGCCTGTTAAACCTCTATAAAAAGCTGCATGTATCCGCAAGTAGGCTCCGCTAAAGCAACCGTGTGCCGCTCAAAGCGCACAAGCCCAAGAATCCTGGTGTTAGGTGGGACGTTAAACAGCCCTGACACGACGGCCCTCCGACAGAGACAGCAGGTTTGCGCAGGCCCAATAAGCCGCCTTTAAAAACAACTATTACGAACGACATAGAAGATAATACGACTCGATACAATCGGCAACGACCTGGGCGACGAATAAAGGATCACGATTGGAAGCTTGGAACATGGAACTGCAGAGTCGCTAGGCTTCGCAGGTTGCGACAGGATAACCTACGATGAATTACATCCCCGCAACTTCGATGTCGTAGCGCTGCAGGAAATCTGCTGGACAGGACAGAAAGTGTGGAAAAGCGGGCATCGAGCGGCTACCTTCTGCCAAAGGTGTGGCACCACCAACGAGCTGGGGAACCAGCTTCATAGTGCTGGGAAAGATGCGCCAACGCGTGATTGGGTGGCAGCCAATCAACGCAAGGATGTGCAAGCTGAGGATAAAGGCCGTTTCTTCAACTATAGCATCATCAACGTGCACTGTCCACACGAAGGGAGACCCGACGACGAGAAAGAAGCGAACCATGCACAGCTGGAGCAGACATACGATGGATGCCCACTTCGGGACGTCAAAATCGTCATCGGTGACATGATCGCTAGATAGGGAGGGAAGAAATGTATACACTGGTCATAGGACCGTATCTGGACCGTCTGCATACCGTATCGAACTACAACGGCCAACTATGCATAAACCTTTCAGCCTCCCGCGGAATGGTAGTCCTTTCTTCCCCCGCAAGAATATCCACAAGGCCACATGAAAATCACCTAATCAAGTAACGGAAAACCAAATCGACCACGTTCTAATCGACGGTAAATTCTTCTCCGACATCACGAACGTCCGCACTTACCGCAGTGCGAATATTGAATCCGACTACTACCTCGTTGCAGAATGTCTGCGCTCAAAACTCTCGACGGTGATCAACACGCGTCAGAGTCGTCCGCCGCTTAACATTGGGCGGCTACAAGACAGTGAACTAGCCCAAGGCTACGCGCAGCAGCTGGAAGTGGCACTACCAACGGAAGAGCAGCTAGGCGCAGCGCCACTTGAAGATGGCTGGAGAGATGTTCGATCTGCCATTGGAAGCATCGCAACCGCTGCACTAGGCACGGTGGCTCCGGATCAGAGAAACGACTGGTATGACGGCGAATGTGAGCAGTTAGTTGAGGAAAAGAATGCAGCATGGGCGAGATTGCTGCAACACTTTACGAGGGCGAACGAGACACGATACAAACGGACGCGGAACAGACAGAGCTCGATTTTTCGGAGGCGTCAGCAGGAAGATCGAGACAGTGAAGAGACGGAGCAATTGTATCGCGCTAATACCGCACGAAAGTCCTATGAGAAGTTGCACCGTTCACGTAAGGGCAGCGTGCCACATCCCGATATGTAAACATAAACGGGAACCTTCTTACAAATGAGCGTGAGGTGATCCAAAGGTGGCGGCAGCACTACGAAGAGCACCTGAATGGCGATATGGCAGACAACGGTGGCGGTATGGTAATGAACCTAGGAGCACGCGCGCAGGACATGCGACTTCCGGCGCCGAATCTCCAGGAAGAATCCAGGAGGAGATCGGCCGGCTGAAAAACAACAAAGCCCCTGGAGTTGACCAACTACCAGGAGAGCTGTTTTAAACACGGTGGTGAGGCACTGGCTAGAGCGCTGCACTGGGTGATTACCAAGGTTTGGGAGGATGAGGTTTTGCCGCAGGAGTGGATGGAAGGTGTCATGTGTCCCATCAACAAAAGGGCGATAAGCTAGATTGTAGCAACTACCGCGCAATCACATTGCTGAACGCCGCCTACAAGGTACTCTCCCAAATTTTATGCCGTCGACTAACACCAATTGCAAGAGAGTTCGTAGGGCAGTACCAGGCGGGATTTATGGGTGAACGCTCTACCACAGACCAGGTGTTCGCCATACGTCAGGTATTGCAGAAATGCCGCGAATACAACGTGCCCACACATCATCTATTTATCGACTTCAAAGCCGCATATGATACAATCGATCGGGACCAGCTATGGCAGCTAATGCACGAAAACGGATTTCCGGATAAACTGATACGGTTGATCAAGGCGACGATAGATCGGGTGATGTGCGTAGTTCGAGTTTCAGGGGCATACTCGAGTCCCTTCGAAACCCGTAGAGGTTACGGCAAGGTGATGGTCTTTCGTGTCTGCTATTCAACATCGCTTTGGAGGGAGTAATACGAAGGGGCAGGGATTGACACGAGTGGTACGATTTTCACGAAGTCCGTCCAGTTATTTGGTTTCGCCGACGACATTGATATCATGGCACGTAACTTTGAGAGGATGGAGGAAGCCTACATCAGACTGAAAAGCGAAGCTGAACGGATTGGACTAGTCATCAACACGTCGAAGACGAAGCACATGATAGGAAGAGGCTCAAGAGATGTCAATGTGAGCCACCCACCACGAGTTTCTATCGGTGGTGACGAAATCGAGGTGGTTGAAGAATTCGTGTACTTGGGCTCACTGGTGACCGCCGATAACGATACCAGCAGAAATTCGGAGACGCATAGTGGCTGGAAATCGTACGTACTTTGGACTCCGCAAGACGCTCCGATCGAATAGAGTTCGCCGCCGTACCAAACTGACTATCTACAAAACGCTTATAAGACCGGTAGTCCTCTACGGACACGAGACCTGGACAATGCTCAAGCAAGACCAACGCGCACTGAGAGTTTTTGAAAGGAAAGTGTTGCGTACCATCTATGGTGGGGTGCAGATGGCGGAGGAGGCGAATGAACCACGAGTTGCATGTGCTGGAGAACCATCAAACGATCACACCGCGAGAATCGGACGACTGCGGTGGGCCGAGCACGTAGCCAGAATGTCGGACAGTAACCCGGTGAAAATGGTTCTCGACAACGATCCGACGGGAACAAGAAGGCGAGGTGCACAGCGGGCAAGGTGGATCGATCAGGTGGAGGACGACTTGCGGACCCTCCGCAGACTGCGTGGTTGGCGAAAGTGGAGCCATGGACCGAGCTGAATGGAGAAGTCTTTTATGTGCAGCACAGGCCACTCCGGCCTTAGTCTGATGATAAATAAATAAACATTCGCTGAAAAAAAAACTTTCTTACTTCGTGCAGATAATCATTGTAACTAAATTTTCAAATGGCTATATCTTAGTAGTGTTCAATTTTTCGCTAGAGCTGTGGGAGTAAAGCAACGAACTTAGAAAAAATGCGATTTTCGTGATAAAGCCTGTCCACGTTAAATTTCGGACACTGAGACAATGTCCAATTGGTTTTTGGCCATTTTGTCTCTTTGGACAAGAATGAAAATCCGCTGAAAGAATAACATAAAGCCGAGAGATTTAACTGTCATGTAAATTGATCTCTTCAGTGGTTTGTATTTTTGCCTTTCTCGTACACTAAGTGTACGTAAAGGCTATAATACTACTTCAAAAACAAAATTTTGATAGTTTTTAAATCGCAATGGATGATGGGTGTCCGAAATTTAACGTGGACAGGCTTTATACTAACATTTTGTAACCGAAAATGGTATCTATGCATCTAGTGATGATGAAAATATTGGAATAACACATGGCAAACATCACCAGGAACATTAGAACGAATTTTGAGCATCTAATTATGTATATAGTGATAATTCGATGCTTGATGGAACCACCTTATAGTCATCGAAAATATTTAAAAGCATGTTGTCACTGGTGAACTTGTTAAATTAAATGTAAACTATAAAGGAAACATATATGATTATAAACTATGATGTTCTAGGATCTCCAATTTTTCCTGGAGTTTGGTCTACCGGACCAACCATGACTACCATACCATGATGTCCCCTCAGCCGTGATATCAACCCAATTATGTCCTCTGACTTTAATTTGCGTCTCAAATCTAGCCATATGAGATTTTGTCATATCTCCGAGTTGTCCTGGAGCTTCAATCAATTTGTTATCAAATCTCCAAATTGTCCAGAAGTTTGTTTTATTTTTCCTTTGTTTGGTGTTTTTTTTATTTGAAAATTAAGTTCAACACTTAAATTTGAATCAAATAGTCTACCGAACCAACCACGACTACAATGATTTCCCCATCCGCGATATCAACCCAATTATGTCCCACATGTATTTGTCTATCGTGTGCGTCTCAAATACAGGCATATGAGATATTGTCAGATCTCCAAATTGCTCTGAATTCGGGACAAATGGTCTACCGAATCAACCATGACTACAATGATTTCCCCAGCCGCGGCTTCAACACAATTACCTTCGAGTATATGCCTTTCACTTGCGTCTCAAATCCAGAAATATAAGATACTGTGATCCTCGGAAACACTTACGGACGTGGCCAGTGTACCCAAAAACTATCCAAAATTCATCTGTTGGTCTCTTTTTCAAAACCGTAAAGTTTGATTCGTCGCAAAGTAGGTTTTGAAGATTTTGAAAATTTGTCCCCTTCTGTAAAGAAATCAGATTACCTAAAATACTTCCAGACGTGGCCAATGTGTCTCGAAATTTCATCTGTTGGGCTTATCCTTCAAACTCATGAAATTTGATTTGGGTTTTGGAGCTAAACGGAATTCACCCACTTTCTTGAAGGAACCAGGTTTATGGGAACACTTTCGGACGTCGTCAATGTGTCCAAAAACTCGCAAAAATGTAACTCTTAGTCTTGGTTTTTTTAAATCAAGAAGTTTTATGTGTCGCAAGTTTGGGATTTATACCCATTGAAAAGTGATTGTTACCCAAGGGAACCAGGTTCCCGGAACTGTTGGAACGGCAATCGGACATCAAATGAACCCACACGGTTTTGATTTCTAAGTCAGACCGAAACTGGTTTTAATGTACGAAAAAGCCAAAAATAAAAAACAAACGTTGAAAGTCATTCATTTTTTATCAAACCAGTTCTCTAGAATAATATTTTAGATCACCGTGCACCCGTATCGAGGTGCCAATAGCAACATAAAATGGGTCGTATTATTCAAAACACGTAAACTATGATTCCTGATGTACCTATGTTGTATTCGTAATGTTGGCACTGCTACCATTAGAGAGTTGGCTGTCCGTCATGCAGGCAATACATTTCCTCGGGAAATATATGCAAAGCATAAATTTCGGTGCTAGTGGAAAACCGTTTCTCCCGAAATAGTAGTTAATTTTCCGTCAAGCGTTATGTTGTTACCACGATGCCCCAGAACGAAAAGAGCGACAAGATGCTAGAAAGTTTACGGCGGTAGTTTCCAAAATGTGGACATGAACTGACACGAAGCTTGAACATTTTCGAAACTTTTAATTGCTTGCTTGGTATGCTTTTGGAGAATTGAAAAAGGAACAACGTCTCGACAAAGTTGTTCCGGTAGACAAAATTTTCCAGATGGGAGGTAAAATAGTTTTGAATGAATAATTTATTCCGAGTCCACGAATTTCAATATTGAACCAAATTGTTTTGCTCATTTTATACGGAATTAGTAATAGTTTGAATTTTTATTTTTTCAACATTGCATATTTATCTGGCTTCGATGAATAAAATAGTCAAATGTCACAGCTTAAGCATAAGAAAGCAAAATAATCAGAATTTAAATCACTCTATCATCTTTTCATTCCATTATTTTTGCCGTTCTCATATACTAAGTATTTTAGAGGAATATGGGAGCTATAAGATGAAGAACCAGAACAGTAACTCTTATTATTTCAAACACGTAGTCGAATCTAGATCTAGCCAAACCAAGACCAAATAAAATATATGATGATAACCCACAACAAATCATTGATTCGTTTATAAAACATTTAAAAACAATTATCTTATTGTCGCTGTTGTACATAAGCGTATCAGTTTCGGTATTTGATTCGGATAACCTAAGGAAAATATAAGGAAAATATAATCCATTGAAAACGAATTAAGAGTTTCATTTAAACACAATGTACGGATTGCCGTTCACAAGATTCCGTTTTTATAATTTATATGTTTGCTTCATCCATCTGTCATAAAAGGTAATAACCTCAAATTTATAATCAACTAATTTTCTTCAAGTAATTTCTTACTTTTTTAGGTACGAGCGGTAAAAACCGCGTTAAATCAGAACCCTATGCTAATCCTTTCGATTATAATTTCCACCATTGTGCAACATCCCCCGGAAATGACTACGCTCGAGCGTTTAAGTCTCATTTTGTACGGGTCAAAGGCTTAGCGCTCACCCCCAAACGAGACACTTTCCGGTTGGCGAGCTTTACGATATAAATTGTAAGATTGTGAGAACGGATTCCGGCTCCTTCGCCACTTGGACCAACCAACCACACCAGTTTCGCTAATGCTCGTCGTGTGCATAGTATGGCCAAGTATAAGCCGCCAAGCTATAGTGTGGTGAGCGGACCATCATTATCCCCTGCTGTAGCAAAGTTGGCCATAACTACTAGGCAAAAGTAGCGAGTCCACCTCGCCCAGGTAGCACACATTAGAAGGAGGAAGCACACAGTCCTTATCTGAATGCCCAATTAAATACAGATGAACTGCTCAGCAACGTCGTCGTTGTCGTCGTCGTCGTGTTTCGCTGTTAGCCTCGTAGCAGGATAGAGCTTATTCTTCTTAACGGACCTAACCGGCGATGAAGGTGCGAAGAAAAGCATCGAGGAAATGGCTCCCCACCCACACACACATCTTCCACCACCCAAAACCAGAAGTGTAGCATAAATGAGATGCTTTTCTGAATATCGCACGTTGGAGATTATGTGTTTTATGAGTGTCAGGGTGCGACGCTGGCTGGTTCGCTGCTCGGTACTCTCCACCGCTTTAGCCTACAGCGATGCAAACCACTTAAACGCGTTCCAACGCAACAATATCGTCTAGCAAGCTAGCCGAGCTTTGTGTGCGCTTTCAAAAAAGGAGCGAAACCCGGGTTTAGTGCGAAGTGTGAATCTTTGAGCGCCAAAGTGGAAACTTCTCGCCACATCACAGAAAGAAACAAGTCCGTAGAGGATAATCGTTGGTGTTTTGTCGTTGTGGAGTGCCAGCGCACTCGGTCGTGTGTGATGGATGGGTATGGGTTTCAATGAGCCTTTGGAACTTCTAGTCGCTGGAAAGCTTTTCAAATAGTGGTTACTATGAGTTTCTCTATTTTTGTTTGATGTTAGCAAAGGGAATTATTGAAATTAATAGCAATTTTGCCCGTCAGTTTCATGCCTCAATCCAGCAACTGGATCACGGTTTCCCAGTTCTAACACACATAAAATTAAACGAAGACTTCTGTGATATTGTATTTTCTCGACAGCAGGAGCGCGAAGTAGAATTTATCTATAGATTTTCAGTAATGAAAAAAACCTAAAAAATAAATCTCGCTTAACTTTTCAAAAGGACCTAAGTAACATTTTTTTTCATAAATTAATTGGAATAGCGCAATCAACAGAACAGCATGAGCAATACCCCTCCCTCAGGACCCCTCCGTCCTTTCACAAATTACCCTCCTAAATGATCGGCTCCTCATAGTGAATATGTGTACAAAATTTGGTTAATATCGGTCCTGGGGGTTGGGAGTTATACAGAATTGCTCGTTTTCCAAACACAACCCCTCCCCCTATACCCTCCCCTTTTTCCCAATGACCATCCCACCCCCTTTGTTATATTTTCCTTAGGATAGAGAATGTGTGTATTATTATATTCATGAATATGAAATTTATCATAGCCGATATTTCAATCTAATTTAAAAAAAACTTTTTGACGGCATTGTTTATGGTTGATTGGGAGCTTATAATCTTATGAAAAATGTAACCAAAAGTCTTATTTAAGGTAAAAACCCAAGTAATCGAAAGTATGTTGGAGATATTTTTTCCAGTGCGTTGTTGCTTTGACATTTTTATTATTATTGACAAGAGGCTTTAAACTTATTGCACTCGAAATTGGATCGAATTGTTTTCACGTCAAAGAATGTTGTGGCCGAGTTTAAAAATATTTAAGCTTCATGAAAAACTCAAGAACCTTACTGTTGGACCCTATTATTGCTGTATTTTGTTTTTATTGTGATAAAATTAAAACAACATTAGTTTAGCACAATTGACGTAATATTTACGAAACTAGAGTTAACCTGCATCCTATTCGACTACTGCAATATGAAAAAAGATAAACAGTTAATTTTTAAAGAATTTTCGAAATCAATTTTGTTTCGATGCGACGCTTAAGCCCTCCATAATAGGTCGTTTTACCCTAGCTATGGAAAAGAAAAGATTTTTTTCTACTTGGTTTGTTTATTCCAATACACATACCCAAGACCTTTTTTCACTATTCGCGAAGTCGAAGCAAAATTCTTCACACAACCAATGACAGTTCTTTATGGGTTTTTACCGTAGAGCAACAGAGAGAAGGAGATGGCGGCCATATTTCTCTGACAGATAGATAGCAATGCGGTTTCCCATAGGAGGGAAGAGCAGAATTTGCTTCGACTTCGCGAATTCTCGCCTTTTCCATTGATGACATGTTAGGAAAAATAAGTTTAGAATAATCGAAATTAACCCTTATCCTCCCTTAATATTTTTAGGCACTAAAAAAAGACTTCAATAAATCATAACTCCTTTGATTCTCAACCGATTTTGACGATTCATCTACCAAACAAATCGGTTAGGAATCGGGAAGAGAATTGGCATTGGCCACCTGGTTCCGGAATAATTCAGGGATCGAGTAGGGAACCTTTTTTATCAAATCAAATGACCTTGCTAAAAGGCTTAAAATCAATTTTTTGGTGTGTCCTACTTCATGAAATCACTAGACAAGTTGAACAGTGCCTCTTCCAAGGTTCCTTGGTGGATTTGGACAGGTTTTGCGGCATTCCGGAAACCTGGTTCCCCCGGGGAAGTGGCCACTTTTTTATTTGATCCGAAACCTATCTTGCGACGTCTCAAACTTCTTGATTTCGCATAACGAGCTCAACAAAGTCTAATTTGAGGTACCTGAGTGGTACTGGTCTGGTTGCGTTTCATTCCAGGAACCTAGTTCCCGCGGGAAGTGGCCACTTTTCGATTTGATCCGAAACCCATCTTGTGACGTCTCAAACTTCATGATTTCGCGAAACGAGCTCAATAGAGTCTAAATTGAGGTGCCTGAGTGGTGCTGGTCAGGTTGCGTTGCATTCCAGGAACCTAGTTCTCGCGGGGAAGTGGCCACTTTTTAAAGCGATCTGAAACCCGGGCAGAAGCCATGAACAGAATAACAAACCATGATATGGACTTGATTGATATAAGAGGTAAAAGAACAGGCAACAATATCTCAAATTTGCACCGAAATATCATTTAAATATCAAGATATGCTATGGAAAAGAACAAACTAATGGCACATGATATTGATCACTTATTACAAATAGCATAACTTGATCTTCTCATGATATCTTAGTGCAAAATATTGATACGTCTGATCTTTTATCTCTTATATCAATCATGTCCATATCACATTTTGCTATCTTATCAACATATGATATTATTGAGATATTTTCGTCTACTCGGGAACCCATCTTATGATGTCTCAAACATCATTATTTCACGAAACGAGCTCAATAGAGTCTAATATGAGGTACCTGAGTGGTGCTGGTCAGGATCCGTGGCATCCCGAGCACCTGGTTCCCACGGGGAAGTGACCACTTTTCGATTTGACCCCAAACCCATCTTACGACGTCTCAAACTTCATGATTTGGCGAGACGAGCTCAACAGATTTTAATTTGAGGTACCTGAGTGGTGCTGGTCAGGTTCAGTGGCATTCCAGGAACCTAGTTCCCCCGGCTAAGTGGCCTGGGGAAGTGGTCTCCAACTTCATGGTTTCGCGAAACTTGCTCAATAGAGTCTAATTTAAGGTACCCTGAGTTGTGATGGTCAGGTTCCGTGGCATTCCGGAAACCGGATTCTCTCGGGAAGTGGCCACTTTTCTATTTGATCCGAAACCCATCTTGCGACGTTTCAAACTTCATGGTTGCGCAAAACGAGTTCAGTAGAATCTAATTTGAGGTACCGGAGTGGCGCTGGTCAGGTTCAGTGGCGTTCTTAGTTCCCCCGGGGAAGTGGCCACTTTTTTAACCTTCTGTCTGTGCTCAAAAAACTTACGTTGTCTGTGCTCTGGGGTCAAATTGACCCCAAATTGAAATTGCTATAACTTTTAAATGCTTGGCCAATTTTGGATTTTTGGGGCTGTTTCGAAAGATAATTTAATCATCTTTCAGGACGTTACCAAAGATTGACTGTAGGTGGGCGGGTACATCGCGGGGAGGGTTTTTAGTGAACAAGGGTATAAAACCAGTGATTTTTCATGATTATTTTACATATATCCGAAAATCCTACTGCACCTTTTTTAAAAAGGCTATGCAGGAAGGCATGTGCTCTGGCATGAGGCGTTGATAAGATTAGAACTCGGCCGCCAGGTTTTGGTATATTTGAATTCATTATTTTAGACTACTCAAGATGTTCCGATATATAGAATTCTCCTCAGTGTAAATATTCTTATCGCACAAATTAAAGATGGGAAGAAGTGCGGATTATATTGGGCACCGCGTTGTTGTGCTAGACTTCTTGAGTAATGTTGCCGAATACAACTTGGGTGTAGGTATGAGGGATCTCAAGCTAAAGCAATATTTCATATATGCAAGAATATTGCAAGTACACTAGCGCCGCCTATTTGTAAATTTCCTTATTATTTATTCCGTCACATAACAGTCTATTCCCACCAGACGAACTTTGTTACAGACGTCATCTTTACAAATTTCAAAATTGTGCGATAAGAATATTTACAATGAGGAAAATTCCATATATCGGAGTTACTTGAGTAGTCTAAAATAATGAATTCAAATATACCGCCACCTAGCGACCAAGCACTAAACTAAGCAAGTGCAGTTCTAAATAGGTATTATTTTCAGATATAATAAAATAAGCATGAAAAATCACTGTTTTGTACCCTTTTTACGAAAACCCCTCCCCGCGATGTATCCGCCCACCTGTAGTCAATCTTTGGTAATGACCTGAAAGATGATTAAATTATCTTTCGAAACAGCCCCAAAAATCCAAAATTGGCCAAACATTAAAATAGTTATAGCAATTTCAATTTGGGGTCAATTTGACCCCAGAGCACAGACAACGTAAGTTTTTAAAAAAAAGCACACTGTGGCGCAAACTTTCAAGATTTTGCAAGCGAATTTGCACCTAGGAGACAGATCTCGGCGAGTTTGCAAACTACCAAAAATTAGGAGAATCGGTTGAAAACTAAAAAATGGCAGCCACTCAAAGTGGCCTGGGGTCATATTGACCCCAGAGCACAGACAAAAGGTTAAGTGATCCGAAATCCATCTTGCCACATCTCAAACTTCATGATTTCGCGAAACGAGCTCAATAGAGAATAACTTGAGGTACTTGAGTGGTGCTGATCAAGCTCCGAGGTATTCCGGGAACTCCCGGGGAAGAGGCCACTTTTCGATTTGATCTGAATCCCATCTTTCGACGTTTCAAACTTCATGATTACGCGAAACGAGCTCAACAGAGTCTAATTTTAGGTACCTGAGTGGTGCTGGTCAGGTTCAGTTCTATTCCAGGAACCTAGTTTCCCCGGGGAAGTGGCCACTTTTTGAAGTGATCTGAAATCCATCTTGCGACATCTCAAACTTCATGATTTCGCGAAACGAGCTCAATAGGGTCTAATTTGAGGTACCTGAGTGGTGCTAATCAAGTTACGTGACATCCCTGGAGCCTGGTTCCACCAGGGAAGTGGTCCCTTTTTTATTTTATGTGATCTGGAACCCATTTTGGGACGACTCAAACTTCATGATTTCACGAAACGAGCTCAATAGAGTGTATTTCAAAGTACTTGAGTGGTGCTAGTCAGGATCCGTGGCATTTCGGGATCCTGGCTTCCCTGAGATATGACCACTTTTTTATGTGACGACTTCTTGCGAAAAACTTCATGATTTCACGAAACGAGCTCAATAGAGTCTATTGAGGTACCTGAGTGGTGTTGACTAGGTTCCAATGCAATTCGGGAACCTGGTTCCCCGGGGAAGTGGCCACTTTTTGATGTGATCTGAAACCAACGTCTTAGCCTTCATGAAACGAGTTCAATAGAATCTATTTTGAGGTACCTGATTCTCCCGATCATTTTTTAATGTGAACTGAACTGAACAATATTTCGACGTCTCAAACTTCGAACGCAGATTTGCAGACGTTTCCCATTATGTCGGTAACCTGGTGCCCTCGAAGATGAAGAAACTGCTTTATGTATTCTGAATCTTGAATCATGTAATCAATAGCATGCCCAACGAAACATGAAATTCTAATTTGTTGTACATGTTATCGAGTATTCTGAGAACGTTTGTGGTTCTGGAGAGTTTCCACTTTGATACGACAAAAGTTTGATACGATCAGGCATTGCAATAACATCTGAGCACAGGATATCATCTTTGCTTGTGCAAATATATTATCCCTAATCAAAGAGCACTCTGGAAAGATATTATCATTTGAGCATTTGATGATGATCCTGATAGCCAGTGCGGTTCGGAGTTTATTCACGTTGCGGTGCTACAACAGAAGCAGTGAAAAAAATTTTCTCCATGGCGAACATTGCACTTTGTTTACTGAGCAGATAGATAACTAATATCGATATCCCAGCATATCATCAGTATCTTTGCTCAGAAGATCGAATGATGGGATAAATTGCAATGCCTGGATACGATACAAGATGGGTTTCAAAATGAATCAAAAATTTGCCCCATAAACCAGATTCCCTGAACGCCACGGAATATAACATACACCAGTCAATTACCTTAAAAAAATCTGACCAGCGCCACTAGGGTACCTCAAATTAGACTCTGTTGAGTTCGTTTCACGAAACCATGAAGTCTGAGACGTCGCAAGATGGGTTTCGGATCAAATCGAAATGTGGCCACCTCCCCGTTGGAAACAGGTTTCCAGAGTGCTACGGAACCTGACCGGAACCACTTGATACTTGATACTTGATGGGCTACAGTTCTTCGATGAACCTACGCCGAATGGAGTATCCTTCTCCACTGGACTCGATCCTGGGCCAATCGCTTCCAGTCGCCCTGAACATTGAGCGCCCTCAGGTCCTCTTCAACTGCAAAAAGCCATCGTGTACGCGGCCTTCCACGAAGCCTGCGACCTCTTCCGGGTTCTCTACTAAATATTATCTTCGCTTGACGTTCTTCCGGCATACGAACAACGTGACCAGCCCACCGTAGTCTGCCGTGTTGTATAAGCTTAATAATATCCAGCCCTTTATACACCTGGTACAATTCGTGATTCATGCGACGCCGCCAGATACCGTTCTCCTGTTTACCGTCGAGTATTGTCCGCAGCACCTTACGCTCAAACACTCCGAGAGCTCTCCGATCAGCCTCCTTTAACGTCCATGTCTCATGGCCGTTTAAAGCCACCGGAAGAATCAGAGTAGTATACAGCGCGAGTTTTGTTTTCGTTTGCAGACTACGGGACTTAAGCTGGTTACGAAGTCCGTAATAAGCCCTATTTGCAGCTGCAATACGCCTTTTCACCTCACGGGTAACATCATTATCGCACGTCACTAATGTTCCAAGATACACAAATTCTTCTACCACTTCAAATTTTTCACCATCCAGCACTATTTCGCTACCACCACCACTAATGATTGCCACGTTGATTGCCAGCGACCATGTACTTTGTTTTGCTGGTATTGATCGTGAGTCAATCCTCGCTGTCTCCCTCTTAAAGGCGCAAAGCCTCTTCCACGGCACGGCGATTAATCCCGATAATATCGATATCGTCCGCAAATCCCAGGAGCATATGCGATTTTGTGATAATGGTACCACTTTTTTGCACACCAGCTCTCCTAATCGCTCCCTCGAGCGCTATATTGAACAGTAGGCCAGAACCACTTAGGTACTTCGAATTAGACTCCATTAAACTCGTTTTGCGAAATCATGAAGTTTGGGACGTCGCAAGACGGGTTTCGGATAAAATCGAAAAGTGGCCACTTCCCGGGGGGAGCCAGGTCCCCGGAATGCCACAGAAACTGTCCAAACCCACCAATGAACCTTTGAAGAGGCACTTTCGAACATGTTTAGTGATTTCATGAAGTAGGACACACCAAAAAATTAATTTTGAGCCTTTTAGCAAGGTCATTTGATTTGAGAAAAAAAGGTAGCCCACTCAACCCCAGAATTATTCCGGAACCGAGTGGCCAATGCCAATTCTCTTTCCAGGTTTGAAAACTACAGACCTAACCGGTTCGTTTGGTAGGTGAATCGTCAAAATCGGTTGAGAATCAAAGGAGTTATGATTTTTTGAAGTATTTTTTAGTGCCTGAAAAGTATCAAGATCAAGGGATCTTTACTTTAAGTGATGAACTTTGTTAAACTTAAAAATCAATCAGAATAAAAAAAAAAGTATCAAGGGAGGATAAGGGTTAACTTACTTTTGTAATCATCATTTCTCAATTTTTTTTAACACAATAACTTGAATACGACTCCGTTATGCTAAAAATGTTGAGCCCTTGAAATAAAATAATGTTGTAAATATGCTTTTCATTTTCAAAACATATTTGGCGTAGAAAAGTATATGAAATCAAGGGACTGAGGTCGTAGTATCATGTTTACAAGAAAAATAATGTTACACAATATAAACTAAGCTTTCCATAGATGATTGAATATTTAAAATCGTTGGTTGCAAACTTAGCAAAAAATAGTTTTTAAAAATAAATCTAAGATGGCAAATTCAATATGGTTGTCTCCATTTTTGTTATTGCAAATTCAGGACACACTCTTCCTCTTTCTGCTGATCTCTAAGATCGGTTGAGAAATGTGGGAAGTCTGACAGTTTTGGTGAGTCAAGAATGGGGGCGGTTCTTTCATCAGTGCTGCCATGGAAATTTTACATGGCATGATATAGAAAATCAAAATTAAGAAATTAAGATGCCTCTAGATCTAGAACGTTATATTTTTTTTAGTCAAACAATATTTAGTTTGTGGGGTTAGAAATTTAACAATCTAAAGCATTAACTTCTTATTCGAATTTTTTTTCTAAAAAATCGATATATCATATCTTTTAAGATTCTAACCCTTTAAACCAAGATTTTTTTTTTAAGAACATCTTTCATTTTTGTTTTATAACAAAAATACACTTCATTTCCTATACCCCATTGTGTGCAATTTAAATGATTCTATTCTAGCGGTATATCTTTCTGAATTTAACTCGGATCCTTAATATACTCGCTGAAATCTTTTGAACGAACATAAATTTGGGCATTTTTAAGAACCTTGTGCAAATTGTGTCCCGGTCTCAGCGAGAATTGCTCATACTCATTTTGATACCAAATAAGGAACCTCATGATTTCAAGCTTATGTTGATTTCATTGACAGCAAATTGTTTTTAGTATGACTCAAGAGTAAAAATGTGCTCCCATTTCTGTTGTGTTAACCGTTAACCATATAAAATGATATCAACTGGAGTGACCAAATAATTGATATCATGACAGCAAATTTTGATTTCAATTATCAAGTTTTGCTCGGAATGCCCTGATAATGCAAATTCAACAAAAATATGTATTTTTTATGAACTGGTTTTTTTTCTCGGTGTCAAATGTAAATTCCCAGGTTGTTTCCCCGGAAAACGAAATTCTCGGCCTTTTCTTGGTTTTTGCGGAATTACCTTCTCTGCTTCACTTATTACAAACAAACGCGTTTTCATAAGAAATTTTCTTCATTGTTTACTTTACACCGGGTGCCTACATGCGAAGAAGGGACTATTTTTTTCTTACTACTCAAACCTCGCTCGGGTTGTTTTTCTGCCAAATTATCAATCTTTTATTTATCAATCTTTTTCAATTCGAATTTGATGGCTTTCTTCAGAACTCATAAAAAAGTTACATTTTGACAATTTTTCAACTTTCCTGGTGAAAGTCTTGCAAAATGTCGTGACCATCACCAGATGATCAGATATGAAAACAAAAACCACCACGCTTTTAAACGATGTTCTTTACTGACAATCACTGCACGCGCATCGTGACATGTAGAAGCTGACACGTGAGTACCTTCGGTAAGCGTGACACCCAGATTGACAACCACAAGCTGAGAGCCATAAAGAGCATCAGGTCGGTCAGCTGTCAAAAGTGCAGGTGAACACCGTTATTGATTGATTTTGTTGTCGTTTGATTGGACAATCAAATCAAAATCAGTCAAAGTTTCTAATAAAGATATCGGAAACAATTCAAATTGAGCCCTACACTGAAAAAAAAATCAGTTTCAACAGTTTCAAAAATTAAAACTCGATTTGCGAAAAAACGCTTTTTTTGATTTGTATGAAATTGTGTCTCAAGATAGGTGATTATGTTCCCTACCAACCGTCCATACATCGCAAGCTGGGCACTTTGAAGGAAAAAAGTTTTTCTAACAAAAACTTTTTCTTGTCGAAATTATTTTCAGTGTATTTTTATCCATTGCGATATTGTACTCTGCTTGACTGTACAGGAATATTTAAATATATGTATGTATATGTTAAATCCACTGGCACTCCTTGACACTGAGAAAAAAATCAATTCCGACAAGAAAAATTTTTTGTTAGAAAAACTTTTTCCCTTAAAAGTGTCAAGCTTGCGATGTATGGACGGTTGGTAGAACATAATCACCTATCTTGAGACACAATTTCATACAAATCAAAAAAGCGTTTTTTCGCAAATCGAGTTTTAATTTTTGAAACTGTTGAAACTGATTTTTTTCAGTGTAGGGCTCAATTTGAATTGTTTGCAATATCTTTATTAGAAACTTTGGCTGATTTTGCGATAGCCACCCGTACAACATTTTTTTTTGCAGGAAGCGTCGTTTTTTGATTGTATCCATTTGAAAAAAAAATGGCTTTTTTTCAAAAGATAGTCTGGATCAAATTTGGAAAAACTATTGTATGTACTTTTCTTTTAATAGCACCTCTTAAAATATTGCACAAAAGTCAATATAAACAATAAGAACACTTAAATGTTCCCAAAAATTCTATTTCGGCTTCATGCATTTTTATCACAGCAAAAATCCATTAATTCCGCTAAGTGGATTATTCCATTGCTGTCGAGCGTTGATTTCGAACCAAACACCGCATAGGTCAAGTGATCATCACGATAGTCAAGATGACATGGATATGACAACCACAACATCAGGAAAGTTTTCCTATCATTCATGCTGGTGATCACAGGCAGAAGAAGTGAAGACATGGTGGCTAGACCAAGCGCTAGTTGCTAAAATGTCACTTTCATGGTGATCGTTACACCAAGCATGTGAGATCCACATTGAGCATCACAATTGAGTACTTGACACATGACCTGGATTTTGTTATTGTCACGCTTTGCGTGACTTGTACGGTGACACTTTGCAGCACTGGGTGAAATTGTTCGCCTTTTTATAGATGAATCAAGTGGTGAGAAAATCTTGCAAATCAATCAGCCCCTTCGTAAGGTATATTGCCTCAAAGGAAATGCAAATTCATTTTTATATATAGATAAGAAAAGAAAATTGCCTTATACCAGGCAGATGTACTCATTTAAAGAAGGCATTCGCTTCTATCTTCGCCTTACATTGGGCAGACGCTATCACTTGAAAGAAGTCATTCTCTCCTTAACTCGACTTATACCGGACAGACGCGATCATTCAAAGACACGTGAATTTGAAGAACGTTTTGTCTACTTAACTTCGTTTTATATCGGGCAGACGTGATCATTCCCTCATTTGAAACGGGTAATTCTCTTCTTATTTCGCCTTATACCGGGCAGATGCGTTCCTTTAAAGAAACCAATGTAATCTCCTTTTGCTCTATATCGAGCAGATGCATGAATAAATCCAATAATTCAAAAAAGGTTCTAATCTCTTCTCTTTTCCTGCGCAAACGCGTTCATTTACGAAGGATTTTCGTCTCCTGTCGTCTTATACCGGGTAGACGCCTTAATTGAAAAATCAAGTAATTCTACAAACCAAAACCAAAAGTCATTCTACAGAAAGGTACAATACGTCAGTATGCCTTCCATCATGAATCCTTTGAAAAGTAAATAATCTTATTGGGGTTATTCGTATGGCTACAATATATTTACTTATCATAGGACGAGCTCGTACAATTCCATTAAATCCCACCAAGTGGTGGAATTAAATGGAATCGTACGAACTCGTCTTATGACAAGTAAAGACATTCCACTTAAAATTAGTTAAATTTTTTTTTATCACATTATATTCAACAATGTGGTCAATAACATTGGCTTTATATCTAAAAACAAAGGTCAATAAGCATTTGATGTATTGTGCCTTTTTTCAAATATGTATAGGCTAGATGTACCAGTTGTGGCTATAGCACCAGTTGTCGCACTAGTGCTTTATATGCCAAATAGCCGATCAAATCACCGCAAATCAAGTTCATATCGATAAAGCATATTCATATGATACGATAACACCTTTGATCTCTTCCAAAACAAGCAAAGCATAATTGTTAAAATTGATTTTGATTTGCTTAATTTTTGACATCCTTTGCACCAGTTGTCGCACTAGTGGTCTCTATTTGACCAGTCCCATAAGAAAACAATGGGATTTGCCAAATAAGGAACCAAAATTAAGAATAGTTCCACAACTGGTACATGCGTTCCTATTATGGATTAATTAATTTTGAGGTTAATAACAAATTTTATTGTGGTTTTCACAGCTGTTCTAAGGAGCAGGAAGCAAAACCTTTCCCTTGATGTATAAAGTTCACCCACATGCCTTTTACTTATTTTTTTAAAAATAGTTGTTCTTAAGTATGGCGACAATTGGTACACCCACTCTATAGAATTTATAAAAAGCTGTAAAAAAGCTTTGGTAATTTCTCTGCCGTTATCTGAAAAAGTGACGTATACGCTTTTTTTTTTTTTAAATGGTGTTGCTAGTAGTACTCATCGAGCTCTTTAACAGAAAAATAGAAAACATGTAGGTTGTGATTTAGCGTATACGTCACATTTTCAGATTTCAGATCTTTTACCTATAGGGTTGAATAAATCCCAAAAGCGTTGAAATTGTTTTTTGGTTTTGCTTGCTTGGACTTGCTTGGGCCTTTCGTTACAGTTGTCAGAAATCCGTCATCACTAGTTACTTATTTTGAGTTCTTTTCCTGCTATGCCCACAGATATGTGGTTAAATTGTTTCTCCTCATTAAGTTAAAGACTTCCTTACCATTAGCCCAAGACACTGTGAATTGGGGATAATGTGAACGTTATTACTTCATCATTTTATTTCATGAAAAGGTACATGAAATACATTAAAAGTTGCTTATTCCTGTTTATTCTATCGATTTTGTCTTTACTTCTCGTACTTCATTTCATCTTTAATTCTACTCGTTGCGATACGCATAAAAATAAACTTCTATGCCCCTCCGTAGTATTCCATAAGTTACACATTGGAATATTGGGTGTGCTACATTCGTCTCAAATTAAACGTCATCCCAATATGAACATTCGAATTTGACACGTGCTGCGGTCTGTGCGGCACAAAGGTATCAAATCTCCACCCACCATCGTCACCGTGGTGGTGCCGCACTGCTCTCGATCTGTATCAAAGTACACTTTGCGCGTGGCGAGCATATCCAAAAGCGTGCCAACACATTTTTTTCCCCGCTAACCACTTTCCACTGTTATTATTCTGGTTTTCCGCATTCATCGGAATTCAAAAGGAAACGACCTTCTCCTCTGGTTTTGGTGTGACATACTTGTGTTGCTAATACTGCTGTCATGCTCCGAAATCGTAGCTTCTCCGTTATCGACGACGACCGTTCAACGTTACTCAACGGTGCTCCGAACAAGTTTATTTTATGCTTTCCAGCGAACTGTTCCGGTAATGATTATTTTTCTTTTATCGGATTGCTCGCACCACCCCCAACGCAGCAGCATGCTTGAGTTTTTGTCGTAATATGTTTGTTCAGCATTTCATTTGGTTGAGCAATCGCTTCTTTCATCTTTGGGAGCACCATCACCGCGCGATTCTTAACGAGGATCCATCAGTTGCTATGGGAGTCACATATGAATTCTACATTCCGGCGATTATTGCTGAACGGCAGCAGGACTAACAACCCTCTATTAAGAATTCGACATTTTCCATACATAAATTGCCAATTAGGAAAATAGGATGGAAGCAATTAATCGATATGAATTTCAACGACAGAAAAGCAAACTTCCATTAACTAATCACAATAAGCTATTTTTATGCGACAAAATTTTTGTTCTGTACTGTCTCGATCCGAGTCGCCTTCATCAAGGTATGCTGGTCTACCGAAGGCTACCCATAGTCAAAATTTCATAAATTTATGAGGTGTATTTACAAACCTAGCACTAAATTCAGTAAGTATCATAAAAAAAAGAGTAGCTCTGTAACTCTTTTGAATTATGAAGATGAATTACCCTCCCAGCCGGTGCCAAACAGCATTCACCTAATTTGTTTCCATGCGTCACATTTCTCGAAACACCAGCCATTACTCTGACAACCAACCACATCAAATAGTAAATCATTCTAGATGTCAAATACACGGCTATGAATCTGGAATCTAATCACCGTTTAGAAGTATTTTACACACTTACACGCCGGTCCCGACGCCGTCAAGATTGTTGTGATACACGTAATTTACCGTGTTGGCTCACCTGCTGCTATCCAGATTTTAACCCGCTCGCTCTCTACACTGGAGAAGGTACCTATATTCCGGCTCATGATAAGTAATAATATAGCCAAGTTTATTCCGCACTAGGTTGTTCCAATACACACAATGCCAGAACAATTATGATGCCAATTCTTACAAAATAACATTTTCTATTGAATGACGAGATTCAATGTGTTCTGTTGCTATCAAATTTCTACTCAATAGTGGAATTTGATTAAACAGCACATATTTACCTTTTACAAACATACCAGAGCGAATTATCGAAATCATCGATCAATCATTATAAACTATTATTTGAGTTTTTTTTTTACAGTTCAATGACTCCATTTTAGGATTGCCAAATTGAACTTTCATTTCGAACACCCTATTCTGCCGTTTATTCTCACACTCACACGTGATGGCGAACTGGGTGAACAGACGAACGAGCCGTCGCCGTGCGCGCACCTCTCTCTCTGTACACACTAATTTGTTGATTGCTACTCTAAACAATGTCCCGGTTCCGTCGCCGCCGTCATCTGTATGGTGCCATCTGTAACTGTCTGGCCGGAGTAAGGTCTATAAATCAACGACACTGTCCCATATGCATAGCTCGTTAGGAAAAAAAGGGAAAATTTAACGACTCCCACCTTGTGCCCAACTCAATACCGGCTTTCTCGAAATTCTTCACTAATTCGACTGAAACTGCCCGAACAGTAATAAAGGTGACGGCAGCCAGCAGTAGTCTCACGACAAACGCACCGAATTGTGGGGTACTTCAAGCTTGGTTAATTCGTCGTCGATTGGGGTTACCTCCGGAGTTCTACAGCACATCCGGTCAACCACAAGAATGTCATCTGGGTAGGTATTTGGTAAATAAAAAGGCTGCCGGCCTGTCTGCCAGCGCCGAATGCGGTTGTGCTGCTTTCAGTTTTGCTCAATCTTGTTTGGAGCCAAGAAACCACAACATCCAGAGGGGATGCGATGAATACCTACGCAACATATTTGCCGTTTGGTGTGGCAGAATGAGTGATTTTGTATGCTTAGAAATTTGGATGGCATTTTTGGAAATGAAATGGGGTATGTGCTTTGACTTTTGGTTGCCAAACTGTTGTTATTTGCTTGCGAAAAGAATCACTTGCTTAAATCTTACATGAGAATATGGCTCGCGAATAATAAAAATTTAATAGTGTAGCAGAGGTTCCCAAAGTTTTGGATATGCGACCCACCTAGCAGAATCCCATATTGCTTGCGACCCACCAGGTACCAAATGCATTGATTTTGTGAAATTAGATAAAAATGAGTTCGCGTTAGATTGGGCAAATTATAATAAATTGCCTTATATTTCATCATTGTATTTGTCAAAAATTCGTCAATTGGATTTGGATGTAATTTGAATTGAATTTGGGTTGGATTTGGATTGGATTTGAAATTTATTCAGATTGCTTTTGAATTGGATTTCGATTTGATTAGGATTGCATTTAGATTGAATTTGAATTAGATTTGGATTGGATTTGAATTAGATTTGGATTGGATTCTAAATAGATTTGTATTTGATTTAGATCGGATTATAAATGGCTTAGGATTTGTTTTGGATTGGGTTCGGGGTTTACATTTGGATTGTATAGGACTCCTGGCCGTTGACCTCGTCAGGTTTGTTGTTCTTTAATCATCCAATCATTGGTTAGATCTTAATTCAAAATATGGAATAGATTTGTGGGATAAAATAGTAACAAAATTATGAATTTGTCTTTCGCGACCCACCACTGAACAGCCCACGACCCCCCTGGGGGTCGCGACCCACAGTTTGGGAACCTCTGGTGTAGAGGATTTAAAAGTTTTTTTACAATATTTTACTACATCAATATGTGAAGTAAAACAATTTATTACTCTTATGATTATTAAACAGCTTAATTAATTGAAGCTTGAAAGTGTTAGTGTCGATTATTAAGTCCACCTCAAAATAAACTCAATGCACTTAAATCATATAAGCCCATCTGACACACATCACATGAAGAGCCACCAACAAAAACATACAATTTTATAGTTATAGTTGATAAAATAATAATTGAAAAGACAAATAAGCTAGTGACAGCAAGCGGAGAATCATAAACTAAAACAAAAGAACGAAAGATTTTAATTTACTCGCCTACAGCAATATTGATAATATTAAAATATTCGTCGTACATAAAAGTATGCCAGCACGACGGGCTTGGTGGTGATATTGATACCACTTACCACTTCTGTCTCATGCGCAGGAGGTCGTGGGTTCAATCCCAGGCCCGTTTCATCCTCCTACTTTGTATCTTTGCATATATTTCTCATGCTCTAGCTCATAAAATAATGTCAGGAAATACGTCTATGGTCACTGGTCAGGTTCATTTACCACATGATGAACCATCCCCTACGGATGCTTTTAAAAGAGTTGTCATATATTGCCCCTCCAAAGGCCTTCCGCTAATTGTCGGCAGTGATGCGAATGCTTTTCACATCATCTGGTGCAGGTAGACATCAATCTGAGAGGCTCCAGCTTGATGGAATACTTAAGTAGTACCAAACTTGGGTTACTTAGCATAGGCAATCGCCCAACCTTTATGGTATCTAATAGAGCAGAGGTATTAGAAATAACCCTTTGCTCCAACAGAATCAGCCACGAGCTGACGAATTGGCATGTGTCAGATGTCAGATGAGGAATCTAAATCTGACCATCGCTACATCTACTTTGATCATTTAAATGTTACTTCGCTGACATTGCGTTTTAGAAATCCTAGTTCAACCGATTGGGATAGTTGTATAGCGTTGCTCTCGCCCAATTTTATTCAGACTAAGGCCGAAGTGGCCTGTGCGGTATATAAGAGTCTTCTCCATTCGGCTCGGTCCATGGCTACACGTCGCCAACCATGCAGTCTACGGAGGGTCCGCAAGTCATCTTCCACCTGATCGATCCACCTTGCCGCTGCGCACCTCGCATTCTCGTGCCCGTCGGATCGTTGTCGAGAACCATTTTCACCGGGTTACTGTCCGACATTCTGGCTACGTGCCCGGCCCACCGCAGTCTTCCGATTTTCGCGGTGTGAACAATGGATGGTTCTCCCAACAGCTGATGCAACTCGTGGTTCATTCGCCTCCTCCACGTACCGTCCGCCATCTGCACCCCACCATAGATGGTACGCAGCACTTTCCTTTCGAAAACTCCGAGTGCGCGTTGGTCCTCCACGAGCATCATCCAAGTCTCGTGTCCGTAGAGGACTACCGGTCTAATGAGCGTTTTGTAGATTGTCAGTTTGGTACGGCGGCGAACTCTATTCGATCGGAACGTCTTGCGGAGTCCAAGTATGTACGATTTCCAGCCACTATGCGTCTTCGAATTTCTCTGCTGGTATCATTTTCGGCAGTCACCAGTGAGCCCAAGTACACAAATTCTTCTACCACCTTGATTTCGTCACCACCGATGCAAACTCGCGGTGGGTGGCTCACATTGTCTTCTCTTGAACCTCTTCCTATCATGTACTTCGTCTTCGACGTGTTAATGATTAGTCCGATCCGCTTGGCTTCCCTCTTCAGTCTGATGTAGGCTTCCTCCATCTTCTCAAAGTTACGTGCCATAATATCTATGTCGTCGAAATAGCTGGACGGACTTATTGAAAGTTGTACCACTCGTGTTAATCCCTGCTCTTCGTATTACCCCTTCCAAAACTATGTTGAATAGCAGACACGAAAGACCATCACCTTGCCGTAACCCTCTGCGGGTTTCGAAGGGACTCGAGAATGCCCCTGAAACTCGAACTTCGCACATCACCCGATCCATCGTCGCTTTGATCAACCGTGTCAGTTTATCCGGAAATCTGTGTTCGTGCATTAGCTGCCATAGCTGGTACGGATCGATTGTATCATATGCGGCTTTGAAGTCGATGAATAGATGATGTGTGGGCACGTTGTATTCGCGGCATTTCTGCAGTGCTTGGCGAATGGCAAACACCTGGTCCGTGGTGGGGCGTTCGCCCATAAAACCCCACGAACTCCCATGCAATTGGTGCTAGTCGACGGCATAAAATTTGGGAGAGTACCTTGTAGGCGGCATTCACTCCACAAAACTTCCTCCTTCCAAATCTTGGTAATGACCCAGTGCAGCGCTCTAGCCAGTGCCTCACCACCGTGTTCAAATAGCTCTCATGGTAGTTGGTCAACCCCAGAGGCTTTGTTGTTCTTCAGCCGGCCAATCTCCTACTGGATTTCTTGGAGATCCGGAGCCGGTAGAATTATGTCTTGCGCACGTTCTTCCAGGTCCATCACCATACTGCCATCTTCGTCTGTCACATCGCCAATCAGGTGCTCTTCGTAGTACTGCCGCCACTTTTGGATCACCTCACGCTCGTTCGTAAGAAGGCTCTCGCCCAAATTTCATGGATATTTACCATCTATTGAAATTCCTACCAACTTGGATGATGCAGTTGATACTACAACGTTGCACATCGTGGAAGCTTTCGAAGAAGCTTGTTTTTTGCGTTCTGTAAAACCCTCAAGAGGAACTCCGTGGTGGAATTCCGTTTTGGCTAAGCTCAGGAAGCAGTGTAGAAGGAGTTGGAACTTAGACGTCATTCAAGATTCTTTCAAGTTGGCTCAGAAATCCTACAAGCCTACGATCCGCTGAGCGATCCAACTGGAAAACCCTTTGTGTAAATGTTTCCAATTTGAGTGAAGCCAGTCGATCAAATAAAATTCTTGCAAAATCAAAAAATTTCCAAGTTGGCGAAATTCGCAAGCCAAATGGCGGCTACACTTCTTCGAAAAAAAGGCGTTACAGCACCTATTCGATACGCACTTCCCTGGATGCGTTTATATAGCATCTTCAGATGTTCCTAATGTCTTATCATGTGTTATGGGTCTTGGGCCTAAGCTCGTTGAATCATAACTACTGAATCGATTCATTAATGGACACTTAAAAGTTTACTCCTTAGAAATCTCCAGAGGAGGATGGGATTTATCTCGTTCTGCTTCATAGAGGTTCTGAGCATATGCATATCAAACGTGTTTTGGAAAAACTTTTAGTATGCAGTTTTGCTACTGGACATATTCTCAAATCCTGGCGAGATGTCCCAAAAGGAAGACGCCCTTCGTATAAAGCAGCAAAAAGTTTAAGGTCTGAGGGAAGGATTTTCCGTTAATCGCACGATTTAGCTCGTCAGAATAAAGCTGTCAGTGTCGCCAAAATAATTTCATCATTGTTCAGTTTACAAACTTATCACTCGTGCAAAGGATCGACGAGAGAAAAACAGCAGCGTCGACCAATCACGGAATGGGGAGATCAAAATAAACAAACACCAGCTGGTTTAGGAATATGAAAGCATGTGCGTTTTCTGGTCAACATTGGAAGACATAATAAAAGATTTATTGTACGAAGGTTACAAATATGCAGGATTCGGGTGATGATCGTGGTGCTGATGAAGAAAGGATGTGAAATATAAAAGACAAATGAAACAAATAGGACAAATAAGATACATAGTATAAATAAGAAAAAACAAAACAAACAAGACAAATAAAACAAATAAGACATAAGCCAAATAAGATAAACATATTAGATAAGACATATTAGACAAAAAAAAAACAAAGACAAATATTGCGCTTTTTGCACTTTACAAGAGTTATGCGAGATTATTTTTCTCACAGTCATCTTTTTCTTACACTCAATACACTAAAAAAATCGATTTTCCGTGTATATTATTTGTGTGCGAGTGCTCAATCTGAAAACAAATCAAATCATGGCGGGAATCGATTTGGTGTGGTGTACACGCTTACATGTAACTAATGAGTAATGAATTACAATTGGGTAGATTTCAGTAACAAAGATTGATCAACCCGAAATGAAAGTGAGTGTGTGAAAAAGAATCGAGCAAACCACAATCATCACATAACTCGGCAATAAACCAAATAATTATTTCCTGATATTCCACCAGCTATAGATCCAGGAATACTTCCTACGGATTTACCTCCAGGATTTCCTCCAAGAATTCCTCCGAATATTCCTCCAGACATTCTTCAAGATATTCCTCCAGGAGTTTCTTCGAATATTCCTCCAGATATTCTTTCGGATATTTCTCCAGGAATTTCTCCGGATAATCCTCCAGGAAGTCCACTGGATATTCCACCAGGAGTTGCTTAGGATATTCCTCCTGATATACTCCCAGGAATTCCTAAGGATATTTCTTCAGGAATCCCTCCAAATATTCCGCCAGTAATTCTTCTATGAATTATTCCGGAAATTCCTCAGGAATTCGTCCAGATATTCCTACAGGAATTCCTCCAAATTCTCCTCAGGATATTCCTCCTGGAGTACCATCTACTATTTTCCGCCAGGAATTCCACGGTATATTCCCCAAAGAATTCCTGCGCATATTCCTCTAGTAGTTGCTTTGGATATGCCTCCAGGAATTCTTTCACATGTTCCTCCTACACACTCAGTTCACTCAAAGGAGCCACCGTAAACATACGTTCATTCAGCCGATATTCCAGCAAACGAACTTAAACCGAGATTTGCACAGCCGAGATCGGTGGAAAAATTTAAGTGTGTAGAAATCCTCCAAATATTCCTCCATATATTCCGGATATTCCTCTAATAAGTCCCCTAGATATTCCTCCATATATTCCGGATATTTCTCTAATAAGTCCCCTAGATATTCCTCCAGGAATTCGTCCGGATATTCTTTCAGGAATTCCTCCTGATATTCTCCCTGAAGTTCCTTCGGATATTCCTACAGAAAATTCTCCGGATATTCGTCCAGGAATTCCCCCGGCTATTCTTCCAGGAATTCCTTTGGATATTCCTCCAGAAATTTCTCCGGATATTCCACCAGGAATTCGTTTAGATATTCTTCCAAGAATTCCTTCGGATATTCCTCCAGGAGTTTGTCCTGATTTTCTCACAGAAATTCCTTACAGGTATTCCTCTGGATATTTCTCTAGAAATTCCTTAGGATATTCCTCCAAGAATTTTCCGGATATTCCTCCACTAATTCGTCCAGCTATTCCTCCAGGAATTTGTCCATGTAAACCTCCGGAAAATTTTCTAGATACTTCTCCAGAAATTCCTCTGGATATTTCTCCAAAAAATCCTCCAGATATTCCTCCAGAAATTCCTCCCGAAATTCCTTCAGGAATTCCTCCTGATATTCTTCCTGGATTTCCTCCAGATATTCTTCCAGAAATTCCTCCAAGAATTCCTTCGTATATTTCTCTAAGAATTCTTCTATATATTCCTCTGAATTTTCATCCAGGAATTCTTCCAGATATTTTTCCAAGAAATCTTTTGAATATTCCTCTAGATATTCCTTTGAATATTCCTCCAGGAACTTCTCCGGATATTCCACCCGGATTTCCTTCGTGTATTCCACCAGGAATTCATCTGGAAATTTCGTAAGGAAGTTTTCGTGATATTCCTCCAAGAATTCCTCCAGGAATTCTTCAAGATATTCCTCTGAATATTCATCCAGGAATTCTTCCATAGTTCATTTAAATATTCCTCCAAATATTCCATAAAATATTGCTCCAGTAACTTCTCCGGATATTACACCAGGAATTATTTTCGTATATTCCTCTAGGAATTCATCCGTTAATTTCTTTAGGAAGTCTTCCTGATATTCCTCCAGGAATTCCTGCCAATATTCCTTCAAATATTTCTTCAGATATTCTTCCAGCATTTTGACAGAATATTCGTCCTAAGGATATACCTCCAAGAATTCCTCCGGACATTCCTCCAGGAATGCACTGAATTTTCTTCCAGGAATTCGTCCGGATATTCCTCCGAATATTCGTGCAAATATTTCTCCGTAATTCCTTTTTGGATTCGTCCGGAAATACGTTCAAAAATTCCTTCGGATATTCAGTAATTCCTCTGGATATTCTTCTATGAATGCTTCCGATAAAAAATCCTGTTTTTTTCTACAGGAATTTTTCCGGAAGCATTCATAGAAGAATATCCAGAGGAATTCCTGAAGGAATATCTGGGGGAATTCTTTGAGAAATATCCGGATAAATCCCTGGAGGAATATCTGGACGAATTCCCAGTGGAATATACGGTGGAGTATCCAGAGGAATTCTTGGTGGAATATCCGGAAGAATTCCTCGATGAATATCCGGTTGTTTTCCTTGGGGAATATTTGAAACAACTTCTGGAGGTATTCTGGACAAATTCCTTGAGGTATATCCGGAGGAATTCCTGGAGGAATATTTAGAGGAATTCCTGGAGGAATACCCGAAGGAATTCCTGGAAGAATATCTTTACGAATTCCTGGACGAATATCTTCACGAATTCCAGAGGAATATCTGGCGGAGTTCCTGAAGTAATATCCGGATGTAATTCCCGGAGGAATTCCTGGAGGAATACCCGAAGGAATTCCTGGAAGAATATCTTTACGAATTCCTGGACGAATATCTTTACGAATTCCAGAGGAATATCTGGCGGAGTTCCTGAAGTAATATCCGGATGAATTTCTGGTGGAATATCCGGAAGAATTCCTGGATAAATATCCGGTAGAATTCCAGGACTATCTGGCCGAATTTTCGGAGGAACATCAAGAGGAATTCCTGGAGGAATATCTGGATAAATTTCTGAAGAAATTCGACCTGATGCACAACGTTCTACACTACATCTTTTTGGTTCTGAAATCAATGTAACTGATCAGATAAAGTATGTGGGTCTAATTCTTGATTCCAAGCTATCCTGGATTCCCTACGTTGAGTTTAGAATCAATAAGGTGTGTATGGCTATCGGCCAATGCCGACGAACCTTTGGTAAAACGTGGGGACATAAGCCCAAATACCATTTTGACTCAAATCCCGAACATGACTCATATTCCGAACACTGGAATTTTAGAGCCATAAAACTAAAACTTCCGTCGGTTTTCCGTACTGAAGAACAAGATTACGACCAAATTCAAGCTCCTACGAAGAACATCACGTGAATAAAGCCAAAATGACCATTTTAAGACGAGTGTTCGGAATATGAGTCATGTTCGGAATTTGAGTCAAAACGGTATATCAAATACATCTTAAACTAGAAGCATTTTCTTGTACTTACCGAGTATGAGTACTCTGTTTTATGGAAGACAATCCTGTAAACCGCATTTCTACACACACTTCGTTGTTACCGCTTATGGTTAATTGGGAGAAAATTGTCCTTACCCCAAGTGATCTCTCACACACGTTAGTAGTTTTACTTATAGGACATTTTCAACATAATTCCGCTCGCGATATGAGTGGACATCTGCATATTTGGAGAGAAGTATGTCGGAGAGCATTGTTTATTACACTAACGACTCCCTTCTCGAAGGTAAAGCAGATGCAGGCGTCTATTCACGTAAGATGAGACTGGAACAGTATAGCCAAGCAGCTATTGAAGCTCTCGCTTCGACTAACTCGCATGTCGAACTCAAAATGAGGAACTGAATTCAGTTATTACTTTACACCTTATATTGGTATCTGGCCATTCATCAATGGTTGGAAACGAATTGGCCGATGAGTTAGGTCGTAATAGAGCATCATATGACTTTATTGGTCCTGAGCCAGCTATTCCAATTTCCAAGTGTTTTTAAAGCTTTTGATTAATTTTTGGACTATCGCTCAGCACAAATGGCATTAGAGTAGTCCGGATTCATAACATCAAACAAAATTGTACATTCGGGAGCCATTTCCGGTAGTAACAAGCTATTTGGCTAATATGTCTAAACAGAATTGCAGTGTTTTAGTCGAGGCCTTGGAAGGCACACTGCCGTCTGAACTATCACATGGCAAAAATCATTTGTTTGTGATAGCTGTGAATTCGATTATCGAACTTCTTATCATCCGATATGAAAGTGCCCAGTTTATGAGCAATTGAGTTTCCAAATTTTGGTAAACACTTACTTAGCGAAACTGACTTCACAAACCTGAACCGTCAGAGTATTCTATTCTTCATAACCCATTGTAGTTAGAAGCTATAAGCTGTTGTACACTTATGCGATGTATGCCCTCTTCAAGGGGAATCATATGAGTCCTTCTGACACACATCACACGAAGAGCCTCAAACAAACACATACAATTATCTTACAGTCGATAAAATAATAATTGAAAAGACAAATGAGCTTTTTTTTATCTTTATTAAAGAGGCTTGCATCTCTAGGTTGACTCACCTCTGTATATACAAATGAGCTAGTAAACGAGCTAGTGCTACATGAAGCGAAGAATATATCTATCATAAACTAAAACAAAAACTAAAGATTTCAATTTACTCACCTACAGCAATATGGATAATACTAAAATATTTGACGTAAAAGTATGGTTTGTAGCAAAATACCTGGAAAGAGAAAACATTATATAAGATTTATATAATTCACCATTGCGTACCAATTTTTAACAGGTAATACATAAATTGAATAAATGTTGTACGAGTGCTGAAAAACTTAAGTTATGCAACAAGTTGTAGAATATGATAATAAAATGGTATTCTGCCCCCTGTTGTAAATTTCTAGTTTACATAAACCAACGAACTGAAAACAGTTCCTTCTAATTACTAATCAACTGATTACATAATTTCAATCCAATTATCATTGCCATCAGAGAATCCCTCGTAATATTATGGGAACCCCGTTTGCATTACTTGTGAAGCGACAAAACTCCTCAACCGGTGACGCAGGGCACCGAAAGCAAAACCCCAAGCCAGTACGCCAGTCAGCGGTAGTCCAGCAGGACCCAGCAGGAAAACTTATTCGCCAAAAACAGCGAATGGTTGACTGGTTGGCTGAGTTTCACCAATAGCGGCAACCATGAAGAGGAGGAAGCAAGCGGAGGTTTCCGAGAGTTATTTGGTGATGAAGATTGCTGTATTTGGCAGTCGTTACACTGTGCTGCTGTTCGTGCAGGCAGCGGGAGGTGGTGCAAACTTTTTTTTTCCTCGGAGACGAGAAAAGTCGTTGTCAAGTTCATTTCCCGCGGTACTGGGGCTGACTGGCACGGGATGTGTTAGTATCATGTATTCACTGAAAGCAGCGGTTTTCAAATTGCAGAAACTGAACTTGATATAAAATTGAACCAAGGAGGTACAAATTGCAATGTTGACCACTAGGCCCGCAATCCTCTGAAAAAGCGCTATTTATTTAGAACGTTCTGCTGATATAAAGTTTTCGTTTGTCAAGGAATCTAAACATTCATTTTTACTTTTAAGTTGATAATATCACCACAACTGTTTGAGAACTACCGACCCGAGCACGAACATATAGTCTTCAGAGTTCTCTGAGATAACAAACTTCATTGTTAGCAAGGCGATTGTGCCGGAAAAATGTGCACGGGTGAACTCAAGACGAGGAGGAAACTTAGGAAACAAAATTTACTGAAATCCCATGTATACGACACATGCTTCAACACATTTGAAATTTGTTCATCTTGATGATGCTGCTTAGAAAGACAAAAAAACAGTATATCAGACCGAGATATATGAGCAGAAAAAACGCGAAACTGTCAGTTAAAATTCTCTTCAAATTACTTTTTTGTTTCAATTTTTACGAATGCGACAAGACACGTTTTCCTTCCAGTTTGAATTGTGTTGCGCCCCACCGCAATTCGTTATCCCAGCAAGCGAGAACTGAGTTTTCGAACATAATTTTTTTTTACTAAAGCGTATACCGTTTTGACTCATATTCGCGCATTTTTCACTTTATGGCAAATGAATTAAAATATATTCATATGTAGATCTATTGTTCCCATCGGGTAGCGTAGGAATAGAACTTCCATATAAGTGCCTCATAATCATATTTTATTGATTCAAGCTATCAATAATTAATGATTTTATTCTGACAAATTTTGTCTCAAATGCCAAACACTCATAGTAAAAAGTGTCTTAAATTTCGAACACTTTGATTCAAGTTCCGAACACCATATTAAATACCAAGTTAAATACACTAAAATGCAAAATTTCAACGTTTTCTCATTGTTGGACAATTATGATGTCCTACAGCCTGTCGATAACATTTGTTTGTTTATGCAACACTAATGAAATTATTCAAATCTCCGTGTGACGAGTGTTCGGAATATGAGTCTGTTTGGGATTTGAGTCAAAACGGTACTTTGCTGACAATCATCTGATCCTTTTGAATAAAACATTGTCTTGCTCCGCTCCAATTAAATAATAAATTAAAAAATGACAGTCAGTATATGCGACCGTGTGATGATAGTGCCGTTCCTCTGCACGCCAGATCTCCTAATAGCGCCCTCGAGTGCAATGTTGAACAATAACTTCGAAAGTGCATCACCCTGCTTCAATCCGTCTAAGGTCACAAACGAGGTCGACATTTCGTCTGCAATTCGAATACTTGATTTCAAGCCATCCAGCGTTGCACGTATCAGTCTAATCAGTGTAGCCGGAAAATCATGTTCGGACATTATCTGCCACAGCTGAGTGAGTGTATACAGATCGAGAGTGGACACAGACATGATGAGTGACAGATTTTCTCATTCTCCTTTGGATTCAAACAATCGATTGAGATCATCTATGGCAACTTATGCTCAAACGCAGATTTCCGGATAACTGATGCGGTTGGTGACGGCGACGATGGATTCGTGTACATACTTGGGCTAACTGATGACCTCCGATTACGATACCAGCTGAGAAATTGAGAGACGCATTGTGGCTGGAAACCATACATACTTTGGACTCCGTAAGACACTTCGATCGAATAGAGTTGGCCGCCGTACCAAACTGACTATCTTCAAAACGTCAATTAGACTGGTTGTTTTCTACAGACACTAGACATGGACGATGCTCGTGGAGGATCAACACGCTTGAGGTTTCGAAAGGAAAGTACTACCATCTACCATCTAGTGCGGTGCAAATGAAAAACGGCACGTGGAGGAGGCGAATAAACAAGGAGTTGCATTAGCTGTTGAGAACTATCCATCGTTCACACCGCGAAAATCGAACTGTGGTGGGCCGGGCACGTAGCCAGAATGTCGGACAGTAATCTTATGAAAATGGTTTTCGACAACGATTAGACGGTAATAAGAAATCGAGGTGCGCAGCAAGCAAGGTGGATCGATCAGCTGGAAGACGATTTTCGGACCCTCCGTAGACTGCGTGGTTAGCAACGTGCAGCCATGAACCGAGTTGAATGGAAAATATTTTTATGTACTGCACAGGCCACTTAGCCCTTACGGGGCCTTCACAAATTACGTAACGCTGAAGGGGGAGGGAGGGGGTGAAGCCAAGCATTACGATCCATACAGAAAAATTAAACCCGTCATACAAAAAGTGTTACGAGGGGGAGGATGAGGGTTTAAAATCACCGAATTTAGCGTTACGTAAATTTAGAAAAAACCCTACTCTGAGTAAATAAATAAATAAGATAGGTTCCGGTTCGATTGAGGATTTGTTTACACAGCTGTGCGAAGAAAATGTGCTCCCCAACGGAAAATGAGCGAGAACCAAAAATTTTATCATAGCATTCTCGGTGGAGACTGTATATCTGATTCTGTTTTTTCGCACTTGTATACAAGTGCAATAAACTTGGTTTCAAGGCGTGTAATGATTCGAAGGGGTTGTTGTCTCCTTTTTATCGTTGTCCGTCATCGATTTCTGCAAACCCGGGCCAAATCCGTGACCGTTTCCATGGAACTGGCATCTGTGTATTCCTGAAGGATCCTAGACCTGCAGCCAACATTAGTCGGCAAATTAAACGTCGCATGAAATGGCAAGCAAATGAAAAATGCATTTTAGCGGAAAACCCGAAACATTTCCGGTATCCGTGAATCGATCTAAGATTTACGATAAGGACAAACTACTTGTGCGGGGGGCGTGTGATGGTCCCAGTTTTATTAAAATCGTATTACATATTTTAAGCAAATATTGACAAATATTTGCTTATCTCAACCTTTTTGCTCAATCCTCGGTAGAAATCAAAGCCTAATACTTCAATTTTTTTGAATTTAAATTAAAAGATACCGTTCCATTGAATAGATAGATAGATGTCTTTATCTGTCATATTGAAAAGCATCACGATTCTCATTTATTTAATGTAGATTGTTAATATCGGGGAATGGTCATTTGGCCGGAGCCCATTCAGTCGAAAGCCATTTGGCCGAATGCCACTAGGCCGAACAAGCCATTAGGCCGAAACCCATTTGGCCGAAAGGGTCGTTTGGCCGAATGGGTCATTTGGCCGAATAGGTCATTTAACCGAAAGGGTCGTTTGGCCGAAAGGGTCATTTGGCCGAAAGGATCATTTAGCCGAAAGGGTCATTTGGCCGAAAGGGTCGTTTGGCCGAAAGGGTCATTTGGCCGAAAGGGTCATTTGGCCGAAAGGGTCATTTGGCCGAAAGGGTCATTTGGCCGAAAGGGTCGTTTGGCCGAAAGGGTCGTTTGGACGAATGGGTCATTTGGCCGAATAGTTTATTGAAAAGTGAGAAATTAGGAATGAGAAGAGATCTCCTTACTCACTTTGCACTCCTCTTTTTTAACAGTGAGAAGTGAGAAATGAGGAGTGAGAAGTGAGACATCTCACTACTCACTCCTATTTTCTCACTTCTCACTGTTAAAAAAGAGGAGCGCAAAGTGAGTAGTGAGACGTTTCACTACTCACTTTACGAAAGGTGAGAAATTAGCAGTGAGAAGTGAGACGTCTCATTTTTCTTTCCCCATTTCTGACTTCTCACTGTGAAAAGTGAATAGTGCGGAGTGAGTAGTGAGACATCTCACTTCTCACTTCGCGCTTCTCACTTTTGACAGCGAGAAGTGAGAAATGAGGAGTGAGAAGTGATACGTCCGTTGTACACGTGTTACAGTGTTATACACGCCTGAGCCGATAAATAAAATCAATAAGGCCGATACAAATATTAAATTTATTTTATGTCAACTTTCCCAAAACAATTGAGGGGGCGAACAAAAAATTTATGTTTTATTTATTTTTTAAAATTTTGAACTTTATGCATCACTGTTTTTATCTTGATACGAAATATATCATTTATAGACTATAAATGTGCCCCAAGAGTATTTTAAATGAAAATACGAGCATATATCTCTATCGGCATAAATATTCTATATCCTATCCTTACAGATTCCGTCTAAGCTCCCTTGCAATATATGGCCGACCCATTTCCATTCAAATGCAAATATTTCGAAAACTTGCGAAGCCCCAGCCTTTCTGACTCATGGTTCCATGTTAATCCCAATATCGAAATCTGATGATATCAGACTATCAAGATATTGAAGTCCTCCGATGGTCCGGCTACTGCAAAGTTTGATAGGGCTTTTCTCGTTAACAGGGGCAACCATCTGGTTCTGTGGGGGTTAATGACCCGCCGCCGACCGTAAGAAGCATACGGTCAGCTCGTTAAGCACACACAAACAAGCATCGCAGTACTAATATGGTGTTTCGTGTTCATTAGCCAAGTCGTCAAGATGTTCCACAACAATAAACTGGTAAGGCAGCTCAATGTATGGTACACGGCCAATCGCACCAACCAAAATTTTTTAGATTACGTTGAGAAGTAACAGTGCAGATGAAATGTATCCTTGCCTCACATCAGCGACTACCCGAATGTGGTCAGACAAAGCTCTGACCCTATTTGAAAATAAATTGTATCCCTGGGCGCCAAACAGATTTTTGTGATTCAGACAGACAAAACAGACAGCATAGGGTCTTCTCCACCGACTGCCGATCGACCTTGGGGGCCCCTTTAGATTTCCTGCTTCGGATGGCTGCTTTTTGAAGAACGCTGGCTGAGACTTGAAGATGCTTTTGGAAGTGATCGAACCTGTCAGTGAGTTATTGAGGCGATAATCTTCGGTTGTTGCAGCCATGTTTTCTTCGTCGGCCAGGATGTCCACCCACGCCAGCTTGTCCTGTCTTCAGCAACGTCCGACTCCCACTTACAGAGATACATACCAAACACGAGACTCGTACTTTACTCCTCTGATTCTTCCCGTTCCTCAGCCTTTGATTCTATACGCTTCTCAATCTCCAGTCGGGTTATATCTGTAATTTATTCTATTCGCTGAGAGCGCAGCGGGTCCCATATTCTTCGACTAACGATCTCTTTATAGTTGGATCTTCTGGTCGGTCTATGGTGAATCGACACCAGAGTGAATTCTCCCACCGCTGAGTTCTGGAAATGCGTGGTCAGATCTTGCCAATTAAAAGATGATAGTCAAACGCGATGTCATCTCTGCGTTTATTACGGAATCAAGAAGTCACCGTCTCCATTTTCAGGTGATCCATTTCCAGAGGAGCCAAATACTAGTCCTGACAACTAAAAGCGGCTCTAGAGAAGTTGTTGGCTGCAGACGGGAGAAGCGGGGGCGGGTGGACTCCCCGGTCAACGATGGTAGGAAAGCCGCAACAATCAACGATAATCGCCTCATCTACGATATTTCACGATGTCTGATTGGAGCAAGGACAAATCCGTGGATGCCAGAGAAAGACGCGACATGCCAATCACTTACCGATCCAACTGATCAGCTGAAACGTTGGCTTAGAACGACTTCTTCGAGTTTTGACGACTTATCCTAATTCAGATATAGGGAAAGGTTGACAATTCTCCGACGGCAACAGGCAAGATTCCGCCCGGATGATCATGTGAAAACCATACTGTCATGTTTTGCATCATCCTAGAGCAGGTCAATAAATTTCAAGAGTCCCTCCATTTGGTACTGATTGAGGGGCGTCCTTAGAAGCAAGGGAGGCCTAGACAAAATCCAAAGTCCAGCACAATATAATCGCTTAAGTGAGGCAAGGCTGGATGTATTATGTCTCTGTTTTGTTACCCAGTAATCGACAAAATCATGGCCCGTTCTAGCAGCCCACCACCATAAAGCAATCGTACTATCTCGACCCAGATGACGATACTGCAATACTAACGCAACAGTGGAGTAAACTGAATGACCTGGTTGAACGCTCCCCTTATCAACATCAACAACACCGAATCATTGGATATGAACATCTCCAACTCCATCCATGGTAGCCGGGCTAACAGTGGAGTAGGTCGAAAACCAAAGCTGGTCAATGTTGGGCAGCGGTCTAGGCAATGCACCCAAATCCCGAATACTCAACTCTAGCGTGAAATCTGTCATGTTATACGCCATTGATACTTGGTGCGTATTAGCAGAGATCACATAGATTTGCAAGGATTCATCAACCGATGTCAACGTTTTACAGCTCGGACCTGATGGCCTCACAACTGGATTCTGAATGTTTAGTCCCATCGACGATGCCATCGAAATCCGATATCAACAGTAACTCCACAGTGTGACCTAGGCCTGCCATACACCACGTAAGAAAGGAGACGGCAGGACATCGCAGCAGGGGCAGACCTAGGATCTCCTGGCGACGAAACCCTAACAGAGAAATAAATGTAGTCGATAGGAATCAGTTCCCAATTCAAGGATGGAGATCTTTTACGTTGGCCCTATGTCCCCAAAAAGTGCTCAGAACACAAGAGTGAGTGTGTGATGGTTGGATCCCAGTTTAAAAAAAAACACATGTACATGAGGCTCAGAAACCAATGTGCCATATAACCTATGTATTGTGTAGCTTTGATTAGTTATTTTTACAAAGCAATAGAGATTTATTTTGAAACTGTTTGGAAGAATGTTTTATTTTTCAAAAATCAATTGGAACTGTAACTCTCAATAAGCGAGTTTGCTTGGAGTAAGGTGAACGAAAATCTTCAACCAGACGCCCGAGAAAACATCTCAGTTCGTGTGGGGGTCGGAAGGCGCTCAGACAGAAATCGCCGTCCATGAGCCGAGATGACCTCCTTACGACTATACTGAATAGTCTCAGCTCATCCGTGCATGTTTCTTGTGTGTGATGTGTTTTGCGTCCATTGCATCCTCTCTACTGGTTTGTCCGAGGTCGTATCTATGCCGCTAACAAGTAGCACGGCATTCCAATAATTTTGAGATCGCGGGCATGCTGATATGGCGCGCTTCGCTGATTCTACTTCAGACGTCACCTAAGTATTCCGTATAGTCCGGGAAGTCTGCCATTCCGAGCCTATGCAAGAACGTCATGAAACAGCCATGTTCAAATAGCACATCTGTTATATCAGAAGTACATCTGACCATTGCACCTACCGATTCAACCAGTTTGAGTTTCATACTTGACTTAAACAAAAGCTTATGATTCTAGCAGTACTTGAGTGTTATGGATTATGGAAAATTGTGGTGTTATGGATTCAACAGTTTACTTAGAGTTCATGAACAAAACCAGACATTTTCCAAAAAGAAAGAAAAGAAATTTCTAAAAAATAAGTTCCATTTTTTTGTTATATAAAGTTTGTGCTAAATTCACTACTGGATAAATATATTACAAATCTTCATGTTCTTTGCTATCATTTTCTATTAAAATTTTAAATCTTCCATGGAATAATTGCATTTAGGACTTTTTTTTTCGTTTTTTTGTTATTTTTTTATTCCACCCCCCCCCCCTCGTACATTCCAAGAGCTGTTGGACATAAAATAAATTTAATATTTGTATCGGCCTAATTAAAAAAATCTACTAATACGGGAGTTGTGCCAAAACCTAGAAATCATGATTTTAAAACTAAATTAAAATGTAAAAAAATAATGTGAAAATAAAATAGGGGGAAACCCTCCAGCGCCGGACCCTACCCAATATCCCAGTTGAAAAGTCTTTTACCTGTATGGAATATCAGATCCGCATGTTGTACACACACATTGTGTAAAATTTAATATTGAACGAAAATGCTCAAAATTTTGATGTTTCACATTCTTTATGAAGGTTTGAGATAATCAATTTTAGTCATATTTTAAATAACGATCAAATATATAATGTAACTGTGGTGCAAAATCAATTTCTGTATCCGGTAGCTGTCTTGTTTTGAACTTATTTCAATTCAATTGTTTATTCTTGCCAAGGCATCAGAAAGCCATATAAACAAGCAGAAACAGAAATGGAAGATGACATTGAAAAAGGTGGAATTTTGAAGTGGGATGTAAGAAATGTAGCTCGAGGGTGAAATAAGCTCTACTAACACATTTTAACCTAGTATGCATGGGATCCTAGTAATGTCCAAAAATCAAGTCATTTGGTTGGAACGCGATTGAGTAAAGTAGTGCGGGGACGAGAATAGAAGGTAATGTCAAATCAAACAGATCTTCTCCCAGCACCATGGGAAACTAGACCACCAAATGAGGAGATACTTCTCCCATATAAGACAGCAATGATGGTAGCACCGTATAGTGCCGGTCGTTCATACCAACTACAGCGTAACAGTAGCAAAGTTGTTTGCGGCTTCTGTACCCATAGAACTCTCATCTGGTTGCTGTTGATGTCTGACCGAACAGCTTCTTATGCGCACTATATGAAGGCATCCCCATAAGTGAACTTGGTAGGGCACTCTAGTTTTTTTTATTATTTTAGCACACTTTACTTGTTTTAGGAATTACTGAAGGACTACCGTTCTCGATGTTGTTGTCGGCTTGTAGGTCTTATGTTTCAATTTAATTGGTTTTATCACCCAGGCGTCATCCATCGTCGTCGACTGATAGTTCTCCTACTATACTATATGTAAGAGCACTGATACAGCTCTGCACGTAGTGCAACATAGGCATTAATTAAATTCTTCGGAAAACAGGAATGATTGGAATGGTGAATGATGCTTTTTTTGTTCGATTTTGCTGATATGTATAGTTTTGCAGCGGTTAGAGGAGGAGGTCAGATGTTGGCCTGGGACGAAACAAGCAACCTCTCTAGATGGTGATCATGCATCTGTCATGATTGTGCTTTTAACTCAACTCCGTATAGAGCTATTGTTCTTGGGTTTAGGCCACAATAATTTTACTCGAAAACAAGTAGCTGAAAACAAGTTGTTTTCTTTCTTATTTTTTCAATCATTTGTATAATTGTGCACGAAAAGAAGTGACAAAAATTGAGAGCGTATGTTTACGACTAATATAACATGTTGAATTGATTTCTTCTACGTTTTTGTCGGCATCACAAGTGAATACAATTGCTGGTTTTGTTATGTTTTTTAGCAGTAGCTGTTCCCTATTGCTAGAGGAAAACCATGAAGGAAACAGATCAACAGATATTGTTTGCTATCGGTTCTGTTTATGGCTCTATTTTAAATACACCCGGCATTACTAGGCTAAATAATACAGCATAGTGATGAGGATAAACGTATCTTTCCAAAGAACAGAAGTTTCACAAATCCCTCAATTACTATGCCATTCAAGTTTTATTCCATGTCATTTGCATTTACCCATTTTAATCTGCCATCGGCATCCATTCCTTGCTCCAACAGAATAAACAAACGCTTATGCGGATTTTCCAACCGGAAAGTGCCACATTAATTCCAAACATAGTGTTACATCATCCTCTCGGTCGGTCAGTTTTATCTTCCTGGCCAGAGATTGCCCAAAGTTAACTTTCAAATTCAAGGTGTGCATGCCTCTTCCCCCCACCTGGTGAGTCTCACTCGGAAAATCCCGGAGATTACGACTGCTGCTATATAAGGGAAAAGTTTTCCATCCTGACACGATGCGATGTTATGGAGGAAAGTTGCAACCCAGGCACAGGTCACCATTTGGAATCATGTTCCACGATGCTTCGAGCAACTCCGGCAGGGAGCCAGCACCAACAGCAGGACCAAGATAGTAGCCAAAGCCCTCCGAAGGGGATTAAAAAGTTAAAGCCCTCTCCAGTGCGAAAAGTCAGCTTCCGTTGTCGTCGTCGTCGTGGCTTTTGGTGTTGTTATTAATACTGCTGGTGCTGCAATTGAGAGATGGGAAACTTACTCCAGAGCCGTACCCTCGTAATGACGTGATTCATCAAGTTTCTTCTGTTGACGAACATCGGACGACGGTGATACTACAGTGCGTGTCTTGCAGCAGAGCAAGGCAGAGAAACGGAAATATAAATTTCAATATCAAATAATCTTGGGAGAAGTTTGTTTTACTTCTCCGCATTACCGCCACCACAGCGTTCACCAGACAGAAAGGCAGCTCAAGTATTTCTTTTGACCTAGGGTTGACATTTGTGAAAATAAGTTGAGGGGACCCAATGATGATGTAATGCATTGATAGAAATCTTCGATTTAAGCTTAACTTTTTGACTGATTGGCCATTAGACTAATGAAATCAATATGCGGCTGTATGGTAGCAGTAAAAGTTAGCTTGCACCTTTTTGATTAGACAATGCATCTAGAATTCCGTCACTAACAATAAGGTTCTGGGGAGCTTTCTCTTAAAGTTGAGGACATTGGCTGTCGGTATTTTGATTGTCAAGACCCCAAACGCAAACGTATCGAGATTATTGATCTTTGCAACATAATTGGAATCTATGTTTTTGCCTTTCTCGTACAACAAAGTTGTACCGAAAGGCTATCATTTCACTCCAAATTCGAACTTTTGACAGAAGTCCCGGAGACCCATAGTGTTATATACCATTCGACTCAGCTCGATAAGCTGAACAAATGTCTGTCTGTCCGTGTGTGCGTGTGTGCGTGTGTGTGTGTGTGTGTGTGTGTGTGTGTGTGTATGTGTGTGCGTGTGTGTGTGCACAAAATGCCATAAAAAACATTAGCCAAATTTTCACATAGAAACTATTAACCGATTTTCTTGCAACAAGTTGCATCCGACAGAGACTAAAACGCTGTTGATCACTATTGAATTTCATAATAATGGCAAATTGCAAAAAATAGATAATATTAAAATAGTGATGAGACATAGTCACATAGAACAATAATGTGTTATGAAAAATGCCTTGCATCTATGAATATTTTTAAAGTTTATCCGTGGCTTGTCCCCATTAAGAGTTTCATCGTACTATAAAGATGCTCGTGTTGCACGCATTTAGGCGTAAGTATGCTCTTCGTTCAGTTTCATAGTACTATGAAATTGTCCGAAAGTCAAAATTCGAATATAGGAAATTCGAGAAACTTTTGGCAGCGCCATCTGTCGTCTACTAGTGTAAATTTTCTATCACAACATTAGACGGTGTAACTATTTTGCCTTTCTTGTACATCATCGAGGTGTACATTTATTACCTTTTTGGGCGAGAAAGGCGCCATCACCGCTAGGTGGATTAATATGGGTTTTTTAAATACACATAAATTTCAATTTTAAAAATTCCAAAATTTCGACTATTGATCATTGAATCTGTGATGATGCCAATGATCTACATATGATATAAAGTAGAGATTTTAGCAACAGCAATCATTCGTCATCATCTCTTCTAGTCGGTTAATGATAAGATTTTATTTCGCCCTGTGCTAAAACACCGAGGATCAAGTTTTTTCTACCTCCCATATACAACACCAAGTGGTTGCAAGCTTTTTCAGACCAGCCTGCCGATTAGACTTCTGCTGGTGGTGTCGACCTATTCTCGTGCCCCCACCATTTCCCGAGAGATGATGGATAAAATTGTAAAGTTTAATTCAATTTTGAACCCTCTTGGAGCTGGACCGAAGCAGAAGTAGAGTGGCAAACTTTTAAAATGTACGTTGTGTGCGGTTAGCTCTGCTTTTAGCATTAGATCCAGATCTGGGGGAAGAAACTCGAGCGAATATACAGACGATGAATTGATAGACGATGATGTAACACATTGCAGTCAGTTTTAGCCCACCAGAGCCTGTTAGCCAGCTAGCCCTATGGATATATTGGAGAACGGCATGTCGTTTGTCGAAACCCAGTACACTAAGTCCTCTCGTGTTGGTTTTCCATTAGTCGTGCAACCACGACACTGCAGTGGCGAAGTCAATGACGACAACGACGAGTTCCAGCATTAGTGCATTTTGGTATCCACGAGGGATCGATGCGTATGCACATTGTGCTGGATGTGTATCCCCCGTATGGTCTGGTAAAACTTTGATTGACTGTCGCCGAGTTGCCAACATGTGCACTTGGTCACATGTGAAAAAGCGAAGTGCAGCGCTGGGAGAGCGAGCCCGGCGGAACTGGAAAATTTGAGTGTGGTTTCAAGACTTTACGCTCAAGCGATAATTGTTGGATAAGTTAGATCACAGTACGGTCGCTGGATTTAAGATACTGGCAATGTGGTTCTTGCATGCATCCGTATGAATAAGAGTTTCGTTAGCATAGCAATTACGTAAATGGAACGCTCGTATGATAAAATGATGTAAATGTTTTTGATTTCTGCCAGAAGCCTCTAGAATGGTCAGATCGGGGTTTCAATGCGAACTTGTTCATTATTATAAAAGCTTCAACTATTTACTGGGTAATTTTATAGCTCTAGATCCCTCGTGAATCTAATGAGGCGTTGATAATAGAGTTTTTAGGATAAGTTTTTTTTATTTCTTTCATTTGGCAAGCATAATCACTTAGTGGGGTTTGTGGCCGTGTTATAGAGTGTGGGTTCGAGAAATTCTCCACTGGTCCACTGGGTGCTATGTGTCCTGACCATTGTCTCATCGTTCAGTCTGTGTGACTTCTGATACAAGAAACGGTGGGTAGGGGACATAATCACCTATCTTAAGACAAAGTTTCATTCAAATCAAAAAGGGTTTTTTTTTTCACAAATCGACTTTTAATTTTTAAAACAGATTTTTGTCAGTGTTAGGCTAAATTTGGATTCTTTCCAATATTTTTATTAGAAAGTTTGACTGATTTTGCGATAGTCACCCAAACAACACATTTTGTAGGATGCGTCGTTTTTCGATTATATCCATTTAAAAAAATCAGCAAAAAAAGTTTGGCCCTTTTTAAAATATAGTCTAGATCAAATTTGGAAAAATCTTAACTATTGATTTATCATTCCAATCAAACGACAACAAAATCAATCAATAACGGTGCTCACCTGCACTTTTGACAGCTGACCGGCCTGATGCTCTTCATGGGTCCCAGCTCGTGGTTGTCAGTCTGGATGTCACGCTTACCTAAGGTACTCACCACGCGTCAGCTTCCATATGTCACGATGCGCTTGCAGTGATTGTCAGTAAAGAATATAGTTTAAAAGCGTGGTGATTTTTGTTTTCATTTCGGATCATCTGGTGATGGTCACGACATTTTGCAAGACTAGTTCATATCAATGACAATTCTATTTTTCTATTATTAAGAGTTACTAATTTAATTCGACTCAACAAATATGAAGGATATTCAACTGGAGTTGCTTTTCTTGATATAGAGAAAGCATTTGACAGTGTTTGGCATGAAGGTTTGATTGTAAAACTGATGAATTTTTATTTTCCTCTATACATTATTAAACTGGTCCAAAATTATTTATCAGATCGCTCACTGCAGATAAACTATCAGAATTAGAAATATAGATAGATTACCTGTAAGAGCTGGTGTTCAGCCAAAGGGCGAAGCCTTCGCGTCATTTGTAATAGATTACAAAAAAGTTTGGATATTTTTTCCCACTTGCTCGCAAAAATGAAAAATTTCTTCGAATGCTTCCAAAACTCAGCTTGTAATTTTCCCACATAAGCCGAGAGCTTCTTATTTGAAACATTCTAGCAGACATATTGAATGGGGTTCCAATTAATTGAACAAATTTATGATTAACAAACAAATTTTTAGACATGACATGTTGTATGCTGTGCCAATATCGACTAGTTGCTATAATACCAGAAAGAAGGCACTTCAGAGGATTCAAAATAAAATGTTAAAATACTTCACTATTCCATTTACTTTCAACAAATTCACTATGTACCAACAGATATGTATTTCGTGAAAAACGCGTAAATTCGGAAACCGGAGTAAAAAAAGTAATTCCCAAAATTCGCGTGGAAAACGGCCCGCGTATAAAGCGACCCCAATGTACAGCACTGTAGATCTCCGATAGAGAGTTTCATTCAGGATTCTAGGGCCTTTACGTACATTTAGTGTACAAGAAGGGTAAATTAATAAATTTCCCCTCAATTTGAGGATAGCCATATTTTACTTATGGTAATATCTTACCGGGTTCCAGTAAAAATAACAAGAAAACAATCCAATGCCCGAAAAGGAAAACACAAATCACTAGCTCGTTAGGGCTGGTAAAAGTTACGACACTCCACGTGGGGCTCCAAGTCCCCTAACGAATCAAAGAATTTTACTAAGTGCACAGCTATAACAACACGAAAAGAACGAACTTTGCCCCTTCGACCGCCTGCTAGAAGTATGCCAAAAGTCGGTGACATATTCATACGGTGTGGTACACATACCCACACACCCACCACCCATCAACGGAACATCATCAGAATACCCGGGGCACGCATCAAACGACAACGGAGGACCAACTTTTTCTACGACGGACATCGGAGTAAGACAGCCAAATAAAACAAACGTTTTATCACAAAGTTTTGCACTACTGTCAGAAAGAGAATTTTCCGCATCAAGAAAGTACAATGTTGTTATATCGTTAGGAGGTCGCTCGATTAGATTGGCCCAAGCCGGTCGGCCGGTCCGGCACCCTGAGGTGAATGTGAATGCATGTGATATGTGCAGATATACTCACGAAGAGATGTTTCGGAAAAGTTTGATTTCCTCCAACCCGCCTGGAGGCATCACTGGGCAGTTGCCGTCGTATTCGTCGTCGGCAACGGAAACGGCCGGACCGGAATTGATTTCGGGTGGACAAAACTAGCCGGGCCCTCTTTCGAATCGGTTGTGATGATGGGAAGCAAAGTTTCAGAAGGGATGCATGAGAAAAGGCCCCTTTGTGCAAGTTATTTGTACTTGTTTGGACTTTCTTCGGAAACAATTATCTCATAGCCGCCAGTATTAGGGATTCTAGTTAGATGTAAAAGTATTAGTGATAGTGAGTTCCATGAAAAAGGGAGTTAAAATTAAAGGCAACCCAATATTGATGATAAAATCCTTTGAAGCTCGTTAAGTGGATTTCTAGATACTGTAAAAGCTAATTTATTTTCTTTCATTTATTCCAACTACTTTTATTGTATTTGGACGAATGTTTTGATAATATTACCTTTGATATTCATATTGATTGGAACCTACGATAGAGCGGCCAAGGATACACATATATCTTGAAAATTGATAAAATTTGGCTCCAGACATGTCCCGATTTGCTTTGTTTTGAATACATTTTGCGATAAGCATTCAGGGTGACCATCCCGTCGGATTCGTTACTCACATCCTCCCGTGTGGATGTGCGTGTCGGCATCTTGCGCGATTCCACTTTCAGTGGTAACATCTAATACGACGTGTGAACAATGGTAGTGAGAGGAACACACGGAAGTTCTTATTACTGAACAAATTCTCTTGCTTGAAATGGTCTTGTAGACAAAGCTAAATTCCGGGTTTGTAGCTTTACTGGAGATATTCTAGAAGCAAGACAAGGATGTGGCTAGGGCTCCGATGCATGGCCAAAAACAGTATTACTGTTCTGTTTTGATTTATTTTGATTTCCTTTGATTGAGGATAGATTTCCTATTAATAAGGGGCGCGCCTTCAATGGGATAGCTCTCTGTGAAGAGTCTAAATAGCGGGATCTTGTCATGGTGCTCTTGAGAAAACAAAACAACAACTGACCAGACCGCATCGTGCTTTCGTGCTGTGCGGTTCTTTCTCTTTGCGGAAGGAAGTTTTTAATACTACCCGAAGCTATTTTAATTTCAACGGTGCTTCTTAGCGCTATTTCTACCCACTGATCCCGTTACGATCTTTGCAAGGACCCGTGCCTTCGTTTTACGTTGGACCCGTTTGCGGAAGTAAAATTCCGACAAGCGGTGGTAATCCTGCAGGGACACCGTTCTGGGAAAAAACCTCTAAGAAGGTCACGTCTCCACGCTCAGCAATGAGTATTAATAAAAACAAGAGGAAGGGGAGTCTCTGAATTCTCCACTTCCTTCAAAGAAACAAGGTTTCAAGACCGTCCTGCCCAAGCGCGGAAAAAATAGAAGGAAGCTGGAGACTTCAGATATTCCTTCTAAATCTAACGTTGACATTATTTCTTCTCCCATCGAACTGAGCAATCAGTTCGATTTGATTAATAACGAATTTGAGGAAATCGAATCTACCTCTAGCCCAGGTGATTCGATTCATGCGAAGAAACAACGGATTCCGCCAATTGTGGTATCTGTTGCCGAGTTTTCTGGCTTTCGGAATGAAATCTTGAGTAACCTTCGGGGGATCAAGGTTTCATTTCAGATTGCTAGGAAGGGTGACTGCCGCGTTTTGCCGGGATCCTTTGACGATCGCAAACGTCTTCTCCAGTATTTAACTGAGAAGCGCCATAAATTCTTCACATACGACGACAAAACTGAGCGATTGTTCAAAGTCGTCTTGAAAGGTCTGCCCAGTGATGACAAATCACTGGATGAGATTAAAATTGAAATTTCTGAATTACTTGGATTTTCACCAGTCCAAGTAATTAAGATGAAAAAGAAATCCCACTCTGGTACTTCCCAAAGGGGCATTTCTCAAGAATTTTATTTAGTTCATTTTAACAAAAGTGAACTAAATAATATGAAAATGTTGGAAAAGGCCTGTATTATGTCCCATGTCCGTGTTACATGGGAACATTTCCGCAGGCCTGGGGGAAATTTCCAAAATCCCACTCAGTGCCGTAAGTGCCAAAAGTGGGGTCACGGAACCAAACATTGCCACATGGATGCTAAATGCATGATTTGTGGTGGAACCTCTCACGCCAAGGACGCTTGCCCTGTGAGAGAAGATTCCAATAAATTTAAGTGTGCAAATTGTGGGGGTAATCATAAATCCAATTTCTGGGAATGCCCTTCACGCAAAAGTTTTGAATTCCCGTGCAAAATTGATGACAGGAAATTCCAATCGGATCCCAGATTCGACGGGTAGAAATTTTCAAACGCTCAAATTTCGAAACCAGTTACCGGTCGAGCAATTCATACCCACCACAATTCACAAACAAATTTTGCCGCTCGTCAACGGGTAGCAAGCACTTCAGTAAATTCCAATTTTCGAATGTACCTACGTATGCAAACATCGCTGCTGGTAGACAAAATTTCTCTTCTCAAAATGAGGTTTATACCCATGTCCCAACGGGAAATAATGGTCATGTTGCCGATTCAGGTAGCATGACTGCTTCCGATTTTGATTTTCTAACTGAACAATTGCATCACATGATTGATGCAATGTTCAAAGCAAATACCATTCCTGAAGCTGTTCAGGTTGGTATAAAGTACACACACAAAATTGTTATCGGACTCCGTTTCAATGGATCCAAATAATTGTGTGAAAGTTCTAAATTGGAATGCCCGCTCTCTAAAGGGTAAGGAAGATGAATTATTCAACTTCCTAACAGTTCATAATGTGCATATTGCCATTATAACAGAAACCTATTTAAAACCAGGACTCTCCATTAAAAGAGATCCAAATTATTTTATCTACAGAAATGATCGTCTTGACAGCGCCTGTGGTGGGGTCGCCATTGTCATTAATAGACGTATCAAACATAAATTATTTTCTTCATTCAAAACCAAAGTTTTTGAAACCTTGGGAGTTTCTGTTGAAACAAATTTTGGAAAATTTTCCTTCATTGCAGCTTACTTGCCTTTTCAATGCAATGGGCAGCAAAAGAATTTGTTGAAAGCTGATCTTCAAATTCTGACTCGCAACAAATCTAAATTCTTCGTAATTGGTGACTTCAATGCCAAACACCGTTCATGGAATAATGCTCAAAGCAATTCCAATGGTAAAATTTTATTTGAAGATTGTTCTGCGGGATTTTATACTATTCAATATCCCAATGGCCCTACTTGTTTTTCTTCCAGTCGAAATCCTTCTACAATTGATTTAGTTTTAACGGATTCAAGTCAGCTGTGTGGCCAATTGGTAACTCATGCTGACTTTGACTCTGATCACCTTCCTGTGACATTTGAAATCTCACAAGAAGCCATTTATAATCCAATCAGCTCTACTTTTAATTATCATAGAGCTGATTGGGAATTATATAAAACGTATATCGATAGGAATTTTGATGTTGATATTCCTCTCGATACCAAAAGTGATATTGATAATGCTCTCGTATCTTTGACAAATTTAATTGTCGAAGCCAGAGGCATTGCAATTCCTAAATGTGAAATTAAATTCAACTCCATTATTATTGACGACGATCTTCAGCTACTGATCCGTCTTAAAAATGTGAGGCGAAGGCAATACCAAAGAACTCGCGATCCTACTTTAAAAGTTATTTGGCGAGATTTGCAAAATGAAATTAAAAAACGTTTCGCTATTCTGAGAAATACCAACTTTGAGAATAATGTCTCGAAGTTGGATCCCAGTTCGAAACCCTTTTGGAAATTAACGAAAATTCTTAAAAAACCTCAAAAGCCAATTCCAGCGCTTAAAGAGGGAAATAAAATTTTATTAACAAATGGCGAAAAGGCTCAAAAACTTGCTCAGCAGTTCGAGAGTGCCCATAATTTTAGTCTAGGTCTCACTAGTCCTATTGAGGATCAGGTTACACGAAGCTTCGAAGACATTCTCAACCAAGATAATGTTTTTGACCCTTCGTTGGGAACTAATTTGGATGAAGTGAGATCTATTACTAGAAAATTTAAAAATATGAAAGCCCCGGGTGATGATGGTATTTTCTACATACTTATCAAAAAAAACTTCCTGAGAGCTCTTTATCCTTTTGGTTAATTTATTTAACAAATGTTTTCAATTGGCATACTTCCCAGATAAATGGAAAACGCCAAAGTTGTTCCAATTTTGAAGCCGGACAAAAATCCAGCTGAGGCTTCTAGTTATCGCCCAATCAGTTTGCTTTCTTCAATAAGCAAACTGTTTGAAAAGATTATTTTAAATAGAATGATGGTTCATATTAATGACAATTCTATTTTTGCTGATGAGCAATTTGGTTTTCGCCATGGGCATTCAACCACTCATCAGTTATTAAGAGTTACGAACTTAATTCGGCTCAACAAATCTGAAGGATATTCGACTGGAGTTGCTCTTCTTGATATAGAGAAAGCATTTGATAGTGTTTGGCATGAAGGTTTGATTGTAAAATTGATGAATTTTAATTTTCCTCTGTACATTATTAAACTGATCCAAAATTATTTATCAGATCGCTCACTGCAGGTAAACTATCAGAATTCTAAATCTGATAGATTACCTGTTAGAGCTGGTGTTCCCCAAGGCAGCATACTGGGGCCCATATTGTATAACATGTTTACTTCTGGCTTACCTCTCAGCCAAAGGCTGAAGCCTTCGTGTCATTTGTAGTAGATTGCAAAAAAGTTTGGATATTTTCTCCACTTCCTTGCAAAAATTAAAAATTTCCCCGAATGCTTCCAAAACTCAGCTTATAATTTTCCCACATAAGCCGAGAGCTTCTTATATGAAACCTTCTAGCAAACATATTGTTACTATGAATGGGGTTCCAATTAATTGGTCTAGCAAAGCTAAATATTTATATTCTGCTAGATCAAAAATTAACTTTAAAAATCACATTGAAGGCCTTCAAGCCAAATGTAACAAATATATTAAGTGTCTATATCCACTTATAAACAGAAAATCAAAACTTTGTCTTAAGAACAAACTTTTGATTTACAAACAAATTTTAGACCAGCCATGTTGTATGCTGTGCCAATATGGACTAGTTGCTGCAATACCAGAAAGAAGGCACTTCAGAGGATTCAAAATAAAATTTTGAAAATGATTCTGAAGTTACCTCCGTGGTATAGTACCAATGAACTTCATAGAATTTCTAATATTGAGACATTGCAACAAATGTCCAACAAAATAATCTCAATTTTAGATTAAAAATCATTGCAATCTTCTATTGCAACGATTAGCTCCTTGTACCCTTAGTATAAATTAGGTTAAGTTTAGTTTAAGTAGAAAACATTGTAATTCCTACATGGTTTAATTCAACCAGAGGAAATATCGTAACTGCCAGAGGCAATTGAAATGTATTAATAATATCTAAAAGCGTAACATAGCAAATAAGGATGATAGTGTTAAGAAAACACGGAACACCTAGTCTAAGAGATAAATGCATGTATTAGATAATTAGCAAATAAAATTAGTTAAAAAAAAAAAAAAAAAAAAAAACAACAACTGTATCGAAACCAATACACTGGATTCTGTTTTTACACGATTTACATTTTCTCAATTTTCCACTCATCCTAAATGTTTAACGCATATTAATTATCATGTGATTTTTCTTTGAATTATTCAGGATTTTTTGAAATATGTTGTGAAGATTTTGTTGGTAAAATACGACCAAAAATACGAGCGAAAAAAAATCGCGTTAAAACAAAATTCTGTGTACTGCATTGCTTATCAATAGTAATGGAGTAATTCGACATGCACTTAAACACTAAGGATACGGGTAACGCTACAATAGATCTAATAACTGGTCGTAGTGGCACACCCGAACAGGAAAAAAATACGACGTGTTTTAATACTAGTCTATGTAGAACGCCTGCCTCGACATTTTTTTTTCAATTTTTGTCTATTTACACACCTTAAACTCCACGAACTCAGCCAATCCGCTTTCCCTCTTCGACAAATAACAGAAGTCAATTGTTAGTTAGGTCGTGTCCAAGGGCGTAGCCCGAGGGGGAGGGGGGGGGTAGCGTCGCCCCCCCCCTAAATGGTGGAATGATTGAACGGGTACTGAAATGAATTCGCTTAAACATGTGCACTTTACAATCCAATCATATTCAGAAATAGGTTTTTGAAATTCAAAAGATTCCCAAAAAACTTATAAGGGTATCCAGGATCCATACTATATAAAAGTTCAAAACAACTCGAAACATTTCGGGCTCAAGAATTCTCCTAGAAATCCTTCTAGAAGCTCCCCAGAGAACTTCTAAATTCCTCCGGAAAGTTATCCACAAATTCCTCTGAAAATCGTTTGAAAATCCTTCTCCTGTAATTGTAATTTCTCCTTATCTAGAAACCCCCAACTATTTTTTTTAGGAAATTCATGAGGAAGTTTCTTGAAGATTTCTTTTCTCAAGTTTTATTTCTAGACATTTCTTCGGCTATTCTTCCAGGAAAATCTCCGGCATTTCCTTCAGGAATGCATTCTAGAGTTCCTCCAAGAATACACCAAAAAAACAGATCTTACAATTCTCGCTTAACTTTTCAAAAGGACCTAAGTAACATTTTTTTCATGATTTAATTTGAATAGCGCAATCAACAGAAAAACATGAAAGTTTTGATTGCAGTACTCAAATTAATTCATGAAAAAATGTTACTAAGGACCTTTTGAAAAATTAAGCGAGAATTATTGTATAAAAACGTGGCATATACAAATCAGTAAGGTTTTTATACAGAAATTGTATTAAAATAATACAAATCTGCATAATTTCAATACAACGATTGTATTAAAATCTTCCAAAAATTGTATATGCCCAATTATTATACAGTTTCTGTAAGGTTCTTATGCAGAACTGTATTAAAATCTGCCATCCGCTGGTTGGGTGTACATAGGGAAGATCCATAAAGTACGTCAAGCAAAATTTGGCGATTTTCAACCCCCCCTCCCCCCTTCGTCACACTTTTTGTATTAAACTTCTAAAATTTTTGAATGAGTCGTCACGCTGCTCGGAACCCCCCCTCGCCCCTAGGAGCGTGACGTACTTTGTGGATGGCCCCATACGGAATTTCCTCCCAAAATTCCACTAGAAGTTTCATCAGTAATCTATGACGGAAATCCTCCGATTTCGGTCCATAATTTTATCTGCAAATCCATAAAAAAAATCTTCGGAAATTCTTCTAGAAACTGCTTCGGGAATTCCTCCAGGAACTCTTCCTTAAATTCCTCCGGGATAACTTCCAGGATTTTTTCCGGGAATACCTCTATAAATTCAATAGCGAAATCCTCTAGAATTACATTCTGGAATTCTTTCCGCAATTATTTCAGAATATCCTTCAAGAATTCCTCTAGAAATTTCTTTAGGAATTTCTCCAGGAATTCGTCCAAGTATTTCCCCGGAAATTCTTCCCTTCCTTCAGGAATTTCTCCGGGATTTTTTCCGCGAAATTGTCCTAGAATTCTTTCCGGACTTCACTCGGAATTTACTCCAGAATTTCATTCGGAAATTAGTTTGGGAGTTCCTCCAGGATATCTTCCAAGAATTCTTCCAGGAATTTCTTCAGAACAAACAAAGAACAGCAATTCATCTGGGAATACTTTCAGGATTTCATCTGGGAATTTCTGCATTAATTCCTCCTGGTATTTTTTCGGGAATTCCTTCAGACATTTCTCCAGAAATTCCTTCATGAACTTCTCCAATAATTATTTCAGTACTACCTTGTGAGAATTCCTCTGGAAGTGCTTGTGGGAGTTCCTCCGGGAGCTCCCCCCGTAATTTTTCCAAAAGTTCCTCTAGTAATCCCTCCAGGAACTTCACAGGGTATTCTTTGAGGATATTTGGCAGGAATTTCAAGGGAAATGGGATTTCGTAAGTTCCTCTAGAAATTCAACTCCGGGTATTCCATCGTTCCTCAAATTTCTCCGGGAGTTCCACTAGTAGTTCCTCCGGAAATTCATTCAGACTTTCTTTCAGGAATTCATTTAGGCTTTCTTTGGGAATTCATCTACAAATTCCTTCAGAAGTTCCTCGAAAAATTTCTCTGGGAGCTCCTCCGGGAGGTCATTTAAGAATTTTTCCAGGAGTTTCTCCTGGAATTCTAACGGAAGTTCGTCCAGAAGTTCTTACGAGAGTTCCTCCAGGATTTCCTCCGGAAATTCTTCCTGTAGTTCTTCAATAAATTCATCTAGAAGTTCCTTCGGCAGTTCTTCCGAAAATTCCTCTGATAATTTCTCCGGGAATTCCTACAGAAATTCCTCTGGGAGTTCCTCCGGAAATTACTCCGGGAGTTCCTTCTCAAAGGCACACCCGGAGGAACTGCCGGTGAAACTCCCGGAGAAATGCTCATAAAAACTGCTGGTAGATCTCCCGGAGGAATTCACGTAGGAACTGCCGGAGGAGCTCCCGTAAGAACTCCCGGAGGAATTTCAGGGGAAACTCCTAGAAAAATTATAGAGGACCTCTCGGAGGAACTCCCAGAAAAAAACTATCGGAAGAACTTCGGGAGGAATTTCCAGCTAATTTTCTGAAGAAAGCCTAAATGATTTCCTGAAAAAAGCCTGAATGATCTCCTGGAAGAGCTACTGGTGGAACACCCGGAGGAATTTCTGAAGAAACTCCCGGGAGAGTTTTTAAATGAATCCCCGGAGGAACTTCCAGTGAATCTACCATCTCTACCATGAATCTCGGAAAAAAATCTTGGAGAATTCATCTTATAGACAAATCTAGTCTAGCTGAAACCTTTGTAGGGGTATGTAGCAGGACCACCATCATCATCAGAGGACCTCCCGAAGAATTCCTTGAGGAGCTTTTGGAGGAATTTCTGTATAATTCCCGGAGGAAATTCTGGAGAAATTCCCAATTCTCGGAGGTAATTCTGGAGGAATTCTTGCAGATTCTGCCGGTTGAACTCCTGGAAGAATTTCCGGAGGAACTCCCGGAGGAATTTTCGAAGAAACTTCTGAGGGATGTCCAGTGGACATCTTGAAGTTTCCACCGGAATTCTTTCAGGATTTCTTTAGGAATTAATCTAGCAATTCCTCCAAAAATTCCATTGTTGATTTTATTTTCGGTATAATTTCTGTATAAATTTTCGGTGGCATTCCTAGAGAAATTCTTTGAAATTTTCACAAGAAATTATTCGAAACTTTCACGGAAAAAATATGGAATTTACACAGGAAGTGTAAGTGTAGATTTTTCGCGAAATTCTCAGGAATGTTTATTGGCAATTCTGCGGAATTTCCACGGAATATTCTTAGGAATTCCAAGGTACAAATTTTCAGATTTTTTTATGAGAAACAGCACGAAAGAATTATCTGAAGGATTCCCTGCAGAACTTATAAAGGAATTCGTGGAGGATTTATTGGAGTAAATAATGGTGGAATTTTTGGTCAATTCCCGGCGAAATTGATGGTGGAATTCCTGAAGATATTGCCGAAGAAATTGCTGGAGGCATTCCTGAAGAATCCGGGCGTGAATGCGTCACGTTTATTGACATTACGTTTTAGTACAAAACGCTGATGCGCAACGCGCTCTTGTGATTCAGCCCTTACTGTTGGTTGTGGATTTGGTTTCAAAGTGTTTGGAGCTTAGAAGGAAAAAGTACCAAGCACTAATATTCATGTATTTTTATAAAACTACTATAAAACTACGATTCAGAAGACCTAAAAAATTGAGTATTCAAACTCAATATTGTATTCGTGTTCGTGAAAGTTGCTGTTCGTGTCCGTGATTAATCTGATCGTACAGTATTCGATCGATTTCACAAAAAATAGTGCCTATATCACAAACAAATTCGATTGGTGAACCTCTCCGACACATAAACTGTCTGTCACAGGTCATATAAGAAACTGTTGTTAAATTGAAGGGGGTTTCGAGTTTGATCGCTTTCGCAGGTAAGCATGTGAATAATGCAATCCTCCTGTTTTAAATTTGATTTGCCAATTTTCGCGAGTTAAATGCCTTCGAACTATGCCACATAACAAGCTCGATGATGGCAAAGTAGCCATGGGGGAGGTATGGCCTTTTCCATTCCGTTGCCTCGTCAGCTGGATTATGTTCTGCCTCATTTGATCCACGAATAGGCTGTATGCGAAGCTGCCCCAAATACTTTCTTGGTTATAGTAATTGTCCTTAAAGTGCAAAACATGATCGCCGCTGTCAAGTAGAAAATTACCGTGTCGGTAACAGAACAACATGTGACTACAAATACCATCTATTACATACAGCTACGAAGCCCTACATAGCGCTACGTAACCTTAGCATACAACCTGACTGGGCTACACCATTTAATTTTCATGTTTTAATAATCATCTAACAGTGTACGTTTGTCTTAAAGAAACTTGACTGTAAAAAATAAAAGTCTAAGTCAATATCCGGGTACGTCCCATTACATACAATCATCATAAACATTAGGCATAAAATGCACCAAAGACAAACTCCCCGAAAAGCAAGTTGATACTAATCCTTAGGAAATCACATGCGTTTTCTCAGTTGATAACTTGCACTCGATCTTCCAAAAATTAAGTAAAGCAATATACTCTGGAATTCTAAAATAAATTTTAACCTTTACCCCTGGACTGTAACCAATTGGTCGTCTGAATGATTCCGAGTTGCCAATTCTAAATTCGTTAGACTACAGATATGTTCCGATTTTATCACGTTCCGATTTTGTCACGCTCCGATTTCGTCAACAAAATTATTCCGTTTTTATCAACAACAAAATTCAATCATTTTTTTAAAGAGATTTAGCTTTTAAAATAAAATAACTTGGGTTAGTTTTTGACCAAATGTTGTATTTATAATATTTAAAGCACTAGCGGTAATCACGCCGTAAGTAACAAGGATTTTCTTCACCGACTTCCCCTTATCGAAATAAAAGTGACGGGATGCGGGTTTGTTTGCACTTTATTACTTCAGGACGAAGGATTACATTGTTATCTGGCGTTTTGATATAAATGAAAAATCGTTGAAATACTTTTTCGGATGTTCTAGGCCGTCCAAACTGTTCAGGAATACATATCCTCGAATGTATCAGATGTCGATGTCGAAAAATCCAGAAAAATTGCTTACATAATATGTGTACGATCCCTTGGACATCTTATGTTCATGGGAATTAGGATCCTATCCCTAGTAACATTTTGGTTTTTTACTGGTTTTATAGCACTCTTGTATAGTTATGGTCTTCAAGAGCGTTATAAAACTTAAAATGTTACTTGGAATGCTTTTGAACTAGATTTTGTACATACTGTCGAAGAAGAAATTGCAAAAGTAATGGTAGATTTAGTAGATACTTTGAACTGAACTCGAAAACGTTTTGGAGTATCATGAACACCTCGTATTGGAGAAAATTGGGTTTACATTATTGGATAGATTGGGTATATACCAAAGATAAGAATATTGCAAAAATCTTGATTGATTGACCTGGTAGATACCTTGAGCTGAACTCGAGAATGTTTTTGTAGTACCTTGAACATCTCGAAATCAAGAAAATTAGGTTTGCATGGTGCGCATATGCTTATTGTACCACGTTGGGTACATATCGATGGTGAGGACATTGCAAAAGCCTTGGTTGTCCGGTAGATACATTGGGTTGAACTTGAGAACCTTTTGTACCTTGAACATCACGGATTTACATGATGCGCATGTGCCTATTGGACTGGATTAGGTTATGATGAGGACATTGCATAGGCCTAGGTTGATCTGGTAGATACCGTGGGCTGAAATCGAGAACGTTTTGGAGAACCTAGAGCATCTCGTATTCCAGAAAATTGATCACTGTTTCAACGATCAAGATAACTAAACTTGATTGAGTGTTTAGATTTATTAAACAATGTGGTATATGATCCAAACATTTCAGATTCATATGCATGCTGTCAGAGGCAAAATCTTCACAAGGTTTTGGATATCTAGGTATTCAGTGTATAGTCAAACTTGACCTCTAGTATTTTTCCTGGATAGCCGTGGATAGAAAAAAATCGATTTTTTCTCTTAGAACATTTTTGGGACTTGGATGATGAAAATTGTTTTCATCGAATTTTAATACCGGACGATACGCAAACGTTTTCGTAGCCAAAAATATCCCTCTATGCAAAATTTGAGCTAAATCGGACATGATTTAGGGGTGCTCAAAATTAATCAAAACTTTATTTTTTTTCTCACAAGGGGGAAATAAAGCTTCATGCATTTTGCGTCCTTTGGCATCAAAAAACAAAAAAAAAATACCCCTTGGGGGCCGTACACATATATTTAGCTCAAATTTTGCATAGGGGGATATTTTTGGCCACGAAAACGTTTGCGTATCGTCCGCTATTAAAATTCGATGAATTTTTTTTAGCTGGAACGGGACCCCAGGGCCGACAGTCTGCTGGAGCCCCAAAATATGCAAAAAGGTTGGTTTTGGTACATAAGGTTTTGTGGGGGCCCGAGGCCACAGTTAATATTGATTGAAAGCTTTCCCGAGCCTGTCAGTTGCGTGAATGTCTTATGTGGTAAGTACAATGGATACACTGTGCTCAAGGAGCCGAAAATGCTTCCCACCCGGAAGCATCCTAGGCCGAACCAAGAATCGAACTCGCAACCTCCGGATCGGTAATCCTACGACTTTGCTCACATGGCTAACCGGATATCCATCGCTTTGTGCTGCACTCAAAAAGAAGAGAGAAACATTCGGGGAATTGTCATTCGAAGAAATTGCATTCAGGTAAATTTGCATTTTTTGGTTTTCGTGGAATTGTCGTACAATCAGTTGCTCAAACTAGAGTAGCGATATTTTTTGTCTGTTCAACACTACCAAAGCTGTCAAGGCAATCATCGACGGAATGCGCTTCTGCGACATAATTCCTTATGCAACTCTTGGAAAACGGTCAGCATTCGGCGTTGATGTTCTTGGCGTATTGAGCCAAAGCTGCCGAATAGGCTGCCCCGAAAATAGCAACTACTATTACATAGTTTCCGAATTTTCTGAGAGTTTATCTCTCCACATGAAACATTGCACATACTCCTGCATATCCTCCATTCGTATTTGTACATAGCCCCTACAAAGGTAGAAGTTGAAAAATACAGCAAGAAGCAAGGCTTATTGATCGAGAACTTTCAGCAGATAGTTATTTATTCAATGAAACACCTTTACAATGGCTGCGGCGTCCAAAACAATCCGGACTTAACAATAAGGACCAAAACAATCCGGGCGAAATTTTCTTATGGTTGAGCATCTCGCCCATTGGGAGAGACCCAATTAACTTTGGATTTACTCCGTCAAGTTCCTCCGATGTGACCGTGTGGACGTATTCCTTCTGCAAATTTTCGCCTATCTAACGATGGTGACGGAGTACCATGAACACCTTTAACCCTCTACAACCCAAATTTTTATTTTCGCACAAAATCACTATTTTGCTTTGTAAAATCGATTTAAACACGGTTTGGGCAATATAAACTTTTAATTCGCGATTGCATCAATTTCACACTTTGATTTTTTAGAAATTTATTATTCAATTTTTTTTATCCTAATAAATATTTTTTTTTAATCTATCAATCTTTTTTGATTTTTCTACATATTTAGAGTTTGAAAATTTCTATTCAATGCTGACTTATTGCATTTTTTTAATTTCCAGAGAAATTTTTTTATTTTCCGTGTAACGAGTTCATCACTCTATCCTTCTATTGAATGAGGTTAGTTGTAGAAAAATACTAAACTACAAATATTTCACTCTTCAAAGGTATACGAGCAAAAACACGGAGGAACAAAATACAACAAAATTTTCAATATTTTTTTGTGTAGAACTTTGAAAATTGACTTGAAACCTTGCTTTAAACTATATTTGAACATGCATTGAAGTTCATATTATTGATCAATATCAAAAGCTTTTCACAATCTAAATACTTCAATTTTATTAGCTTCTGGAGTAACTGTTACATGAGCCCATCACAGACTAATAGAAGGTAATCATTCACAAACAACTCAAAGATTATCTACTTTTCAATTTTACAAGGATATGAATATATTGAATCACCTTTTACAATTGCCGATAATGTTTATGGGTCTACTTTCTTTATAGCTACTGGATTTCATGGACTTCATGTATTAATTGGAACTTCATTTTTATTAATCACTTTATTTCATCATTTGGATTTGAAGCTGCTGCTTGATATTGACATTTTGTTTTTCAATTATTCAAGAATGCCCTGTTGAAATTCCGAAGATGGTGAATTTGGTATTATACAACGAAGAAATCTATTCGAGAAGTAGCGGAAAAAAAACTTGTGAAAACCGCTCCACTCGTGTCAATCCCTCCCCTTTGTATTTCCACGTCAACAGCGATAATAAATAGCAGGCACGAAAGGCATTGGCGTACCGCTCTTCACGTTTCAAAGGGACTCGAGAAAATCCATTGTCACCTTGACTTCTTCTTCTTAATGGCTGTACATTTCAGTAGAACTTGCCCTACCTTAAGACTTAGTGTCCTTATAGTATTTCCACAGTTACTAATTGGAAGCTTTCTGTTTTCCCTGCCATTGCCTGATTGTGTATCCTGTGTGTTGAGCACAATGGATACATTTTATGCCAATAAAAACGAGGATTTTTTCCACCCGATTGGCTATCCTACACCTTTGCTAGCAATGTTAACTGAATACCCAGCGCAAAGCTTTATGGATGATATTTCAAGACTTACAGCCATGATAGGATTCATAACGTACACATACGATAATGAAGATTCCATAAAGTTCAATGAGTATTTTATAAATCCGGTTTACCGTTTTACTGCTACTGCTAGAATTCCCTATCGCAAATTTACGAGTTTTCTGATTTTAATTAAATGGTACAGATTCAAGATTATATCGACGAAGACGAATTGTAGTCAAAATAAATTACTCTCATACATGACAAATGTATTCGACGAATGTTTATTAAAACACAAACGAAAGATACTGAAGTAAAATTTATTTGAATTTTAAAACACAATTGAGAATTATTTTCACCTTGGTTGCTCTTCAAAATAAACTGGATTGAGCATTCGTGCGTCTTCTTGTATCCATACTCAACTTGATTGTCAGCTTAGGTGCTCCGATTGTAAATCGGATACTTTGACTTCATACCAATTTGCAACAAATGAACAATGTCAAATGTTACCTTCATTACAGACAGACGAGGATCTACCGGATCATAATTATCCGGAACATCGTAACCATTTTCTCCGGTTGCAAATCGCAATTTTATGTTTCCATAAAACCGGATACCTTGGCTTCCGTCCTGCTCCTCCGTTCATCTCCTCCCCGTTACGTACATATGACAGCCGATAGCCTTGCACCAACCAACGCTGGCGGTAGAGCCCCACCGAGCCAAAAGGACAAATCCAATGGTTTCGTTCGGTTGTCATTTTAATAACGGCAAGCAATAAAACCAAGAGGGGTAGTCCTTTTTACAGCCTTTTCCACGATATTTCATATTTTACTTCCAATTACTTCGGTTCGCTGCTAGAACGGACCTATGGCACTCCGCTGTAGATATGTAACGTCCTCCACCGATCCGGGGATCGTGGTCGGGAATCGGTTCTATATTCAGCACACTGTAATCGTTGCAAAAAAAGTTTCCAGCAACCGAACCAGTGAACTCGACGGTAGCCCGAAAAAAGAGTCAAGCATTCCCGGTTGTGTTTTTTTACTTCGGTTGAGCACCATCCTTTCGGAATGACAATGCTCTCCGTTGCTCTAACGAGCGCTGGTAGGTGCTGCTTAGACTGGTTCGTGTTTTCCTCAGAAGGATTTGTACCCCTGGTGCCCAATATCAACATTTCGAACATTTCTTCAATAAACGAATTCTCAAATTTTGGACTACACTGAATTGCCCTACCATTAGCGAATCACGAACTGGTCTATGAGGCAAGAACGAGATCCAGGGGACTATTATCATAGCCCGTGCTCGCGATGATGTCACACTCGACAGCGTCTCAATTCATCCGTGAAGCAATTTTGTCCTATTTTTCCCTTTTTTTTGCCGAAAAAAAGGCTACTACCACCAACTTCTAACATTGTCCCGAATAGCAACGGCGACGATGCTGGCGGCATTACTTGGCGTCAAATGCATTAAACTTGTCCATCTTATCATGAAATGCGCCTTGCTGTTGCTACTACAGTCTTTTCCCCTCATTTCTCACAAACGCGGTGCCTAACCAATTTCTACTTCATTGCGCGAAAAAGTACTTCGTTTCCCTTCATTTACTTATTTACTTGTCAAAAGTTTTTTCGCCAACGGACAACAGTTCTCGCTTGACAGTTTCTGCTTCTTTTCGCCTGCACTTTACTTTCTTCTCTCCCATTCTATTGATATTATTTAATGAAGGATGTCGATTTAAGCACCGGCTTCCGCTCGAGTCCGAGTTCGGCCTCCGGTTCACGGGAACAGCGCTACAGTGGTCCGCCCTCCCACAACGCGCTCTCTCTTCCGCGCTACCGCCCACAGTCGTGTCGTGGCCCGTATCGGGCCCGGTCAAAAGGAAAAGGCTAGATAACGCGACACACGTATCGAGTAAGTACATATTTGGGGAACTTTACTGCTTACTGGCTTTGGGTGCACTCGACTCGTGCAATGCCGGCCGCTTTGGCTCCATGTATGTATAGCGGGCGAGAAGGCGAGATAAAGATGGGTTGGGTAGGGCAAATTTAACACCTCGCTCGACAGTTATTGATTTTTACATGCACAGAGCACCTGCATACCCATATGTACATGTATTCGATTCAACTTCCTTTATAGGTAACAAATTTATCGAAAGGGTTTTCGCTGTGGCCTGTTTCTTGTTATGTCGAAATACGGATTGTCCTAGAAATAAGCACAAATTATACTAAGTTCAAGCCTCTGGCTAAATGAACGGCTGCATCCTTGAACTCAGGAATCATTTGAAAAGCTCTTTAAAAAAATGTGAAGGCTGCAGGCCTTCACAAGAAGTTATTACTATGACTATAAACAAGCACTGTATCCTCGACAAAAAAGTATTTATCCACGAATACGTACTCTATACTCTATCAAAGTATCCTACTTATACTACATAATTGGTTTATATGGCCGTCATGTTGGATCTAAAAATGGCGACGGACATTATTGTAGAATTCTGTTCTGCTCATCGCGTCCAATTGATAGAAAATCATATGAATTCTTGTAATGTAATGCAAAGGTTTTCAATCTTTTTGAATATGCGACCCACCCAGCTGAATCTCATATTGCTTGCGGTGTAAGGCCGCAGGTCTTAGCTGAAGGTCATTAGCTCGAATGAGAAGTAAGAAGCAAAACGTGAGCAATGAGAAGTTTTTCCTTCTTTCTTCTCCCCTCTTTGTTCTTCGCTATATCTTCTGTCTTCTTCGCTCTAGTCTTTCTTTTTTCTTCCCTCTTACCTTTTCCTTCCTTATTTTTCCTTCTTCTTTCTTGGGCCATCCTTCTCTCTTCTTCGTTCTGCTTTCTTGTTTCTTCTTCTTTTTTCTTATTCCTTCTTCTTTCAGTCTTCTTCTTTCTCATTCATTTTTCTTCTTTTTCATTCTTTCTTCTTCCTTCTTCTATCTGTCTTCTTCTATTTTCCTTCTGCCTTCTTCTTTCTTCCTTCTCCCTTGTTCCTTCTTCTTTCTTTTATCTTACTTCTTCTTTCTTCTTCCTTCTTTTTTCTTCCTTTTTCCTTCTTTTGTCTCCCTTCTTCCGTCTTTCTTTTTTCTTCTTCCATATTCTTTCTTCCTTCCTTTTCTTTCCTTCTTTCTTCCTTCTTCCTTCCTTCTTCTGTATTCCTTCTTCTTCTTCCCTTCTTCCTTCCTTATTATTTATCCCTACTTCTATGTATCTTCTTCCTCCTTCTATCTTCCTTCTTGCTTCTTCCTTCTTCGTTATTCTTTCTTCCTCCTTCCTTCGACCTTATCCCTTCTTTCTTCTTCCTTTTTCCTTCTTCCTTCTTCACTTCTCACTCCCCGCTTCTCATCATTAGGCCTAATTACCGTTTGACCTAATGACCATTCTGCCTAATGGCCTTCGGCCTCATGACCCAACATCATTGCTTGCTACACACAAGGTACCAAATGCATTGATTTTTAGAAATTTGATAAAAATTAGTTTACGTTATGTTGAGTAAATCATTATAAATACCCCGTCATTGTATTTGCCAAAATTTAAATTTTTCATTTGTTCTATTTGGATTGAATTTGGATTGGATTTGGATTTGATTTGGATTTTATTTGGATTGGATTTGGATTGGATTTGGATTGGATTTGGATTTGGATTGGATTTGGATTGGATTTGGATTGGATTTGGATTGGATTTGGATTGGATTTGGATTGGATTTGGATTGGATTTGGATTGGATTTGGATTGGATTTGGATTGGATTTGGATTGGATTTGGATTGGATTTGGATTGGATTTGGATTGGTTGGATTGGTTTGGATTGGTTTTGGATTGGTTTGGATTGGTTTGGATTGGTTTGATTGGTTTGGATTGGTTTGGATTGGTTTGGATTGGTTTGGTTGGTTTGGATTGGTTTGGATTGGTTTGGATTGGTTTGGATTGGTTTGGATTGGTTTGGATTGGTTTGGATTGGTTTGGATTGAATTTGGATTGGTTTGGATTGGTTTGGATTGGATTTGGATTGGATTTGGATTGGATTTGGATTGGATTTGGATTGGATTTGGATTGGATTTGGATTGGATTTGGATTGGATTTGGATTGGATTTGGATTTGGATTTGGATTGGATTTGGATTGGATTTGTATTGGATTGGATTTGGATTTGGATTGGATTTGGATTGGATTTGGATTGGATTTGGATTGGATTCGGAATGGATTTAGATTGGATTGCATTTGGATTGGATTTGGATTGGATTCGGATTGGATTTGGATTTATTTGAATTTGGATTTATTTGAATTTGGATTGGATTGGATTTAGAATGGATTTAGATTGGATTTGGATTGAATTTTAATTGGATTTGGATTAGATTCGGATTGGATTTAGATTGGATTGCATTTGGATTGGCTTGCATTTAGATTTGGTTCGGATTGGATTTGGATTTATTTGGATTTTGATTGGATTGGATTTAAATTGGATTGGATTCTGAACAGATTTTGAATGGATTTTGAACAGATTTGGATTGGGTTAGGATTGGATTAAAATTAGATTAGGATTCGATAAGGATTGGACGTTGTATTTGCCAAAATCTCTGCTATTTTTTATTCTACTTCTGAGTATTTGCTTCTTTTCACATTCATTTTCATTTTTGTACTCGCATAACAAAAGAAAGCCATTGACTTCGTAAAAATCGTTGTTCTCTATTCACCCATGCATTTCACCCTAATTTCAGGAAAAGATTTGTATGTATGTAGTCATCCACCATCCTGGCTTGAGTCTTGCTCTGCATACGGTTCCACTCAATAGTACAGTCGAATTCAATTACCATTCTGCTATCAATACACCACTGTATGAAGGGCCAAAATGGAGGTGGCGGACCCGTAAGCAGAGACACTTACGCAAAACCCGCGGGATAGAGAGAATCTCCTTCCAACAGTGTAATCCAACAGACTAATAACTAAACTCGCAGGAAATGATTTGTGGGACAAAATATGGAATCAAAAAATTTTCTTTCGCAAACCCCCATTGTTCAAGCAAACTGAGAATCGCGACGCACAATTTGGGAATCCATAATCTAATGCATATTACCCCATCTTGAATTTTTATCGATTTTCCACTTCTACTCATCCAACCCGTTTGATTGACACCGGGGGACAGTTGGGACTATTTAAAAGGGCTTGACGACCCCTCACATGGCCACTGCGAGTTAGGGGGCCTGTCTTTTATGTGATGAAATTTGTTAGTGGGCTCTGTTAAACCATTACAAAAAGCCTTATATATCCGCAAGCAGACCCTACCAAAGCGACTGTGCGCCGCCCAAAGCAAACTGGCGCAGCCCAGGAGCTTCGATAACGGCAACGTCAGCGGCCTTCCATTCATTGAGTAGAGCCGGGTGACACCGTCTTAGAATGGCGGATGGGTTAATGCCGCCGTGGCAGGGCACGTCGTTTCAATCCAGCCGTCTGGCTTACCCAACAAGACGATAGTAGAATCAGTTGATTCCTTGCTGGCTTACGCCTTTTCGGCATTGAACACCGAGGTGTCCACCCCCGCATGGACTCATTGCATCCGCATATATAACTAATCATTGGATCGAGAAGGCGACTGCTCCAGTTGGGTTCAAGGGCAGAAATGAATAAAGCGAACAACAACTACGGTGGCAAACCCCTTCGTAAAGTAGGGCTTGGTGTGGTCTCCACCCAAGGATGCGAGAGAAAGGGAGTTGAAGGAGGCGAGCGGTGAAGCAGACGACGAGAAGAGCTCTAACGGTGCGCCATTATTCCTTTTTTTCATGTTCTCCTGCGACTAGTTATTAGATCTATTGTAGCAAGGAGCGGTGCACTTTTTCCTTCCACAGTACCACCACGACAGGAGACGTTTGAATTTGCACTCAGTAAAAAAGGCCCGGACAGAGGACAGACAAGCGCTCCATGGACTCGCCCATCAATAAGCACTACCCACAGAACGAAGAAAAGCGAAGAACAGTAAAGCAGGCCCAGATGCCCGGCGAAAGTCAGGAAATATGGGCAAGGGTTAGATGAAGAGTTTCGTAGCATAAGGCGTACGAAATGATTCTCATCTTAAGGAGGGGCTCTCAGGCAGGCGACACCTCATATGAAGCACTAGCCCAGGAAGTCCGGGGTGATGGTGTAGAACTGGAAACTTTACACGATGAGATAACCCTTCTAAGTAAGCAACTGGACAAGATCTCAAAGCAGGAAAGATCGCACGCTATGTTTAAAGGCAACTATTATGCAAAGTGAATGCACCTCGGATCTTAAGCCGTTAGATCATAGTTTTTGACCTCTAGTTTAAGGATTTGAGTCGATTAAAATATTTCATCGGTGAAATTTTGACTTTTTTACTATTCAAGGTAATATTTTTAACCTAAAAATCTTTCCTGATTTTTTTAATTTTATTAAAACAAGTTATATAACATCCAAACGTAAAATTTTTTTCTGATGCTTTAAGAAATATTTTCAAATAATTTTTTTTTCATATGATGAAAGTAGTAGAAGTTATATTAAAATAACTGCCAGTTTTCAATGTTCTTAAGGTTTATTATGAATAGATCTGGAGCCTTTCTTAGCCGTACGGTAAAATGCACTGCTACACTGCAAGACCATGCTGAAAGTGGCTGGGTTCGACTCCCAGTCTGGTCTGGGAAATTTTCTCGCCTTCCCTGGACATAAAGTATCATCGTAGCCTCATGATATACGAATGTGAGAATGATAATTTGGACTAGAAACCTCGCAATTAATAGCTGTGGAAGTGCTAAATGAACACTAAGCTCCGAGGCGGTAGAGTGGTTGGTGTAATGCCATTAAGAAGAAGTATTATTAAATTTAAGAAGATAATATCACTTTTAAACATTTCAAATCAACAAAAAAATAAAACTACGAACTAGTTCAAAGTAGTATTTATGATCTTTATTTCAAACTCCATTTGAACCTCGATGGACGTCTGCATGGTGTGACCACTATTACAGTTTACTTGCATACTGTTCATGGTTATCTGGCATTTTGTAGTTTTGCTAGATAGTATAGAATTTTTGTGGATGGCTTCCGTTGTTTGCTCCGTATACTTTGTAAGGCCTCTCTTCGATGCGCTTCAACGCGATTTCAAAATTAGAACTTTTTTCGGTGATTGGTAGCAAGGCTGCTATCCAAACTGTCACAAAAAGCTCGTATGGCGTCGAACAATGTCACACTAAAACAGCAATCAACTACCTTTGGTAGACTATCCAATACCTTATAATAACCATTGCATTATTTTACTTTCAAAACATCCGTTTAACTAAAAGACTTCGGCAGTAACGCCCAGTGAAACCAAGTTGAGCGTGATGGGTTGCGTTGACCTCTGATGTCCAGATTTCAGATTTGTCTTGATGGTTTTTTTTTTGCTACAGGGCCGAAAATTTGGTAGACCAATAGGACAGGGCCAAAGGTGCTGGTTGAAAGAGATGGCGCCACAACATTTGTAGTAAAATGAATTTTCTTGTATGGACAAATCACCCGTTCTCACTAACTACGCATCACAGCGATATGTGACGTAGGTAGAAAAGCTTAAAAAAAATTTCTGATTTTTTATACCCCTATTGCATTTTGCAACTTTAAATAATAAATGAGATCTGATTACTGCTCCATACTAAACTCAAGCGGTTTACTACAAATTTCTTTATGACTGCTCTCCACCTAGAGTGTACAAAAGTAACATTCAAAACTTACGCTATTCAACGACAGTTGTCACTGCTGTATATGTAAAATTACATTGATATAAAAACGAAGCATCGCCACCTCTCGCTTGGTAGTGTCAATATCGCAATTTATACCAGCAGGTGTACAAGTGTTGTTGAAATGATTTGAAAGGGCCTCAAGCGGAATTTTAGCTAGAATGCCACTGGTCTCGTCCTATTCCACCAGCTAATGTAGCGCTGGAGGAGGGGTTTTGTATAAAATTTTGTCATAGTCTCCTCCTTCCAGAAGATGATTATGAAAACAATTGAAATATAATCGAGCATCTTTCTTGACCTGTCCAGCGTTAAATTCTGTTTCTATGGTTACAAGTGGACGGTGCAGGGTTGCTGGTTTTTTAATAGACACGTATGAGATATGTAGTTACGCAATTCGCCATTCGCTATCGAAAAATTAAATATATGTTCTGCGTCAATAGTATTTCTAGTATAACTTCTGCTACTTTCATCGCATGCAAATTGTTTTTATATGAAAATGTTTCTTAACGCATCAGCAAAAAAAAAAGTGATTGGATTTTATATAACTTCTCGGGTACTTTTTCAAAACGGCGTATGTCGCAAATTGTAAACAAACCCGTTTTCAACAGCATATGGCATCAAATTCATCTAAAAATGTGTATATCTTCAAATCTACATGAAAATGTGTTTTTAAAAATGTAAATCATTTTTTTGCAAAACGGTGTAACATCATTGTTGAAAATATTGCACATACACCGCTTAGCAGAAAATGTACTTTATAAAGTTTTTTCGAACAACTAAATAGTTTAAAACGTGCGTCTGCTTGTACTTTTTCATCACTGATTTTAAAATTAAGCATGTTGCTTGAATATTCTGATTTTCGTTAAGAAAAACATTTTACGTTGTTTTTCTGCAGCAAATGTTGTTACGTCGTGTTGTAAGTGTTGCAATTTTTTTGTCGCATGTGCGTGAAACGTTTCAACTTGACGCAACATTTCGACGTATCAACAATGCAGCGTACGGAGCAGCGTAACATTTCGACGAAAGTAGCATGACCTCGGTCATGCTGACGTATCAAAACGACGTATGTGATTTATCTGTGGCAGAACGTTGTAACATATATTTTTATCAAAATAACTGAAATGTTCACACGCAGTGCAGATTTTAGAGTCAGTGACGATGAACCTTTTCATAATGTATCGTTGAGGTGTATTCAATTGCAATAAAAATGATTAGTTTCTAAATAGGAATAAAAATGAAATCTGAAAACTTCCAAGCTCATTTTCTCAGCTTGATCAAAATGTTACATACGCCGATTTGAAAAAGTTCCCGAGACTTGTTTAAAAAAATTTTAAAAATCAAAAATTGTTTATATGTTAAAAGGTAATATTAAACAGTAAAAATGTCAAAATTTCACCGATGAAATATTTTAATCGACACAGATCCTTAAACTAGAGGTGAAAAACTATGATCTAACGACTTAATATCCGAGGTGCATTAACTTTGCATACCTAAAAGTTGCCTTTAAATATAGCGTGTATCGCCTCTATCCAAGGACTGCAGGGGACACAGATTGCCATGATCCTCCATGATCAAACTGTCGGCCACCGATGTCAAAAGATGATCAAAGTTGGTAAACGAAAAGTTGGATGGTCAGTATGTCCACTCAGCCTCTACCAACCTTGAAGCTGCATACAAATAATTTACGTGCAAAGGGTCAAACAGGAGCAACTTGTTTAGGTTCTGCGTTTTTGTATACTTTATTTTTTGTGATTTTTTTATGTAGGTGCTGCGCCGAAGAGTGCACACGCGTGTAAAACTACCATTGTACATACTATTTGCGAGCAGACACCATGTAATGGGTGGTCCTGTTTTTCCAGTTGAGTGGAAATACGAGGAACTTCACTAGCCATGCGGTTGAATTCACCGGTTCAAAGCAAGACCATTCTGAAGGTGTCCGGGTGCGATTCCCTGTCCGGTCTAGTAAATTTTCGGGTTGAACATTTTCTCGATTTTTCTGGGTATAAAAGTATCATCGTTTTAGCGCAGTGGCGTCTCGCTCTCTGGTGCACTACGTGCACTACACAGTTAACATTTCTTCATAGAAAAAAAATCACAAAGTGTTTCTGAATATATAAAACACAGACGTAGTCCCACGTCAATAATGAATAAAATTACCAAGTTATTATTGCAAGAAAATCAATTTCATTTGGTCGCCTGGTCGCTACCTCACTTGTGTAACATCATCGGTGAACAAAATAATGATCAAAAGAGATTACCTCACTCTTTGACGCCCAATGCGACGCACCACGCACACCACACACTGCAATGTGCTCAAACGATGCGTCATCGCAATGAGCGAATTTGGCTTAGCTTGGTTCACTGCTGGAAGTACACAAGAACGCCGCATATGTACACGAAGCCCACGTCTGAATGTATTGAAAAGCATTCAGCTAAATTGTCGGTGTGTTAGTAAAAATTGGTGCACTTCTCTCAATGCACGACGTTAATACGGGACGGAGACGAAACGAATCGGCATCATATGCGACGAAATGATTCGGCATCAGCCCGGTGTGAGAACGTTGCCGATGACAGCGTCGCTCTTGAATTTTCTGCTCTCTGAGAATTTAATTTGTCACCCCATGCTTCTTTCACCTATTAAACACGTTGTTTTTCTCGCTTACATTGTTGAATGAATTAATAGCTTCATTCTGTATTTTCGGTACGTCGCGGTAGTGCGGTCTTTCGTGGTAATTGAACACTAAAAGAAAATGGAAAACGATACCGTGGATGATATTCTTCTCAACCCATTTGCTAGACGATCATTTCAAGAAAAACTGCTTATTTCAAGCACACCTGTGCCACAGCCTAAGCTTGAGAACTTGAAATCGCAGTTCTCCAGAGGAGGGAAAGTTATTACTCGTAATTTCAACGTATCAGCATACGATACCAAATGGTTGAGCGGTTCGAAGGTGCGAAATAAGCTGTTCTGTTGGCCGTGTTTATTGTTCCAAAATCCGGAGGACAAATGCGTGTGGATTAAGGAAGGCTTCAGTGATTTAAATCACTTGTCAGCTGCCATTAAGATTCATTCGGCAAGCAAGGAGCATATTGCCAATGCCATGGCACACAGGACATTTGGAAAAATCCGCATTGATGAAGCAATGGATCACGCGCGGGGAGTTTCGAGGAGAAACCATAATTTGCAAGTGAAAAAGAATAGAGATGGTATGAAAACTTTGATTGATCTCATCTGCTATCTCGGATCACATGGTCTGAGCTTCCGTGGCCATAACGAAACCGAAAACTCTGTGAATAGAGGAAACTACAAAGACCTATGTGAATTCATTGCTACAAGAGATTCATCATTCTTGGAGTTCACTACTAGTAGTCAAGTATTTTCGGGAATGTCTGCAACCATTCAAAACGAACTCATTGAAGTGATTGGATCGTTGATGATTGAGCAAATTTCGCGTGAAGTTGATGAAGCTGAATTCGTTGCAGTAATGGTGGATGAAACAACAGATATTTCCAGGAAATCACAACTTGCTACCACATTACGGTACTGTTTAAAAAATGGTAAGTAGCCTTCCGGTAACAATGATTCTCCTTTGAATTACATGTTTATAGTTTTGTAATATTGATAAAAATTCAATCGAACTCTTCTAGGTACAACCGTAGAAAGATTTGTGAGCTTGGATGATGTGAGCAGTAACAAATCGGCTGTGGCACTCGCAGATGAAATAGTTGCCTTGCTGAAAAAATTTCAGGTGCCTGCCACGAAACTTGTGGTACAGACGTATGATGGAGCACGTGTAATGTCAGGTGCGAGCGGAGGAACGCAGGCAATAGTAAAAAAGTCGTATCCAAACGCTGATTACATTCATTGCAAAGCCCATGTTCTTAATCTTGTTTTGTTACACGCTTGCACTAATCAAAGAGACACTAAAAAGTTTTTCAACACTTTCTGCTCTCGCTTCCTTTTTCACGCAAAGTCCAAAAGAGATGCTGAGTTGAAAAATTATATGCAACAGAAAATTCCTAATGTTTGCAAGTAAAATGGGCATATACTTCAAGAATGATCAACATAGTTGAAACACATCATGCTGACATTACCACTTGCTTGGGTGAAATATGCATGGGAGATATTCAGTGGGACGGTGAAACACGGACTTTAGCAAGAGGGCTCCATAGCTTCCCGATCGAGTTTGATACCATCTTCTACTTGAAATTATTTGCCTCTGTTTTTTCTTTCACGGACGTTCTATATCAAATACTGCAGTTGAAAGAATTGGACTACGTTGAATGTGGTAGAAGTGTGCGAAATGCTCGAACCAACATACACAAATTACGAAATGAAACGAAATTTAAAGTAATTTGGGAAGAGACCGTAACCATGACTGGTGGCAATAGTGACGGAAAGCAGTTCAAACAATATTTCAAAACGTACATCTCGATTATCGATCGTATTATCTCCGAATTGGACGAACGCTTTGCTGATCTTAATAAACAGAGCTATTTAAGCCTACTCGATTCTACGAAGTTCAAAGCGTATTGCGATAAATTTCCAAAGGAACTTGTTGATGATGTTTGCTCACGTTTCTCCAACTTTGACAAAGTGAAGCTGACAAATGAACTTAAAGTGTTCTACACTAAAGATGAGTTTGCTGGGAGGAAAGTGGCTGAAATTATGAACGTGTTGGTTACAGACAACCTAGAAGACATTTTCTCTGAGACACATCGATTAGCTAGGCTAATACTAACGCTTCCCTCGACAACAGCATCGGTCGAAAGGAGTTTCTCAATTCTAAGAAGAATCAAAACGTATCTGCGGTCGACAATGGCAGAGGAGCGACTCAAATGGCTGATGTTAATGTCGGTCGAAAATGCCCTACTTCATCAGTTGAAACTGGATAGTAATTTCTTCGATGAAATAATTGATCGTTTTGCTCGCCGAGTAGATCGTAGAGTTCAGCTACTGTACAAATAATAAGTTCGATTGATGTAATATTCTTGAATGATTCACAATAAATACAGCAAAAAACTTTTTTTTTTAATTTTTAAACACGAAACGATTGTTTTTTTTCTGGAAAAATATTGGTCGGGTGCACAACCAGCTTTACGATCCACGAGACGCCTCTGTTTTAGCGTCAAGATATATGAATGCAAAAATGGTAATAGAGGCGAACACTTTCAGATGTATGGAAGAAACAGCGTTTGGTTCTGTTACCAAAACCTAACAATAGATACTGCATCGAAGCAACTGGAGAAGTTAATTCTGAAAAGGCTGTATTCGCACTTGGAGGAGACGGGAGGATTGCCGTGCGAGCAATTCTGCGTTCGGAGAAGAAGTTCTGCAGTAGACGCCATTCAATGAGTGGTTGGCATTGGCACCATTGAATGCAAGCGGCAAGGTGATAACGCTTGACGTGTGCAATGCCTTCAACAGTGCCTGCTGAAAGAGGATTGCGAACTCTTTACTATGGTTGGGAGTTCCGGTAGGGCTGTTCAAAATTCTGGAAGTCTACTGGAGTACTGATCTACTAGATAAAGGAAGGCTTGACTAGATCAGATCAGGCCAGGTGTGTCACATGGACCGGTCCTGGGTCCAACTTCTCCCGCCAGGCGTCAAGTTAGTGGGATTCGCCGATGGAGAACGATGACCGTGTACGAAAATTCATCGCAGACGACGAATTGACTGCAGGCCACTCGAGCAGTCTCGTCATTATGGTTGCGCAGCAAAAACTTACAGTTGGGTACAGTCGTTATCAACCGGAAATCGGTACATGAAATGAACCGTCGGCGGCTGCGACGTCAACGCTAAAAACATTTGGGGGCGATGCTCGCTGATAATTTGAGCTTAAGCAATCCTGACGACAACGCGACGGCGATAGCCGCACTATCAAGAATGATGGCAAGCAATTCTAGCTAGGATGTGACCCAGTAAGCGAACGCTGCTGGTAAGGATCGTGATTTCCATACTGCGGTACGGAGGTACAGTCTGAGTGTCAGCATTGAATGCAAACTACAACATCCGAAATGTGGAAATTTGATAAGCTGATATGTCTAGGAGTCATCTGCGCATACTGAACTGCACTTCGCGAGGCAGCCCATCAAACTTGTGGTAATCAGTGGTGCGAATTCTCAATCTCAGTGACTGAAATTTGTTGGATATTGATACCATTGCCTCTTCACACTCACTTCCTACCAGTGAAAACTGAAAATGGTTAGCAGCAGCAATCAAAGATAAAGTAAACAAAAGACCTCTCTTCTCATTGCACACGCAGCCCGCAGTGCGACGGCCCCATATAAATGCATGGGTGAATGCTATCACTTGAACGACAATGACAGGAAATTTGTGCCGAATGGTCATCAGCTTCAGCCCGCTGTTGGCAAACCGAGTTTGCTAAGCTACTCCTGCTTTGTCGTTCTGACTGAAAGGCACCGTCATAGGCAAAGAGGAGCAGAGAAAAATACAAAACAAAAGAATCACACTCAGCAGGCATTGTTGATAAATTGCATCACTGGTGGTGATAGACGGCAAAGGGTGCTACGTTCTCAGGAGTATCGGTAATTCTCGAAGAAATATCAGAACAGCAACGATAGTCAATTCGCAGAGGGAGTGGGACAACCAAGAGCAGGTGGGCCCACCACCTAGTCTCAAATGTATTGGCCTGGATTAACAGACCTCATGGAGAGCTGAACTTTGGCATGACCGTAACAGGTCATTGATAATTCAGGTGGATCAGCTCGAGATGTCCAGACGTCCTCGATTCGAAGCGGAGAGAAGTGCGATGTTGGAGGCGTGCGGAATAGGCACACTATCGATAGCATCGTCGAAAGAATGTGATAAAACACAAGGCAGTAGACTGCTGTCGCAATAGTTACGACCAGGATAGACGACATCCTACAACGAGGTTGAAGCACGGAGCAACAGCAGGCCGCCATAGCACACGATGGTCCCCGCTGTCTGGGAACTTCTCAACGGAAAGAAATGGATTCACTGCCGGCGCCAGAGACTATCCGAGTCGCTCGCCATCGCGATTGACGTGGAAGCTAAATGGCCTTACCATTAAACTGGGAGACAACTACTCGAAGTAGGCTGGATCCATCACCGGGGACTAGCTGAGTGGCGTGCGAAGGCACCGGCTTTGGATCGTTGGGGCAACATTGAACCGGAAGCTATATCCACCCGGAATCTTTGGATCGTCCTCGGTTTTCGTCCGGTCACCAGTCAAGGCGGGTCGTCTGTTGCGCGGGAGCTTGCGGCGTCGGGGAACTATCCGTGTAGTTGTGATTGAGGCGGGAAATGAAGGCCTCGACGGGGGTAGAGGAACCCAAAGAGAGCCAAATGGCCCAAGAAGCGTTCCACGAAAAGGAGCCAAAGGGTTTGAACGCTAGCAAGAACGGAGAAGGTGCAAAATTCGCCAACTTAGGAAGGGTACTGAATGCAAGAAGAGCCTACATTCCAAAGTAGTACCGAAAAGTAGATCGGTAAGGGCCTAGGCTGAAACCCAAGGTCAGAGTCAGAGGTGTCAGAAAGTGTCGAATATCTAATATGATATTTTAATTTTAGTGCGTCAAAGTGCTCCGGCCTATCGTCCATGAATTATTTTTCCAGAAATTTTGTCAATACTCAAATTTGATATTATTTTAAAGGTGATTGGAGAAATATTTTAGATTTTTTTTTCAAAATTAACTCTTATATTTTTTTGAAAAAATGCCTCATACATTTGTCCATCATGTATTAGAAGTTTTTTTAATGTCTAACGGAAATACCACAGTTTTCTAGTTTTTCTTCAAAAATCTGTCAAAGGGTTTTATCCTAGATTGTCAAGGAATTCTTCCCTTCAATACTTAAAAAAAAATTAGCAGAGGTTCTTACAAGAATTCCATCAAATGTAAAGAAGCTACATATTTAGTACTTTAATTCAAATTGAGTAATCAGCATTTTACAATGCTCTGTTAGTTTATTGAAAGTGATTTTTGTATATATTTGTATAAAGTAGTGCTCCATTTTTTTCTGACGATTTTCATCAATTGGAATAAAGTATATCCAAATGTAGGAAGGAAGTAATATGAAGTTCTATATAAATCGATTGTTAAACTATTCTGCTGTAAATGCCGTCGCAATAAAAAAGCACAGCGGCTACGACGATGTAAGTTGAGCCATATGATCGCTAGAACACCCCAGAAGACAAAAAGAAAACTCTTATTCCTTCGAACATCGTCGACAGACAATGTTGATGGTAATGCAGTATATGTCAGTGTCAGTACTGGGTACCGTATCGCCGCCGCCGCCTGCCTGCATCATCGTCTTCAATATCGTTCGTCCTTTTTTTCGCCCGACTGTTTTGTGTCGCATCGCAATTTCACTCGTTCACGCATTTCGGCAATTCTCCCGCATTATGCAAAGCACCGAGCTGATGCCCCATTCTTGACAGATACCGTTGAGTGGCGCAAAACCGTGTACACAATGGACCTGTAACAATAGTTGTTCCAAATATGAAGGACGTACATGAGAATCACCAACAGATTATGAAATCACTTCTAGTTTGAACACTATCTTGATGAACTTTCTCTCAGTTGTGTAGAACTGAGTGGTAACAGACTTCAAAGGAATGTTCGCTAAAATGATGATATAAGATCCAACAAACCAACGCAGACTTGTGAGGTGTGCATTTTTTGCAGTTTGATGAGCTTGCACCGTATGCATATGATTCTGTAAACGTTGCCGATATTTATTGTTCATCATATCCCTGGTTTCGGTACTGGGTTCCAAAAAAATAGAAGGAACCAAACCCCCTTTTGGAACTGAAATGTATGTTCGGCATAATGCACTCTCTCTACTCGGATAAAAGTGCATACATTTTTTTCTACCGTTCCAAAACGATGCAAAGGATGATGGTTATGATGCGAACTAAACACAACTCCTGCTGTTCGCCTCTCGTGACGTGTGTATGAATAAAGACAAAACGAGATCAAAAGTTGCTGCAATGAACCATCGCCAGCAAACGAACTACGTCGCATAGTGGGTACTTCCGAAATGAAATTGAACATAAGCTCTATTCTAAGAATGGAAAATTGATGTCACGATCACAATAAAAGTGAATTCATAGAAGACAAACTCTACTGATTCGAACACTAGCCTTAAAATACACTGAATATAAGCAAATAATAAATCGTCATTCACGACTCATCAAAACTTGTTTCACGCAAAATAACTTTCATCCGTATCTTGGCCACTGTGTCTCGTCGTCACTGACTGGCCGGAGCTCGGCGAAGGAGCGTTGTTTCATTGTTAGACAACAGAACCAACGGAACGCAAACGAAACCACGCGAGGCCAGGAAGGTCGACCGAAAAAAGAAGGAGGATGGAACTTGACGGGGAGCGAACCCCACCCGGGCCGGCCGGGCGGTGCCTGGTGCAGCGTTCGCCAATGCATCGTCGATGTCGTCGGCGGATGGCGGCGGCGGCGGCGTTGGCAGCAACAGTGTTGTCCGTGTAGGAACAGGAAAGAAACATTTGAATTAAAGTAGAGATAATTGTTTCTACATGATTTCACACGATAAATGCGCAGCGTTACCGAGCCGGGCCTGGCATTAATCATATGCATGGTAGCAGCAGCGGCAACGTGACGACGTTGTAAGCAAAACGCAGCGCGCTGGTCCCGGTGGCAGCGCGGCAGCGGAGGTGATGGCATCCACTGTATAATGCACATTGCAAACACACGGTATTCAACCGGCCGAAAAGTTAAACGAGTGAGGATGGAAATATGCATTTTATCTCTTTTGTGTGTTTTGAATCGGTATGTATCGGTACAAATGCAATTCGTTTCAATTGGACAGAGGGTGAAACAAGTTGAGCTAGATGAAGTTTATGACCCCAACGGCAAAAAGAACTCCGACAGAATGAAAAGTTGGACCAACAGTTATGCAACGGTTTACATAGTTTTACTTGTCACTTTACGATAACAAAATCAAGCATTGGAATGTCGTGTAAACTTCCTATTTTATTTCTTCCTTTCTTTCTGATTTCAATTTTCATTTGACACAACTTTTCTAAATCTGTACAAATGTTCACATAAAATTTATCACTGAAAAAGAAAATATTTTGGCTTCCGAGCCTCTTGAAAGGAGGCTTCCGAGCCTCTTGAAAGGAGGCTTCCGAGCCTCTTGAAAGGAGGCTTCCGAGCCTCTTGAAAGGAGGCTTCAGAGCCTCTTGAAAGGAGGCTTCTGGAGCCTCTTGAAAGGAGGCTTGAGCCTCTTGAAAGGAGGCTTGAGCCTCTTGAAAGGAGGCTTCTGAGCCTCTTGAAAGGAGGCTTCCGAGCCTCTTGAAAGGAGGCTCTGAGCCTCTTGAAAGGAGGCTTCCAGGCCTCTTGAAAGGAGGCTTGAGGCCTCTTGAAAGGAGGCTTCCTGAGCCTCTTGAAGGAGGCTTGAGCCTCTTGAAAGGAGGCTTCCTGAGCCTCTTGAAAGGAGGCTTCCAGGCCTCTTGAAGGAGGCTGAGCCTCTTGAAAGGAGGCTTCCTGAGCCTCTTGAAAGGAGGCTGAGCCTCTTGAAAGGAGGCTTCCAGGCCTCTTGAAGGAGGCTTCCAGGCCTCTTGAAAGGAGGCTGAGGCCTCTTGAAAGGAGGCTTCCAGGCCTCTTGAAAGGAGGCTTCTGAGCCTCTTGAAAGGAGGCTTCCAGGCCTCTTGAAAGGAGGCTTCCAGGCCTCTTGAAAGGAGGCTCTGAGCCTCTTGAAAGGAGGCTTCTGAGCCTCTTGAAAGGAGGCTTCTGAGCCTCTTGAAAGGAGGCCTGAGCCTCTTGAAAGGAGGCTTCCGAGCCTCTTGAAAGGAGGCTTCCAGGCCTCTTGAAGGAGGCTGAGCCTCTTGAGCTTTGGAAGGAGGCTCTGAGCCTCTTGAAAGGAGGCTTGAGCCTCTTGAAAGGAGGCTTCCAGGCCTCTTGAAAGGAGGCTTCCAGGCCTCTTGAAAGGAGGCTTCTGGGCCTCTTGAAAGGAGGCCTGAGCCTCTTGAAGGAGGCTTGAGGCCTCTTGAAGGAGGCTTCCAGGCCTCTTGAAAGGAGGCTGGGCCTCTTGAAAGGAGGCTTGGGCCTCTTGAAGGAGGCTTTGAGGCCTCTTGAAAGGAGGCTTCCGAGGCCTCTTGAAAGGAGGGCTCTGAGCCTCTTGAAAGGAGGCTTCCAGGCCTCTTGAAAGGAGGCTTGAGCCTCTTGAAAGGAGGCCTGAGCCTCTTGAAAGGGAGGCTTCTGAGCCTCTTGAAAGGGAGGCTTCTGAGCCTCTTGAAAGGAGGCTTGAGCCTCTTGAAAGGAGGCTTCCAGGCCTCTTGAAAGGAGGCTCTGAGCCTCTTGAAAGGAGGCTCTGAGCCTCTTGAAAGGAGGCTTCTGAGCCTCTTGAAGGAGGCTTCCGAGCCTCTTGAAAGGAGGCTTCTGAGCCTCTTGAAAGGAGGCTTCCAGGCCTCTTGAAAGGAGGCTTCCTGAGCCTCTTGAAAGGAGGCTCTGAGGCCTCTTGAAAGGAGGCTTCTGAGCCTCTTGAAAGGAGGCTTCTGAGCCTCTTGAAAGGAGGCCTGAGGCCTCTTGAAAGGAGGCTCTGAGCCTCTTGAAAGGAGGCTTCTGAGCCTCTTGAAAGGAGGCTTCTGAGCCTCTTGAAAGGAGGCTTGAGGCCTCTTGAAAGGAGGCTCTGAGCCTCTTGAAAGGAGGCTTCCAGGCCTCTTGAAAGGAGGCTTGAGCCTCTTGAAAGGAGGCCTGGAGCCTCTTGAAAGGAGGCTTGAGGCCTCTTGAAAGGAGGCTTGAGCCTCTTGAAAGGAGGCTTCCAGGCCTCTTGAAAGGAGGCCTGAGCCTCTTGAAAGGAGGCTCTGAGCCTCTTGAAAAGGAGGCTGAGCCTCTTGAAGGAGGCTTCCAGGCCTCTTGAAGGAGGCTCTGGGCCTCTTGAAAGGAGGCCTGAGCCTCTTGAAGGAGGCTTCTGAGCCTCTTGAAGGAGGCTTCCAGGCCTCTTGAAAGGAGGCTTGAGCCTCTTGAAAGGAGGCTTCCTGAGCCTCTTGAAAGGAGGCTTCCGGGCCTCTTGAAAGGAGGCTGGAGCCTCTTGAAAGGAGGCTCTGAGGCCTCTTGAAAGGAGGCTCTGAGCCTCTTGAAAGGAGGCTTCTGAGCCTCTTGAAAGGAGGCCTGAGCCTCTTGAAAGGAGGCCTGAGCCTCTTGAAAGGAGGCTTCCTGAGCCTCTTGAAGGAGGCTCTGAGGCCTCTTGAAGGAGGCTGGGCCTCTTGAAAGGAGGCTTCCTGAGCCTCTTGAAGGAGGCTTGAGCCTCTTGAAAGAGGCTGAGCCTCTTGAAGGAGGCTCTGAGCCTCTTGAAGGAGGCTTCCTGAGCCTCTTGAAGGAGGCTTGAGCCTCTTGAAGGAGGCTTCCGGGCCTCTTGAAAGGAGGCTTCTGAGCCTCTTGAAAGGAGGCTCTGAGGCCTCTTGAAAGGGAGGCCTGAGCCTCTTGAAGGAGGCTTCCAGGCCTCTTGAAAGGAGGCTTCCAGGCCTCTTGAAAGGAGGCTCTGAGCCTCTTGAAAGGAGGCTTCTGAGGCCTCTTGAAAGGAGGCCTGAGCCTCTTGAAAGGAGGGGCTGAGCCTCTTGAAAGGAGGCTTCCAGGCCTCTTGAAAGGAGGCTTCCAGGCCTCTTGAAGGAGGCCTGAGCCTCTTGAAGGAGGCTTCCAGGCCTCTTGAAGGAGGCTGAGGCCTCTTGAAAGGAGGCTTGGGGCCTCTTGAAAGGAGGCTTCTGAGCTCTTGAAAGGAGGCTTCCAGGCCTCTTGAAAGGAGGCTCTGAGCCTCTTGAAAGGAGGCCTGAGCCTCTTGAAAGGAGGCTTGAGCCTCTTGAAAGGAGGCCTGAGCCTCTTGAAAGGAGGCTTCTGAGGCCTCTTGAAAGGTGGCTTCCGAGCCTCTTGAAAGGAGGCTTCCGAGCCTCTTGAAAGGAGGCTTCCGAGCCTCTTGAAAGGAGGCTTCCGAGCCTCTTGAAAGGAGGCTTCCAAGCCTCTTGAAAGGAGGCTTCCCAACCTCCCCGTGGTGCTGGCCGGGGTACGAGCAACCTTAGTGGAAGATCGGGTAACTAACCCCGGTGGGAACTTTGGTCGTACGCCGACAGGGAAGGGGAGGAGCAAATCTTACCGAGCGTCTGTTCTCCATATTAGGAGTGGCTCACAAGAGCGTCTGTTCTTCATGTTGATCATCGTCCGAGGCTGATCATCGTCCGAGTGCCAGCGAGGGACTCTAAGCAAAACTGTGCACCATGATCCTACGGAAAATTAGGAGGTTTGGTGTCAGGCCCTGCAATCCAGCATTAACCCTTTCCTTCCCACGACTTTTTCAAAGATTTCGATTAGAAGGAATCACTTTTGAGAAAAATGCTAGAACAAAAGTTATTTTGCATAGCTGAAATTAGTGGAAAACGAAAAAAGTTTTTGATTGCGAATCAATAGTTACTTGATTGTTTTCAATAGTTCCACTATGTTTACACAAAGTTGATTATATAAGCTATCCAATGAAACCATAAAGTTGTGTAAAATATTGCTCTACAGCCATGGGAAATAAAGGGTTAAAAAACTCACGCAACGAATAATCAACAGCAATTATCGGCGCAGTGGAGATTGATTCAATGAAGAGTGCAGACAGATTCTGAAGGCAAAGGGCGGTCGCACTGCAGCAAAGGACCCGGCAGAACGACGAACGGTATAGACGGAAGCGGAGACAGCAGACCCGCCTCTTTCAGGAGTAGAAACGCCGCCCGGAAGAAGCGGAGTGCAAGGAGATAGAACAGCTGTGCCGTCATCAAGCTCAACGCATTCCGCAAAGGCTTCTTGCAGCGAACTGAGATATGCAGGGATAAGGATGAGAGCAACTTGACGGACGAACGTGTGGTGATCGAAAGGTGGCAGCAGCACTTAGAGAGACACCTAAACGGCGCTCAGAGTACAGACAGTGAAGGTCGAAGCAGTTCCGTGGACGATGGAAATCAACCAGCCTTCACCTAGAGAGAAGTTAAGGATGCCATCCAACTGCTCAATAACAATAAAGCAGCTGGTAAAGACGGTGTCGGAACTCATTAAGATGGGCTCGGATAAGCTAACCAATTGTCTGCACAGGCTGATAGCCAGCTACCGGCGGAGTTGAAGGAAGGGGCCATATGCCCCATCTACAAGAAAGGCGACAAGTTAGAGTGTGAGAACTTTCGAGCGATTACCATCCTAAATGCCGCCTACGAAGTGATATCCCAGATCATTTTCTGCCATCTATTACCAATAGAAAACGAATTCATGGAAAGTTACCAAGCCGCCTTCGTTGACGGTCGGTAGAGGCAGGGCCAGATCTTTACTGTACGGCAAATCCTTTAACAATGCCGTGAATACCAACGCACCATCTGCTTATCGATTTCAAGGCGGCATACGACAGTATTAACCGCTCAAAACTTATGGACGAGAAGTTACAATGGTGGTGGGATTAAATAAAATCAAGCTCTATCTGGTAAAAGGGCGAATGTCGCAAGAGAGGATTCTCTTCGTCGACTTCCCCTCTTTTAAATAAAAGTGACAAGCAGAGAATTTCATCGCGGTTTATCACCTCAGAATGCAAGTTTTTATTGTTTTCTTTCGTTCTGAGGCGAAAAACCGCAACGAAATCATCTGCTTGTCACTTTAATTTAAAAGAGGGGATATCGGCGAAGAGAATTCTCTCTTGCGACAGTCGCCCTTATTCCAGATAGAGCTTGAAATATGTAATACTATGACAAATAGAATAGGACAAAAAATCAAAAGTTTCTATTTAACAATATTCATTGATAGAAGTGGCTTCATTTTTTGTACATCATTTGAAACATAAAGTTAGAGATACTAAACATATACTACACTGAAGTCGCTTTCTACGCGGTCTATTTTGCTTATTTATGGACTTTAGATTTGGTGAAACATTGAGTTAGCAACACCATGGAAAAATCCACAAAAAAATCGAAGAAAAATTAGTTGTGAAAATCTAAGTGAACCGAGAAATTGATGAAATCCATCCGCTTAAAAAGCGACCCCAGTGTAAACTAATGATGGGATGGAATGATGGGAATAGAGGTGCTGCCCAAATTGATCATTTTCCTATTATATAAAAATGTACTCACCTCTTACAAAAATCAGCCCTTCTTCCGCTGCTATCAAGTTCCGTCAAAGTTAGCCTGCCGAACCCAGCAGTCAGTGCCGAAGATTCGACGACTTGACTTTCTTTCTGGATGCTTCACACCGTGGTTTGCGTGGAATCTGCGTCAGTTTGCCGGTAAGCTCTAATACAAATCACTTCACAGCACTAGCTCCGAAAAACAGCGCGGATCAACGAATCGAATCAACACGCACACCACTCGCGGCGAACGACACGCACCCGTTTCCGTACGCACCACAAACTGCCGATGGGTGAGCGCAAGTGGCAATAAGCCGCAACAGCGAATCGATCGGCTGATTGAAGGCGAGAGAGATCAATCTTCTTCTCGGTCGGTCGGCTGGATCGGGATACAATTTTATGCCTATATCTATGAATCGATGAAATTTTATGTACACGTACGAAACACGAACGGGAATCACCACTCGCGACCCTCGCAACTATACGGAACACTTCTTGAAGCTTTTCTGCTTTTTCTTACTTTGTTGCTGTTTTTGATTGGAGATAGAAACGAACTTATTTTCTTATTGGCGAGACAATAACAACAGCACAAACTATTCTGATTGCTTCTTTACTTCTCTGCTTATAATTTCACTATTATTACTTTTGTTACTTTTAGCAACTCTGATCCACTCTTATCTTCATCTACTTCTTCACTCTTGTTGATGGTGGTCTTGCTAATCTCTACTTCCTTTTCATCTATTTCAGATGGGCTTCTACCATCAATCTCCGTTCATTTGTTTCGCAAACTTCACGACTGAAATGGTTTATGATAGCTACTGTTTATTTAGATATCGGCGTTCTGCGACAAAGTTCTACGATCGGTTTACTGGCGTCGGATGAGTTCACTGTCGGTTATCGGCAATCTGTAAACGAGAAGTATTATGTAGTTAAAACTGTGTGGCACATACACAACTTGAGTTGGCACGAACGATCGAACAAAAAATGTTGTGTAATTGCAATGAAGCAGAGAGCGGATGAAAAAAAAACTATTGAGTCAACTGGAGTCTGTTGAATCCAGGAGCGCAAAGCGCTGAACATCAGGTAGTCATTGTGTATTGGGAATTGAGATTGACTAATGTTCACCGCCATCGCATCGTGAAGAGAAAACGCTGATAAATTATTACAGACTCTCGCACTCTTGCTACATATTCACTTTACTAAAACATGCCGTACGAGTTGTAGGAGCTCCCGGGTCGCATATATGAACTGCAGAGCAGTGAATAGGATTGCAGTTCCGGTTTTTCATCTCATAGCTCCCATTTTCATCCTATAAAAAACCAATAATTGAAAAGCATATGAGCTGGATTCTTATTTTTGTCATAGTTTAGCACTACCGTTTTACGCATAATTGTCCCATGTTACCTTTGATGAAAAAAACTCAAACTCGAGTCAATTTGTCCCACTGAAAACATGAAATGATAATGGATATTGAAAAACGTGTACATAAGTGCGCTAATAACTTTCCAAAAATATTATTATACAACACATGGGACAATTATGCGTAGAACGGCATGGCAGTGAGCACGAATAATAGCCAAATAAAACGAGACAATAATGATAAGAGGTGGAAACGGTATGAAAATCTAGCATAACTGCATAAAGCCTGTCCACGTTAAATTTCAGACACTGAGACAAAACCAACTGATTTGTAGCCATTTTATCTTTTTGGACAAGAAGGAAAACCCGCTGAAAGAATAACATAAAGCGGAGAGATTCAACTGTCGTGTAAATTGATCTCCTCAGTGGTTTGTGAAAATTTAAAAAAATCGCAGACTCTGCAATAAATGCCCAATAACAAAAATCGTTGCAAACTTCTATAACCACGATTGATTCCTTGTACGTAGTATAAATTAAGTTAGGTACCTACCTATGTGTAGTGTGTTTTAGCTTAAAACCACTGTGATTATTCCTGCTTGATCCAATTCAACCAGTAGTGCAAATATTCTATCTACCAGAGGTATTTGAAATATATTACCTAATACCTAAAGACAAACCTTTCCGCTCTAACTCGGGTTGTTTTTTCTTAGATCTAGCTATCAATCTTTTAGTTTATTGTACCACCGCACACTAGATCGATTTTAGTTCGAGCTTGATAGCTTTGTTCAGTACACATCAAAACTATTCGCGAATACGAAGGTAATGCCTCTACTCACTCTTATGGCAAAATCTCATTGCTATCTGTCAGACTGTGCGTGAAACATGGCCGCCAATCACCCATTCTTGTTCCTCAACAGTAAAATCCCATAAGGAACTGTCAGACTGTGCGTGAAGCATTTACCTTCGTAGTCGCGAATTGCAGGGTGTCCATTCAAAATCGTTTTTCAGATTCCGGTTTTTTCCCGGTTGGAGGAAATTATATTAAAATATCATAATAGCGGAACTAAGCAAGAAATTAGCAAAAAATTAGAAATTAGGCAGAACTAGGAATCTCTTAGACCCATTCAATATGAATAAATCCCAGATTTGTCACATGCAGAATCGAAGGATTTAGAATCTATTTTTTTTTGTGGATTCTATAGTTTTAGAACAGAGAATCTTCAAAGATGAGCCAGCCTAGGGCTGCAAATCTCTTTAATAAAGACAGTCAAACAATTAAAAAAACTCCTAAATAATTTTTGATAGAACAGAAAAAGCAGAAACATAATTTCTTTTTTAAGTGACTTGGGCTTAAATTTTCCTCTCAATTCCTCAACACAGGATTAACCTCAAATAACCTTCTAAAAATAACTCTAGAATCTTTAACCCTTTTAGGCCCAAACTTTTGTTTTCACTGCTCATAAACACTTGCCTTAATCGACCTTACCTACAGCGTTAAAATTAAACTAAAATTAACGAAAATTTTCTAAATTACCAAACATTCTTTCAGAACTCCAGATTTTTTTAACAAAATTGATCAAAATTCGTTAAAGGTTTTAAATTTTACCCACAGTCTTCTCCTGAATCCTTCTAATTCCTCTCAGATTAATCGGTTTCCATGAAAAAATCATCTGAAATTATTTATCAAAATTTGAAACTTTTGATGATTTTCATCAATAAGTTCCATTAGAAACTTTTGAGAATACATTGCTCTTCGAGTTCCTCGAGAAATTTCCTTATTAATTTCTAGCAACTGGTTCAGGTCCAGGATGAAGATCTTTCAATTTATGGTGTGATTCACTTATGTATAAGTAATGAAATGATGTTAGAGCAATATAATCCATCCACCTAATCAAATCATAAAACATCGACATGATTTACAAATAATACTTAGCTTAGAAAACGATCAAAACTTAAATTTCGGTAATTTAAAAAAAAAAGTTCTTGTTTTTAATGAATCCACAGACGCAATGAGATGTCCGTCTAACATACGTTTGACCTTACAGGTCAGGAGGACTATTCGACGACTTCCTTTTTAGCAATAACTATTATTTTGAGCTTAATTTGTAAAAAAAGGCACAGCCTTATAATTCAGATCAGAAATGCAATGCGGAAATCGATTAAAGAGAATAGATTTCAAATATAACTAACATAGTAATGAATAGTAATGAATCGTGACCACAACAACTTCAGAAACCATAAAATGCTCACGATGCTTAAAAAATCCTATACTTTTTATACCATAGCTTTCCAAAGTTGAGATGTCACGACTACCTTCCATAAGATTTACACAGGCTAGAGGGTCGCGACAGTGGTGGGTAGGGATGAATCGATACAAGTAAATACGAGTAACGTGTACTGGGTTCCAGGACTCTGTGGCATTGAAGGTAATGAAAAGGCAGACGAGCTTGCAAAACGAGGTTCAAACACACAGTTTATTGGCCCAGAACCTTTCTGCGGTATATCATACTGTACTATAAAAATGGAATTGAAATCCAGGGAAGCACAAAGGTTGATGACCAACTGGTTGTAGAAGGTCTTGTGCGGGAAATCCCGGGACAAAAATCCCGGGATATCCCGGGATCTGGAAAATCCCGAATCTCGGGATTTTTTCATCCACATCCCGGGATATCCCGAAATTATATTATACGACTTTTATCAATTTAACTCGCCATACAAGCCAAAAACAGCCTCAATTTTTCATCCATCATATAAATTCAATATTGCTACGCTCAAAAAACTATTAGATTCCTCTTTTTTTATACAGTAAACCTGTATTCAAATGGGTTTATGAATATACTATCATAACGGTAACGCATCAAAAGCGCAACGTCACGCAAACCCCGCAGGAACGTGGCACTGCATCAAGACGCTAGTGTGCATCGGTTCTTACATAATCGTGTTCGTTGGTATTGGTGGCGACTGGCGAGCTCGTGCTCGACTGGTAGTGTTTGGATTTTGACAGTTTAATCAGAAGTGAAATAATAACAGTTCCTTACGGAGCACGCATCCGGTCTTTTCTCTAAAGTGTGAAAACGTCGGGATCCAGAGAATCTATCGTAGTGATCCGCCGTATACCGCTAGCATCTATTTGTTGTTTCCGTTGCTTCAGAAGCCGTCGCTGATCTGATTGTGAACCGCGAACAACATCAAGGAAGTTAAATTTAAAATTTCCGTCAGTACCCATCAAAAGCAGGTTTTGCACTTGAACTATCTTTGTATATAGATATCTGATTTTAAGTAAATACTATTTCAGTAGCTATGGCCGATGTTTGGAAAGAGTTCAAGAAGCTTCCTGGAGAACAAACGCAGTGTCTCAAATGTCCGAAAATTATTTCGTGCAAGGGTAGTTCGACTAGCGGATTATGGCGACACCTGAAAAATAAGCATAACCTTCAAAATCAGCTCTGTGAAACTGTTGCCCGGTTGGCAGCAGCTGACGGTATTTCAATTTCTGCCATTACCAACAGTCAGTTCATTCGGCAAGCTGTGGCTGAGCGAGGATTGAAACTACCCAGAACCAAAACCACGGTAATGCACCTTGTCCACGAATTCTACGACTACGCCAAAAAGCAAACAATGCAAGAATTGACGGAAAAAATTCGCCCGAATAACTTGTCAGTATGTCGACAGATGAATGGACAAGTGTCGCAAACAAGCGATATTTGAACGTGAATCTTCATTTTGCCGATGGTTCTTTCTTCAACCTAGGGCTGGTTCGGATTCGCGGAGCGTTCCCTGCGGAAAAAATAGTGGAAGCTGTGGAACAAATGATCAACGGTTTTGGTCTTGATGCTAGCTCCATCGCAGCGGTCACATCAGACGGTGCATCGGTTATGGTGAAGTTCGGAAGGATGGTACCATATTTCCATCAACTTTGCTATAACCATGGGCTGCATCTTGCTGTTCAGGATGTCCTTTATCGCTCGGACTCTGCCTGTGAAACGGATGATGCGTTAATCTCAGATTCAGAAGATTCGAACTCTGACGATGAAGAAGGAGAATCTCCTAACGAAACCAACGATGCCGAAACTGATGCAATGGACAATGGCAAGAACATATATGTATCTGGCTTTTTTCGACATTAATCAATTTAAATTCTTATTGTAGATTTGTACAAAACCAAACAATTTGGGAGTGTTCTCAAACGAATCCGAATGCTTGAACTTTTTGCTCACTAAACTAAAAAGCCAAGCTAACCCTTTTGCAACACAACTCCATGAGGCTATTCTGAAACGAATCGAAGAACGGCGAAATCCTAAGCTTGTTTCGCTCATGATGATGGCTTCAGAATAGCGGATCATCGACATCGACTGTTTCAACGGAGCTCCCAACCATTCCCCGGAGTCAATTGATGAAATTTGTGAAGGAAGAATGTGATCGCCTCTACAGTATGTCAACGGTTCATTCTACTCCCGACTATGCAACAGCTGAGCTGAATATAAATGACGCATCTCTTGAGAAGGAGCTCGAAGATATGATTCAGCAACATGCTGAAACGAGCAATACCCAACGTGAACCATTCAGTATCCAAAAAGTGATACAAAAAGAACTTGCACTTTTTGAGCTAACTGGGACTGAACAATATGTACAAAGCGTTGAAGTCCATCAAACCGACATCCACGGATAGCGAGAGAGTTTTTTCTGATTCGGCAAATATCTGCACCAAGAAAAGATCATCTCTACAGGATTCAAGCATCAACGAGTTGTGCTTTCTCAAATCATATTTCAAGCGTGTCGATGGAAAATAAACCATCGTTACTATTTAAATCGAGTAATTATGCACTGAATTATTAAATGAATTATTGTTTTGTTGTGAACTTTTCAAATGAATAAATTGAACTGAATTATTATCATTGAAAAAAAATATGGATTTTCATTTATTTTTATGTTAATCCCGGGATAAAAAAACTAAAATCCCGAATCCCGGGATTTTTTTTTTGCCGGGAAATAAGACCCTTTAACTGGTTGGTTGCCGAAAAGTGTGCTCAATCAAAGAGATTTATAATTCCCAAAGTAAAAGTAACCGAAAAGCTCTTGGAGCTCAGCAAGAGAGCTCTTTGCACCTTCACTGGGCTAATAACCGGACACTGCCCGAGCAGATATCACTTGAAAAATATTGGCCAGATTCAGAATGATATCTGTCGTTTCTGTAACATGGAACGTGAAACCTCGGAACATCTGCTTTGCAGTTGCGATGCATTGTACAAGGGTAGATCTAAATTTTTAAATAGTGGCTTTATGCAACCAGGAGATATTTGGACTGCAAATCCTGGAAAGGTAGTGGGTTTTATTAACTCAATTATACCGGACTGGGAAAAGACGCGTCTTAGGTTGTTTACTTGACAAATGGTGATCAACCTACAAGATGCGAAAACATAGTTAAGAGCAATCAAGGGTATACCACAAAAGTTCAACTCAATGGACGCAGTGGTTCTACGCCCCAACAAAAAAAAAAACAAATACCCGATACTTTCGATACCAAGTACTTTTGGAATCGATACTTTGATACCGATACCAAGTAAGTATCGAATTGAGATAGTTGAGTCAATTGAGTACTCAATTCAAAATCTATAAAATCTTGTAAACTTAAATAAAAAAATTCATATTTTTTTCGTAAGAATCTTTTAAATTTTTGTATTTAAATCGAAAAAATAATTTTCAAGTATTAATTTTGTGCCACTCAACATTTATTTGAAGCCAATCCTTTCGAATTTTTTCAAACTCGATAATAAATTACGCAAATATTTGGGGTAATCTTGTTTTTGCATTAATATTTGCTGCTGTTTCCATAATCTAAGAAGCATAAGAGGTTTACATCTATAGGAACATGAATAAAAAAATACAGTAAATATAGCCGCGCGTTTTACCGCACATATTTGCATCGAAATTATGTCACTTTAGAATTAACCACAGCACAGATTCTTGTCAGAGACCTGAGAAGCACGTAAAAAAAATATTAAAAGACTCCAACAAGTCTAAACCAGCAGATTGTTCGGAATACCAAAATTCACGATTTTTCTTTTCATATTTGAGTATCCAAAATTCATGCATTTTTGGATGTATAAATTGAGGGGATTAGAAGCAAAGGGGTGTGACATTTTGGTCAAATTTCAGTTGACTACAGCGAAAAATGCTTCGGTTTTAAAGCTTTGCGGCAATATGTTGACATGGTTTGTACGTTGTTCATAATAAATGTGAAAATTCTCGGAAAATTTGTTTTTTGAACTTTCATACAATTTGTATGAAACGAAAAAATGTCGAAAAACTTTGCACTCATTTTTTTCAAAACTAAGTTTTTAACACTCCAAGTTACACCCCAAGGCTGGCCAATTTTCAGAGCGAATATAAAGTCACGAAGAAGTTAAGAGCAACTTTCGGACCAAAAAGCACTTCAAAAATTGCGTCCAAGGTTTAAGGAGAGGTCCGATTTTTGTGACATTTTGTGATAGGGGGAAGGGAGAGGGTCCTCTTATGTGACGTCCATCCACAAGAAAACATCCTGAAAGCATTTTAGGAACAATTTGCATTTAAAAACATATTCAAACTGTTAGTAACAGACATAACTCATTATGTTATTACGCAAGAAAATTGGCTCCTTAAATGTATGTGAAATGACACATACTTTGTTAAATTTCCCATTCTCATCAATTTCATTTGATTCTAATGATCATCATTCTTGCGACACATACCTTCTATTTGACCAAGGCTTGAATTAAATGACTTATTGAATGTCCTCCTAGTGTTTATGAACATAGAGTAAAGCAAAGTGTAGTATTTGCTATTTAATTAAGTGAACAAGATCTTAATTGTAAGATTTTTCGGTTGTGACATATTCCGGAACATCCCGGAGAATGGTTATCTTGTAGTAAGCGGTTAATAAAGGTAAGTGATCACTTTTGATAGATTTTAACATATGTACCAATTTGCTAATCCCAAGTACCAATTTGCGACAATATACAGTAGATTGCTCAACTGAGCATTGTATAGCCACCCACGATTTGTACAAACACATATGCTATGTTATGCTACACTACTAAAAATCCACACATATTTATTGGCAAAAATCCATAGATTTAGCTTATGATGTTTATCAGCGCACACATAACCATTCTCCACGCGAACTACTTATAAAATATATATCCAAATAAACTGTATGTGTGGTCTCGAATTAGCAATTATTTAATTTATGTGTGGTTCTATATCGATTATATTAGGGTGGAGCTATTGCAAAAAATTATAACGGCGACACATATATCTTATATAGATATTTTTGGCAGTGTATGCTATGCGTATCGATATATATCGGAATATCGATGTTTTAGCTCCGATATTTTTTGATGTCGATATTTTGACAATCAAAACATCGATCCAGCTGTACCGATATTTTTTTAAAACGCCCATTCCTACTCGAAGAAAGTAACATACACGGTAAAAAATCAACACGCTCAATTTAACTGTTCCATCTATTGAATGATCAACTTTAAAATCACTATTATTGAAAATGATATTCCTTTGATTTTGAAGTGGTGTCACACCTTTCACAAGTGTGTTGAATGCAGACAATTCCATAACATCAACACTGTTGATCAAAGTGCTACTCACTAGATGTTGAAATGATTAGCACTTCGATCAGCACCAATAATGTCTCCACTAGAATTGAAAGTGCTATGCTATTGAATTCACAGGTTCAAGGCTATTGATTTAAGAGTGGAGCGATATTGGTGTTGTTCTAAAAATAGATGACAGTTCTTTCATCTGTTCTGCATATTTCAAGAGGTATTTCGAAGTGTGAGATGGAGTCATGGTAAGACGAAGGACTTTCAAGCAAAGGTATGTTATTCAAATCTGAGCTGAGGTAATTCTATTTTTTTATTTTGTTGTTTTATATTCAAAACATTGTGCACGTCAAATGAAAGTGGTGGTCTTTGAATGCGATGAGCTCAGCTATTGATATTGATTTGATTCCAAAGTAGTGCATATTCAAATGCAGAACAGTTCGCATGGACGTGTATATTTTTTACCGTGTATCAAATATTTCCAGGGAGAGAAGGCGGAGCACTGAATCCCTACCCCGACACGTGCTGGTTCTAAAATGTAAACAACAGTGTTAATTCTCTATAGAGGTATATACCAGTGCTTGATGACGTAAGTTGACAGTTCACAGAGCTATTTTACCAGGACTTTTTTCGTCATTTTATTCACATTTTTTCAAAAAAAATTCGTCATTTTATTCACATGTAGATGTCCTTTGCGATTGATTTCATGCTGAATGCAAAGAATATCACTGAAATATTAGGATCACAGCAATTTTAAGCTCAAAATATGAATTTTAGTTTACCCTTATCGATTTTTCTTCTAACACCTTGTAAACAAGCTCTGTGAGCTGTCAAACTAAGTGAGGTTAAGTTAGAGTTTGCATTGGTCTATACTAGAAATACTAGAATAAGAGATCGGCGAAGACGCCATCATGTTTCCAATCGAACCGTCAAAAGCGGTTCCAATTCGACTTGTTTACTTTTTGCATCCTTAAGAAGCAAGCAAAAAGTTCAAGTGCTGCCAGTATTATTTGTATGCATTTTCATACGTTGCCAATTCGACAGTTTTTCACTCCGCCGGTCTCAGGTTATAGTGTTGCCAGTCTATACCACCTTTTTGTTATGGCGAGGCAATTTTGATGCACACTTTTGTTTTCGATATTTTATCAAAATTAAACACTCAATCATGCAGCAATATTACGATGTGGTATGCTTGAGATACCTGCTTGATTGAAGAGACTCGAAAAAGAATTTATTTGCAGTAACTAACCGAATATAAAAATGTTCGCATTAACGATTGCGCCCCAACACTGGTTCTATGCTTCGATTCAGTGTACACGAGCTTTGTTCGCCAGTGACAGGCGTATGGGGCCCTTGAATATTTAAATATGCAATTGCATGTCTGACTACACTGAAAGTGATTGAATGTAAACAAATAATGACAGCTTGCAAGCGAACGCTGTTATCATCAATCTAGCTAAGATTTTTCACAGTTGTTTGGGACCCCGAAGGGATGGTTTCGAAAAAGCATTGATTGCAAAAACTATCCATGATGCCCCACTTTAATATATATTGGATTCCCGTTCTGGTCTAGGCAATTTTCGTATTGGAAGTATCATCGTGTTAGCCTCATGATATATGAATGAAAAAATGGTAGCCTGGCTTAGAAACCTCGCAGTTTATAACTGTGAAAGTGCTTCCCGCATTTTCCCGTTTTTTGACGTAGAACTACGTCTGTCTTTTCTATATTGGGGTACACTTTACGATTGCAAAAAATCGAAAAACGTCACGAAAATATGATAGGCTTTAATCCTTAATATCTCGGCCGTTTCTCAATGGATTTTCAATTCTCTTGGACCATTCGATCGAGGAAGAGTCAACGCTTCATACACTTCATACCTCACTGAAGTCGTTTTTCACACGATTTTTTTTAACACGATTCGAATCGAAAACTCGAAAAATCGAAAACCTGTACATTACATACAGTTACGTAGTTCAACGTCACCTTTGCGAACAACCCGATTGGGCTGTACCTTTGAGTTTTTTCGACTGGATGGACACCCTGAAATATAAATAGTACATTCCGATTTTAGTTGTTTTGCCAATGATTTCTACACAATATTTTTATTGTTGGGACATAGAACCACTGCGACCATTGAGTTGAACTTTTGTGGTATACCCCTGAATACTTTTAACTATGGATTAGCATCTTGAAGGTGGATTACCAATTTCAAGTAAACAACCTAAGACGCGTATTTTCCCAGTACGGTATAATTGAGTTAATTAACCCCACTACCTTCGCAGGATTTGCAGTCCAAATATCTCCTGATTGCATAAAGCCCCTATTTAGAAATTTAGATCTACCCTTGTACAATGCTTCACAACTGCAAACCAGATGTTCCGAGGTTTCACGTTCCATGTTACAGAAACGACAAATATCATTCTGAATCTGGCCAATATTTTTCAAGTGATTTCTGCTCGGGCAGTGTCCGGTTATTAGGCCAGTAAAGGTGCAAAGAGCTCTCTTGGTGAGCTCCAAGAGCTTTTCGGTTACTTTAACATTGGAAATTATAAATCTCTTTGATTGAGCACACTTTTCGGCAACCAATTAGTTGGTCATCAACCTTTGTGCATCCCAGGAGTTCAATTCCATTTTACTGGTACAGTATGATATACCGCAGAAAGGTTCAGGCCTAATAAACTGTTTGTTTGAACCTGGTTTTGCAAGCTCGTCTGCCTTTTCATTACCTCCAACCTCCAATGCCACAGTGTTGTGGAACCCAGTACAGATTTACGGAGTTCTCTTGGCACACCTTTTGCAATGAAAGAAAACAGTCCCAGACAAGTTTTGACGTACATTTAAAGCTACTCAATGCTTTGAGTGCCGCTTGACTGTCTGTGAAACTACAAAAATACATATATTTCCTCTCTACACAGATATTAGCACATTTCATTATAACACAAATATCCGCTTGGAAAACCGTTGGATAGTTTCCCATTGCCACTGAGATCGCTATCCTAAGGCCGAAGATTCCTGCTCCCGTTTTTGTTTCTATTTTTGAGCCATCTGTGTAGAATTTTATGGAACCGTTCCGAGCAGTGGGACCGCCGACATCCCAAACCATACGTCATAGTTCATATATGTTGTAAGGAATGTCCTAGTTCTCCACATGTTTCATCCAGTCTCCATTCATCTTCAACACTGGCCCATATTGAAAATTTTGTGAGATACTCAAGTGGCCAACTAAATCGCCTGACTTGAATAACTCCAATCGTTCAAGTTTTTGCATATTCTTTTCCGCTTCTAACTGCACGAATTCATACAATGGTAGCAGATTTAGAATTGCATCTAACGATTTTGAAGGGATGCTACGCATCGCTCCCGTTATAGCAATGGACACTAACCTTTCCAGTTTTGTCAGCTTCTTCTGTGCAGTAGTCTCTTTTGTTTTTGGCCACCATACAAGTGCAGCATATGTCAGTTGTGGACGAATAATAGGCCCACTTTATCATTTTTGGTCTTAATCCCTATTTTCTTCCAAATGTTTTAGAGTATATCCAGAAGGCACTACACAATATAGTAGGATCCCTAAACTATCAAAACGATAAGAAGAGTTTTAATATAACGTTTTGTATTTGGAGAAATGTCGATTTTTAAAAAGGTGTGGCATCTCACCCGGATTTACCCTATACTCAGATATTTTTTCATTGTATTATTATTTAGCTGTATTTCTGAGCATAATATTTTGGAAATCCTGTTTCTTTTCGTACTCAGATTTTTTCGCATTATATCACAATTTTTCTGATAGTAACACAATTTTTTTCTGAATCTCATTATTCCCCTCTTCCGTCATATTTTACTTCCGGAATTCTAGAATTTTATTTGGTATCAAATGGTTCTTTAGGAGAAATAATTATTCTTTTTTTAAATTTCTTAAAAATTTCTCTAGATTGGTGTTTTTTGTGATCAAGGAAGAGGTGAGCCAGTAAGAGGTGAGGGCTGCAAGCCTCTCTTATGAAGATATATAAAAAAGTAATCAAGAAATATCTGAATGACCTAAAGGATAGACAACACTTTACAAGTGTTTCATGTTTGTACAATCTCTCTCCCGTTATTTGGTTTATCATTTTTGGCAAAGATACCCTGCTTAATGAGACACTACTCATATAAAGAGTTTGAAAAGTGTTTGCGATAATGCAAATCTTAACCCTTTATAAGGCAGTGGCAACTATATTGCCACCAACAAATAATATGTTTTTCTATTTATTAACAAGAGCTCTACTTATTATTTCACATGTAGTGACTTTATTTGCTTCCTAGTAACAGTTTTTTCACGAACAGATCGTAAGTTTCGAGTGGAAGAAGGATTTTCAGTTATAATTCGTTAAAAAAAAACGACAAAGATATATTTTTTCCCGTTGGTATCAATTATTTTGAATCTCCTGTGTTAGATTACTACGTGATTAGCGTGAAAAAAGCTTTGCCTTTCTGTATATTTGTTTTTTGGATTTTTGACGAAATTGTGTTTTTTCCCAAGGGTGCCCCTGGGGGGAAAAAACGCGAAAAAATTTTTTTCACTTTCTGACTAGGACTCTTCACCAAAAATGTAACGTACCTTGATTTGACTGGTTCTACGTAAAACCAATTTTTAAAAATTCTTTTATATTTTTGTTGTTGCCTGTTTTCCCGTTTGCCGGGCAGTGGCAACTATATTGCCACCAATGTTGTCCCGCTTCGCGGGCAGTGGCAACTATATTGCCACCAATTTTTCAATGTTTCTGAACTGTTTAATGTATAACAAACATACATTTGAGTTTAATACCATGTCAACATTGTGTCCTATTGTTGTTTTTGTTAATTTATTGTTTAGATTCGTCTGCCTTATAAAGGGTTAAGTTTTATGAAATTGGTATATTTTTATGTAGTTTTAATATTACCACAACAGTTCATTGTTATCATAAGCGTATACAGCTTCTTTTTCACATACAATGGCTCTATATTTCAACTGGCACTTGGCCTGCTTTTCAACTTTGTGCTCTATTGGCATTTCCACAATATTATTAATTGAAAGCTTTTCTATGAATGTATCGCATGAATAGAATATGTATGTGTTTCATGCGGCAAAAGCACAATGAATACACTATAATAAGGAATTCCAGAAAACATCCCATCCGAAACATCACAGATGGAGAATCGAACTCGCCATCTCTCGATTGGCAAACCCACGACTTTACTCGCAAAGCTAACTGGGAAACCATAGCCTAGAACCACAAGTTACTCTTGTACATATTCATATCATGACATTATTTTTAGTACTCGTGGACGTTCATAAAATATATAATTAAGTATTAGATAATTGAATAAGGGAAAAAAATTTGAATAAGTTTTATGATTTTTTAAAAACAATAAATCGTAATATGTGAAATGCTCTAACTTTTGTTTTTATAACACTTGGTACAATAGCACCTATTCACACATTACGCTAGAAACCAAACAAGCAAACGAGCCGAGAAAGACGATAGGGAAAAGAAACAAGGAAATTGCCCTCCACAGACTGTTGGTAGTTACCTTTTGCTGGTGCTTCTGCCGTTTTTCGCTTTTTTTCTGCTATTGATGGTTGCCACTGCTACTAAAGCGTAATCGACACCCGACTGCAGACGAATTTTCACTTCAACCCTTCCGACGAATGCACCAAAACCACGAAAGCCAACAATTTATTTTATCCCGAATTGAAAAGAACTCCCGGATCTCAAAAACTGGCCGAACACGTAGCCGATACAAGTTACGGAAATCAATTTATTTTCGAACTCGGTTCAAGCACTTCCGGAAAATGTTTGCCTTTCGGCCACTGGAGTGAACCGGATTTCTACGAAAATTATTCGCTTCCACAACACTGCAGATCGGACCGCACAAACGGTTGAACTTGGATCACGGCAGAGACTTCGAAAATATTTTTTTCCAACGAACCCGTCGACCCGAAATTTCCAACACTCCGCGAGGAAAAGGTCGCTTCTTTCTTCTGCTGGATGATGGATTCCGTCAATCGCGCAAATGAAAATATGAACCAACGTACTTCACGGTTCCCGAACGAAAGCTCGTCTCGCTGTGGCTAGCCTTTCGATTTGGTTGCTGTTGGGGAAAACTCCTAGCGGACGACGACCAGACAGAGAAAGGGAAAACAAGCAAAAAGGAAAACAAATTTTCCGCATTGTCAAAAATATTTTGACATTTTCCTGCGCACTGATGGGCGAAACGTCAAACATTCCCTGTTGGAAATTTCATTCGTCTGATTCAGATGATGTTAAGGGAAATGACGGCTTTGGCAGGTTTTGTTCTTACGAAACCAAAATTAAATAACAATACAGTATACCCCGCTGATCCGACAAATGTATGGCCGGACTATCGGGGTTTCTCTCGTTAATCCGACTGTCAAATCCATACAAACGAACGAAAACAAAATAACAGCACAAATTTAAAAACTGACAGCATAATGTGTTTAAATGGGTGTTGATACTTTTTAATCCGGAAAATTCCGAATTAGTGAGATCCGGACTAACGAGTCGTCGGACTAGCGAGGTCCGGATAAGCGGGGGGATACTGTATTCAGCACCAACATTTCAAAAGGGCGAAACTGCTTTTGTAAACAAGAGCTTCTCAGGTCGCTGGTGGGCTAATTTGTGCCCACCCACGCAATCCAACGTCATGCAATGAAAGAAGAGGATCTACTGCTTCCATCAGTGGTGTTGGATTGCGTGGGTGGGCTCAAATAAGCCCACCAGCGACGTGAGAAGCTCTTGTTTACAAAAGCAGTTTCGCCCTTTTGAAATGTTGGTGCCGATATTATAATTCAGTAGAAAACCGAATTATAGCCGCTATCGAAATTGGATTTTTCTCACAATCCATACGTTAAACCTAATTTCGGAAAGTGCGCTGTATAACATATCACCAAATGAAAACAGCGCACCACTTCCGAAGTTAGGTTTAACGTATGGATTGAGAGAAAAATCCAACTTTGTTAGCGGCTATAATTCGGTTTTAAAATCGAATTGATAATATTTGAAAGAGGATTTAATCAATGAGATATTACAGTATAGATATTTCAAGACAAAATTTTCAAAACGACTTATCTGCTTTTGTAAACAAAGATTCAAACGACGAATCTGACAGCTCTCCCACACAAACCAATACCACCAATAGGTAGGTGAAGGTTTCCGCTACCTGTTGATGATGTTGGTTTGCGTGCGAGAGCTATCAGTTTCGTCAAATCGTCGTTTGAATCTTTGTTTACAAAAGCAAGTCGTTTCATAGATCATAAGGTTTGATTTCTTCACCTCTGCTTTGGCCCTGAACCCTCGCCTGAACCAGCACCATTTAGGGCCAATTTCTTCACCTGCACTTATAAATTAAACTAGGTTTAAACAATTTTTAAACTTGGTTTAGTATTTTTTCGATTTCTTCACCCTCACTCAACTACTAAATGTGGCTTATCAAACGTCACGTTTAAGATAAGCGAGGTTCAATTTAAACGATGGTTTGACATCGCTTAAGAGCGCTAAGCGCAGAAGATTGTAGAATTTGACAATTATATTTTAAAAATTCTGGAAGGTATCAAAAAGTACAAATTTAAAAATGAACTCACGACGCCAGCACATTTGGGATCGCCCTCGTTGGAGATATTTCGAAAGTGATAGTGAAGATGAGGAGGATATTATTGGCTTACAATTAGCACGTCGTCAGTATAAAATGCGCACTCGTATAAGTATTGATTCCTGGGATGATCAGGATTTTTTTATGAGATTCCGCCTTCAAAAAAGTATCGTCGCAATGGTCTTGGAAATAATTCGTCCTAGCTTAGAAGTTGATGAAACAAGGTGAGTTTCCGTGTTATATGACCACAGATTTCATAATATTTAATTTAATCTGATTGAATTTCTAACATATAGATCACGGCACATTCACCCGATGGTGCAACTATTGATAACACTTCGGTTTTATGCACTGGGATCTATGCAGATAGCTATTGCCGATTTTGCTGGAGTATGTGTTTCGTCCGTTTGCCGCATTATTCAGCGTGTTTCGTTGGCATTAGCTGAACAACGTCAGCGCTTCATTCAGATGCCAAGCACCCAAAGTCAATTACTCGCTGCAAGTCGCGATTTTTACAGCATTGCTAAATTTCCTCGAACTATTGGTGCGATTGATTGTACACATGTCAAGATACAATCACCCGGAGGTGATCATGCTGAGAATTATCGAAATCGCAAATCATGGTTCTCACTTTACTTATGCAATGGCGGCATTGAAACGGTTTCAATTAATAGCTGTAAAATTGCTTTTAGAACATAAAGTTGAGAAGCTGCTTAAGTTCCAGTGGGATTGTAGAGTCATTGAAGGAGAAAAATGATGCCCTGAAGCATCTGATGCTCGAAAATTTCATCAGTTTTTTTGCTATTCAGAAGTAAAGTGAACAAATCATAAAAATGCAGTAAAATACAGTGAATTTCAGAATAATAATCTATTGTAACTCTTTAACTTCATTTATATATTCAACATGTGGAATAATATACATATAATAGTTTTAGTCATTCTCTGATCCAGAACTATTATTCTGGTTTCCTGGGTTCTGATAATTTGTGACTCCCAGAAGCTTCATACGCACAGCATGTTCTTCCCGCATATGCTGGTAACGCAGCTGCTGTGTTTGAAGTTTCATTTTGTTGGTCTTGAATCCAATATGCGCGTTTCAAGCTCTACTTTTTTCTCTGGAGCTCTTCCATCATCTCCTGGTCACGCTCCAACAACTTCTTTTTAAGTTCCGACTCAACCGTCGTCACCTGTCGTGAGGCTTGACGCTTCTTGCGTGTTTTTAATGCTTCGCTCGTGGGCTTTCTCAACATCGCAGGGCTGTAGTTTTCCCACTTTTCTCGTCCATTCAAAATTTGGCTCGGTCCGGGGATTGCGCCTTGGTCATCACCAGATGGAATAACGAGCGACTTCTCAGGGGATTCGTGAGATACGGCTTCCTGTTCTCCACTGATATGCTCGTCTTCCAAATATTCCACCACAAATGCATCGCTCGTATTCACTTCGGGCACCAGTATGTTTTCAATGTGCTTATCAGCGTCCACATTTAGAGCTTCACCTCGACCGTCGTCATCGTCATCGCACAATGAAGGAAGTCCATCTACAAACAGCGCAATCACATCGCGAAGCTCTGCAATCGCCTCTGATTTTGGAGACCATTCATCAGGACCTCTACGTACCACCAACAATTATATCTACACAGAAAAAAATTCCATGGTAACGGTTACTATTTTGTAGACTACGCCATGTTTTTAAAACAACCACAAATTTTCAGTTAAATTAACCACGCATTCGGACAAATTCACCACTGATTCAGTTCATGCAACAACATTCCACCAGGACCACAGTTGATTTTTACTGCGCGCATGGTAAAATCAAACGGGTTTGTTGTCTGCTGAAAATCGTCGGTGCGCATTCTTAAATTAACCCTCGGAATGGTAGTTTCGACCGCAACATTTTTTTGTGTGTATGGTACCACCTCCGGTGGCCTTACGTGACATTTTTTCTTTCGAAGCATTTTGGCGGATATCCAGCTTTCCACGCTCGCCATAATGGCGGCTGCTATAATTTTTCTGACAGTAACTGCTTCCGACGCCGAGCTGTGTTCGACGCTTTCGTATCTAGGCAACAATTTTCACTTTGTTTATTTATTCATCTCAGAGGAAGAAAATTATCCACCTACAAGAACGAGTTTAAACAATTTCTTAATTTTCAGGAAATTTCTTATTACATATTTGAGTTTTGTAGGATTTGGCGATCATTGATGTCACTATCACAATACTGCAGCAATACTTGGATTGAATGGGAAAATTGTTGGAATATCAGGTAGTGTGCGACGCTTCGCTGTAGATCGAAGATAGATAAGAAGCGGGCGCCTGTTAGTTGCAGTTGTTCTTTGGTATAGATTAAGGAAGTTTGTTGAACAACCCATAAAAGCTTCTTAGAAAGTTTTTGATTACACACAATCTCAATGTAATATTTCTGAAGAACCTCCAAAAGTTGTTACTTATTAAAATTGCTCAAGAAATCTTCAAAAAAAAACCTAATACATATTTCCAGATTGTATTTGAAATAATTCTTTATGACTATAAATATAAAACATTATTTTCTTTTATAATTATTTATTTTTTATATTGTTATAACAAATCCCATATGAGCAAGTCCCATGATTTTTTCCGCAATTGCATATTGCATAAATTGCATTAGAAAAGAATTAGTTTATGCTATTTGTTTCCTCTCCTATTTAAGATTTCTCCAGAAATTGCAATCCGTCCGTGATTAACTTTAAGAAGATCATAAGAGTTCGTAGCCGGAGATATTCAGTTTTGAATTACAAACAAAATAATTTGTATTTAAATCTGCATTCGGAACCGCCCTTTTCGGCTTGAGTAACTTTTCTCGCAATTGGATTTAGTTTCCTTCACAGCAAATAATTTTGAAAATTCAACGACGTGTAAATTTGCTGCTAAAGGCCAGTATCGACTTAAAAAGTAGAGAGGTTACGGAATTTTGTTCAATATTACCAAGAGGAATTTTGACAACTGATCTGCATGGAGCAGATTGTCACTTTTACTTACGGAATAATCGAGCAGAATATTTTTCCGAAAGTAAAGTGACAGCTCCCATTACTTTGCGTGGGAACCTTACAAATGCCAATTTAGTTTTTTGTTCTTTTCATGTGGATACTGTTGTAAGAATTTTGTTTCGATTCTTTACTTTTCCGATTCAGTGAACGGAATTTAACATGTGATTGAGATAGAAAAAGAAATTTCTTTTGAACACGATACCAACCTTAATATCAACAAACAAATAAACCATCGATATTCAATAAAATTTTACCGAATTTTACAAGCAAGTACGGTTTAAATTTATTTCTATTTAAAAGAACAGTAAGATCTATTGGAAGTTATGTTTATTTGCATGCTCCAAATATGTGCATGAAAATACATTTAAAATCACAACATATTTTTATCTGTGTTGGTAAATCCAGGTACTACTGCACCAGACATTCGTGAAAGTATCACCAATTTGCACAAAAACCTACAAAATACAAATAAATAATGATAAATGTTCTAAATATGAAGAAATACTTCATACCCGATTGTACAGATAGTTTTTCTCTGAGATTAATAAATAAACAAAGTGAAAATAGTTGCCTAGATACGAGAGCGTCGAATACAAATCGGCGTCGGAAGCAGTTACTGTCAGAAATATTTATACCAGCCACCATTATGGTGAGCGTGGAAAGCTGGATATTTTTTAATATTCTCATATTTTTTCCGAAGTACCGCTGCAGTACGAACCTAAAAAAAATATTTTTGAACTGATTTGCATGCCTTCATTTACGGTACCCTAAAAAACCGCAACAACTCACAAAGTTTTAAAATTCAACTATTTCACTCACCGTGTTAAGGCAGTTAAGCCCGCAGTCCACTGTTTGTCATAATGACAAATATTTGTCAAGTTGATCCGGACATCTATCAAACCGATTAGAAATCGACATGGATATCAGGCTGACTTGACAAATATTTGTCATTATGACAAACAGTGTACTGATAGCTTTAGCATTAAACTCGGAACAAATATCGTTCCATGCTTTAGATTTATCTTCGTTTCTTTGTGCGTCACTAGCCTTGCACTCGATTATGTACTTCCGGCTCAATGCGAGCCGTACCAGTAGTTCTTCCTCCGCTTCTGAAAAATTTGCCGAACGGATTCACTTTTTCTGTTCAGAATTCGCTGCCATTTTTTTCACTTTTAAAATTTCAACGCAAGATTGAATGCACCAACAACAACAAAACAAAAGGCTGAGATTGACGTTTCAATTGGAAAGTAATGGAAAGATATTGGAAAATTAGTTAAACGCAACTTACGTTAAGCGACCGCCTCCAACCATTAAGCGCGCGTGAATAAATCAAAATTTCAGGCTCGGCTTAAAAGTGACGTTTAAATATAAGCAAAGCTTACGATAGACCAGGTTTATGACGCTAAGGGTCTGTCCAGGGGGGAAGACACTTTAATCATTTTACAAATCATTCAAAAGATTTCAAAAAAATTCAAAAGATTTAAAATGATTCGGCGAGATTGAATCTTTTTTGACTATTTTCTCGCCTTATTGACGTTTTTGTTCAGTGTGGCGAGATTGATAATAAAAAAAAGTTTAAAAAAATCAAAACATAAACAAAGACGGTATTCGGAATATTCGTGCCGGTCACATTTAGTTACACACCCCCGCAGGGTAGTAATAAATCCATTGGGAATAGTAGCAGTGCCGGCACCGCGACCAACAACTCCAGCAAACACCATCACCTGATTGCATCTTCTAGTCAAGCCTCTGGTGGGCTCCTGGGAAGCAGTGCTAATGGCGGCAGTTTGAACATGAACGGTGGCCACACCGTGGTGCTTTCGGATCTGGACTCGAGCGACGATAATCATCTGAGCTTCTTGGAACCGATAATCACGATAATTATCTGAGCAAAAATGGAACCGATATATTCGACTACGATTGTGATTACGATAATGAAGAGGAGTTCAACTATCAGGCCCGCGCTGCAGCTGCCGTAGCAGCATCGACCAGTGCCACCAGCTCTTGCACTCCCGGTGGGGCAAATGCGGCTGGTTCTGCTGCTGTTCGCAGCGGTAGCAGCAATAGCAATAGCAGCAGCAAAAATCGCGTTTCGTTCGATGCCAATATAAGTGATTTCCAGCAAGTTTCTCTTATTGGAGACTTCGATATGGATGGAAGGGGCCTGCTGAAAACCCGAAGGTCCAACAGTCTTACCACGACGGTGAGCAGTGCATGCGGACTTTCGTTTGGCGAGCTGCATCAGCAAAAGCATAACAACGAATATTTATCAGCGGAAAATCTAGCTAACCTGCAGCTTCTGCAGAATAAACCAAGGAGTTTCTCCTAAACCATGGACAGTCCTCGTTCGTCGGTACAGTTTGCTACTGCGAATGAAATGATTAATGGTAAGTTTGATTAAATGGCATATATTATTCTCTTGCTGATTATTCATTGATTGTTTTCAAGGCTGGCTACCAGGGCCTGACACAAGCTCCCTAAATTTCTGAGGGCCATGCCACCTAAATTTCCGGTGGACTATGCTGCGCGAATTTGCTTACAGTCCCTCGCTGGCACTCGGACGATGATCAGCTGCCCCTAACATGGAGAACAAATGCTGTTGTGAGCCGCTTCTAACATGGAGAACAGACGCTCGTTCAGACTTGCACCCAAGAGAGGAGCAAACTCCCTTTCACGTTCCCTGACACCGTACAACCATAGTTCCCACCGGGGTTGGTTACCCAATGCTCCCTAAGGTTGCTCGTACCCCGGCCAGCACCACGGGGAGGTAGGGATAGGCGTTGCTGAGAACCGCGAGATGGAGTCTATTTTGTTCCTTCAGGTACGCAAAGTACCAATGGTACATTTCATTTATTTAGTTAACATCTAAACAGATAACACTGAATCAACAATTTGACGCCACAATGCACGGTTCGATTCTCTTTTTCATTGACACATTTTTTTTTCCGTTCACAGGGAAGAAATCACATCAATCAACAAAAAGATGGAACAGATCTTTCGAAATCCAGAAAAGGGAGTATATATGATCCTTGATGGCCGGAAGGGTCGTTGCCAATCCACCATCCACAAGTTGCAGATCTTCGAGAATCCTAATGACCGGAACAGCTGTTTGACGGGTTCGAGGAAATATCCGTTACCATGATTGAGAAGGAGCTTTTTTATAAAGTATTCAACAACTGACCGCAGTACAAGAGGACAGCGCATGTGTTGTGAATAATGAATAAATGGCACAATTTCTATTGATAAGTAGATAAGAATATAAATCATGCTAGATATAATATAAATATATATTTATTATATGAGAGCAGAATTGTTTCATTTTTTGAGGAAATCTTTTAAAAGGGAATTGCCTACATGGACTCATTTACAGATGGTATTTTTTTCTTTGGGTTTTTTCTTTCTTCTTCTTCTTTAATGGCTCTACATTCCAACTGGAATTTGGCCTGCTTTTCAACTTAGCTTTTCTATGCTCGCCATTGCATAAGATACATACTTGTGTGGCTAGTACAATGGATACACTATGTCCAGGGTGTCGAGAAAGTTTCTAACCCGAAAACATCCTACACCGAGACCGAGAATCGGCAATCCTACGCCTTTGCTCGCAAGTCTACTAAAGACCCCTAGGCCTTGAAGTGGTTTTTCATTTAATATCTGGAATTTCTGTTAAAAATTTATATTATCAGCTTTCGTTTATGTGACTATCACGAAGCACGACCGCTTAAGCGTGCTTCCGTAGTCACTTCTTAACACATTGATCACTTATCGCTTTTCCGTCATAGTAATTTGTGCAGCTCACCGTAGTCTGCCGGATGTATAAATTCAACAATAACCATTGCTTTGAACATTTCTCGCTTAACTTTTCAAAAAACCAGTAATGATTTTTTCATGAATTAATTTGAATAGCGCAATCAACCGAACAACATGAAAGCTATTGATTGTCGTATTCAAATTAATTCATGAAAAAATGTTACTTAGGTCCTTTTGAAAAGTTAGGCGAGATTTTATATAACCAGTCATTCTCGCTTAACTTTTCAAAAGGACCTAAGTAACATTTTTTTCATGAATTATTTTGAATAGTGCAATCAACAGACCAATATGAAAGCTTTTGATTGCAGTACTCAAATTAAATCATGAAAAAAATGTTACTTAGGACCTTTTGAAAAGTTAAGCGAGCATTCTTCTTGTATGGCATTACATAAATGTATGGTGACTTTCCGGCGAGATTGTTGGCTTATCCCTGGAGGAGCCCCTGAAGAATTACTGGAGCTCCTCAAGAAATTCCTTCGGAATTTCGTCCAGGAATTCCTCCGGGAGATCGTCCAGGAAATTCTCCAGAGATTCGTTTAAGAATTTCTTTGGATGTAGCTGTTCGGCAGTTTGGATGTCCAAAAATTCCTTCAGAAGTTCGTCCAAGAATTTATCTGGATGTGTGTCCAGAAATTCGTCCAGAAATTCCTTCCAGGAATTCTTCCGCAAGTTCATCCAGGAACACCTCCGAAAGCTCGTCTTGGGATTTCTTCGTAAGTTCATTCAGGAATTCCTTCAGAAGATCGTCCAGAAATTCCTCCAGGAGGTTTATCCTAAACGGAGGTTCATCCACCTTCTGAAATTGCTCCAGGAATTCCTCCTGCAATTGCTCGAGAAATTACCACGGAAATTCATCCAGGAATCCTTCCGCAAGTTTCTCCAAGAATTACTCTGAAAGTTTTTCAAGGAATTTCTACGTAAGTTCCTCCGGGAATTCCCCCGGAAGTTCCTCCAGGAATTCTTCCGGAAGTTCCTCCGGAAGTTCCTCCAGAAATTCCTTCGGAAGTTCCTCCAGGAATTCCTCCGGAAGTTCCTCCTGGAATTCCTCCGGAAGTTCCTCCTGGAATTCCTCCGGAAGTTCCTCCTGGAATTCCTCCGGAAGTTCCTCCTGGAATTCCTCCGGAAGTTCCTCCAGGAATTCCTCCGGAAGTTCCTCCAGGAATTCCTCCGGAAGTTCCTCCAGGAATTCCTCCGGAAGTTCCTCTAGGAATTCCTCCGGAAGTTCCTCTAGGAATTCCTCAGGAAGTTCCTCCAGGAATTCCTCCGGAAGTTCCTCCAGGAATTCCTCCGGAAGTTCCTCCAGGAATTCCTCCAGGAATTCCTCCGGAAGTTCCTCCAGGAATTCCTCCGGAAGTACCTCCAGGAATACCTCCCGAAGTTCCTCCAGGAATTCCTCCGGAAGTTCCTCCAGGAATTCCTCCGGAAGTTCCTCCAGGAATTCCTCCGGAAGTTCCTCCAGGAATTCCTCCGGAAGTTCCTCCAGGAATTCCTCCGGAAGTTCCTCCAGGAATTCCTCCGGAAGTTCCTCCAGGAATTCCTCCGGAAATTCCTCCAGGAATTCCTCCGGAAGTTCCTCCAGGAATTCCTCCGGAAGTTCCTCCAGGAATTCCTCCGGAAGTTCCTCCAGGAATTCCTCCGGAAGTACCTCCAGGAATACCTCCCAAAGTTCCTCCAGGAATTCCTCCGGAAGTTTCTCCAGGAATTCCTCTGGAAGTTTCTCCTGGAATTCCTCCGGAAAATCCTCCAGGAATTCCTCCGGAAGTTCCTCCAGGAATTCCTCCGGAAAATCCTCCAGGAATTCCTCCGGAAAATCCTCCAGGAATTCCTCCGGAAAATCCTCCAGGAATTGCTCCGGAAAATCCTCCTTGAATTCCTCCGGAAAATCCTCCAGGAATTCCTCCGGAAGTTCCTCCAGGAATTCCTTCGGTAGCTCCTCCAGGAATTCCTCCGGAAGATCATCAAGGAATTCCTTCGGAAGTTCCTCCAGGAATTCCTTCGGAAGTTCCTCCAGGAATTCCTCCGGAAGTTCCTCCAGGAATTCCTCCGGAAGTTCCTCCGGAAGTTCCTCCAGGAATTCCTCCGGAAGTTCCTCCAGGAATTCCTCCGGAAGTTCCTCCAGGAATTCCTCCGGAAGTTCCTCCAGGAATTCCTCCGGAAGTTCCTCCAGGAATTCCTCCGGAAGTTCCTCCAGGAATTCCTCCGGAAGTTCCTCAAGGAATTCCTTCGGAAGTTCCTATAGAGGTTGCTAAGCCCGGTGTGAAAATTACGGAAAAACCGGTAACCATTTTATTATCATTGGGGTTCTTCCGCAGAACTCGATGAAAACAACAACAAACAAACTTCAACTCAGTCATCCCACCTGGTAAAATTAATCAAATTTTAAGCCCTGTGACTGGAAATGCAGGCTCGTGAACAATTGCACCATCTGGGCTAACTGTTATGACGGCTATTTGTTATTATTTTCATCGAGTTTGGAATCAGCTGGGCCAGCCGATGTGAGCTGTCAGCAATCTCAATAGGAATTCCTCCGGAAGTTCCATCAGTTCTCCCAGGAATTCCTCAGGAAGTTCCTCCACGAACTCCTCCGAAAGTTTCTCAAGGAATTTCTCCGTAATTTCCCCCGGAAGTGTTTCCAGGAATTCCTCCAGAAGTTCCTCCAGTAATTCCTTCGGTAGTTGCTCCAGGAATTCCTCCTGAAATTCCTCCAGGAATCCTTCCGAAAGTTTCTCCAAGAATTCCTCTGAAAGTTTTTCAAGGAATTTCTACGTAAGTTTCTCAGGGATTTCTCCCGGAAGTTCCTCCAGGAAGTTCTTCTGGAAGTTCTTCCGGAAGTTCCTCCGAAAGCTCCTCCAGAAATTCCTCCTGAAGTTTCTCCAGAAATTCTTACGGAAGTCCCTCCAGGAATTACTTCGGAAGTTCCTCCAGAAATTTCTCCGGAAGTTCCTTCAGGAATTCCTCCGCAAGTTCCTCCTCCGCAACTTCCGGAGGAACTCCTGGAGGAACTTCCGGAGGAATTCCTGAAGGAACTTCCTTAGGAATTCCTGCACTTGAAAAATTTAAATGCTATTTATTATTAGGATTTCTTATACTTTTTTGACAAAGCAGGCGCTTAATGGCATGTATAAGAAAGAACTTTTACATTGCATTAGAAGTTTCTCCAGGAATTCCTTCAGAACTTCCTGCAGGAATTCTTCTGGAAGCTTCTCCGGAAATTCCTCCAGAAGTTCCTTCAAGAATTCTACCGTAAATCACTCTGGATGGTGCTCTAGGAATTCCTCCGGAAGATACCCCAGGCATTTCTTCGTAAGTTTCTTCAGGAATTTCTCCGGAAGTTTCTTCAGAAACTCTTCCGGAAGTTCCTCCAAGAATTACTCCGGAAGTTCCTTCAGGAATTGTTACGGAAGTTCCTCCAGGAATTCATGTGGAATTTCCTCCATTAATTCCTCCTAATATTCCAGGAATTTCACCGGAAATTCCTCCAGGAATTTCTCTGGAAGTTTCTCCAGAACTTATTGGAAGTCCCGAAATTTGAAGGGTTTCTCAAATTATTTACAAAGATAATTTCAACAATAATTCAGGAATTCCACTGGAATTACTCCTGGGATTCTTGAGGAAATATTCTCTGATATTCTACCACAATCTCTTTCAAGATTTTTTGAAGGAATTCTGAACAAAATTTCCCGATTACATTCGTCCAGGATTCTCTACATAAATTGAGAACTTTTGACGAGATTCATTCAAGAATCCTTCCAAAATTCTTTACTGTATTTCAAAAATTATGCATGACTTCAAGAAAGAAAGCCCTGAAAATTCCTTCAACAAGATTTCCTTCCAGCAACCCTGGACCAACCCAGCAATTTTGGGAAACTTCTTCCAAGAGCTCCTGTGGAATCCTTCCTTGAGATCCATAGGTCTTCCTTATGGAACTCGGAGCGCCAAATGCGTCATGTACCGAACGTTGATAAGACCGGTAGTCCTCTACGGGCACGAAACATGCTCAACCATGCTCGAAGAGGAATTGCAAGCACTCGGAGTGCTTAGGACAACTTTTGGCGGTGTGCAAGAGGACGGTGTGTGTCGGCTCGTCCAGTTCTACGGCGAACCCAGTATCCAGAAGGTAACCAAAGCCGGAAAAGTACGTTGGACATGGCATGTTGCAAGAATGCCGGACAGCAACCCTGCGAAGATGGTGTTCGCTTCCGATCCGGCAGGCACACGAAGGCGTGGAACGCAGCGAGCGAGGTGGGCGGACCAGGTGCAGAATGAGCGAGCGTGTGGCGCAATCGAGGATGGAGAGATGTGGCCGCGGACCGTGTATTGTGGCGTCAAATTGTTGATTCAGTGTTATCTGTTTAGATGTAAGCTAAATAAATGAAAATGAATCTATAATATATATAAAAATAAGAAAAACTTACCTTGCACTTCACAACATTTTTTGCGATGATCGACGACGCCATAATGGGAAAATTTTGACAGATGTATTGCGTATACACTGAAACGAAAGCATGGGCGGGATTTTACTGCGATCAAGCGAGATATAACAAAAGATTTCAAAAAAAATTCAAAAGATTTCAAATGATTCGAAAAGATTCTGAAAAACTCGAAAATGAAAACGAATCAAATGATTCAAGTGTCTATCCCCCTGGGTCTGTCTCATTTGGAGAATTAAACTGAAATTAAACTTAAAAGTGACATTTCAATAATTATCAAATAACCCTGCTCGCATAGCAAGATTACTTTTGACAGATAGCGAATCATTTTGCATCGATGTCTTATTGGAATTGCTGGGTAGCACCAGCCATTCTTATGACTGGGTTATTTGCTAATTTTCGAACTGTCACTTTTAAGTTTAATTATCCAAATGAGACAGAGCCTAAGCGGGGCTGGTGAAGAAATCGGCCCTTAGAAGTTTAGCGGAGGTGAAGAAATTTAAATATTTCTTCTGGCGTTAGGCTATTGTGGATTTAGTCGAAGGATGGATTCCAACGAATGTTTGCTTGGTGTTGTTTCAAATTACCGTTCCAAGCTAGGGAGGATGTCCATGTACTTGGATGATGCAGATACTGGCTAGCAATTATTTATGATTCCAAAAGCATGCTATTTACCCTTCGCCACGTCGCGACGCCAAGCCAAGATCGGACAAGAAGCTAGACTTTACTAAGGTGGCGCAGATCAGCGCTGCGTGCCACTACAGTCGGGATTCGCTGGTTGGGATCTTAATACTTGGGTCACTTTTTAGTTGGGCCTCCGCTGGTTGGGCCATGGCCCAACTAAAAAGCAACCATACGTCAAAATTCAATGTAAACACGGAAAACGGGATTGGGCGTCACTGGACATCATTTGTGATGTTCAAGTCGAAATACACGTGTTCAAATGGCTGTCAGTTGGCCCAACTAAAAAACCGAATTCGTTAGTTGGGCCGAGGTCGTGGCCCAACCAGCGAATCGCGACTGTATTTGTCTCTTTTACTCTCCCGCTGATCTTATGCAACGCAAATAGTGACGTCACTATTTACGTTGCATAAGAATAGCGGGAGAGTGAAAGAGGCAACTAGTGGCACGCAGCGCTGATCTGCGCCTTAGACCCTAGTAAAGTCTAGCTCATTGGAGATCGGAGTCGAAAGCAAAACCACGTGGGTTGGCTGTCAAAAGGAATCAAAACAAACATCAATGAAAATGTAAGAACAGTGCAATGATCTTCCGCACTCGTTACGCCAATACGAGCAGTATGCATAAAGAATGTCAATTTTAACGGTAACTCATTTTGAACTATCAAAGAAATCTCCTGATCCCTGTTCTGAACTCAACTCCTATCTGAACAAATTTCCGAGTGGGCTACACACCCACTCGGAAATTTGTTCTAGACATCTCCGCGATATCTCTGAGACAAAAAAATAAGTCTCCTAGATATTTTTCCTCGATGTCTAGTAACTGTCACATCTCAAATATGCCTCAAAATGCAACAAACTGTTTCTACCTCAAATTTACAACTGTTTGAACTGGTAGGATTTGGCTTTTAGATGTCTTCTCGATATATTCTAGACACGAATACCATGGAGCTTCTAGATATCTCATAGATGTGGGTACCCAATTTTAAAAGCTTTTTCCTCTACTTCTTCTTATTCCTTGAAATGTCATTTTTTGCACAAAACAAAACATTTTATTTTTATTTTCTTTAAAGTAAACTTTATTTTAGGATTTTTTTAGCACTCCGTAAAAAACATTACCTAGCTGATGAAATGTGAACCCTACCAGGCTCTAGCTCTGTAGTCGGCAGGAATAGTCGGGATGCTGGAAGCGTTCAGATTTTCCAGATACTCGGATGGTCTAGATTCCTGCCTGCGAGTATCCTTCGGCAAAACCTGTTGAAGACGATAGGTAAACGGCATAATTTTGGAGATTCAATCCACGAACTAACTCTACTTTTGGAAGATTTCAAGAGAACAAGGAGATTCCTATTGGCATTAATGGAGAATAGGTTTGAAAACAAGTGGGAATTTCTCATGCATCCAGAGAAGATTCCTTCTGGAATTTAGTGGGGATTGCTCCTGAAAACCAGTGAGGAGTTCTATATGAATGCAATGTGGATTCCTTCAGGAATGCAGTGGGAATACAATAAAGATCCTTTCAGGAATCCTGCGATGGTTCCTTCCGTAACACAGTGCGAATTACTTCCGGAACTTCGTAGAGAAAACTGGAATCCAGTGGGCATTTCTTCTTGAACTTTGGAAGGATTCTTTCTGGAATCCAGCGGAGATACCTTATTGCATCAAGAATTGCCCTGGATTCCAGAGGTAATTTTCACGAAATTCTAGAATTAATTTGCACTGTGTTAGGGAAGAAACTATCGCATAAATCCAGAAGGAATCCACACTGAATTCATATAGAAATACTCACTAGATTTCAGAAGCAACCCTCACTAAATTCCACAGGGAATCTGGATGGATAAGAAATTTCCGCTGGATTCTAGATTGTGCAAACTTTCGTCTGGATTTTTACTAGAATTTTGTAGGGATTTCTTCTGGATTCTAATGGATATACCATATGGAACCAGTAAGGATTCCTTTTAAAATCCAGTGCATATTCCTCTGGCAATCAATTGGGGATTCCTTCCGGTATCCAGTGCAGATTTCTTCTATAATCCAGTGCGGAAATCTTCTGGAATTTTGAAGTGATTCGTTTTGGAATTCCTTTTCGAATCCAGTGAGGATTTTTCTCTAAAAGGCTGCAGGAATTCCTTCTGGAATGCAGTGCGGATTTCTTCTGGAATTTTGAAAGGATTCGCTCTGGAGTCCAGCGAGGGTTTCTTTTGAAATCCAGCCGAGATTCATTCTGCAATCCAGCGAGGATTCCTTCTGAAATTCAGTGGATATTTCATCTGGAATCCATTGGAGGATCTTCCTTCCCTTCTTTCTTGTGGATCTTCATATGCGATTGATGGTTTTTGTCCTTCCGGCTGAGCTTCTTATCGCACTGGCTGCATTCGATTTTTTTTCCGACGGAATGCGGACGAGCGCTTCAATAGATTGCTCCTCATTTTCCACCTCCGAGTCGGAGTCCCAGCTACAGTTCTTTCCCATCCGGATCTGATACTTCCTGCGCAATTGAAAAATAAAAGAGAATTCATGCAAATTATGTTACGACTGACATTAAACCCTGCAAACAAAAATCATTTGGGATACCTTGAGTGTTTTATGTCCTGTTATTGATAATTATCAGGACGGCAATTGCACAAAATTAATTTTCACATTGACCGACGGGTGAAAAACGAATAAAAAATGGCCATGGCAGAACCGAGACAAGAACATGCCGGAAAATTTTTGACAGAAGAACCGCTTCGATTCTCAAGAGAATGTGAATGTATAGGTAACACACACACATGATAAGACTTAAAAGGGAGTTGGTTCGAGCCTAAGATGAAAATGAATCTTGACTAAGGTGGTTTGCATCTTATCCAGGTAGATTCTTGTTCTCTTTTAGATATCCTTCCAAGTGGGAGCTTTCTCCTGGCTTTCTCACTCTTTCGTCGACCGTCAATTTCAACATCGATTAGATCGAGGATTAGATGGACCGGCGTATTCAAACCGTCGGGTCCAGTCTTGAATTCAACGTACAATATAACCGAGGCTATAACCCCTATAACCGCAACTATGACAGTCCGAAATCAATCAATTAACTTCACCATTAATCACAATCCGAATCCAATCACCGTTCGAATCAAGTTTTCCCAAACCGGAAAAACTCCAAAAGGACGGCTGTACACTGAGCAAAAAATCTGTATATATTTTATGTGTGAGCGATATAGATTTTTGCAATTGCCTTATTCTAATGCATTTTATGTGTTAGCCTTATGAAAAATGTATGAGTGATGACACATTAATTTATTTATGGTTATTGATTTGAATTATAATATTTTCTGATGAACACAAATGGGTTTATTTTATAGAAAATATTTAATGCATTCAATACAATCGTCCAGCTTATGAAAATTTCTCCCAAAATAAAAATAAAAATGTTGAGGAATAAACAAATACAAACTCTTTATTTCACTGCATTAAGTAATCAAAATATAAAACGAATGAGCACTATTCGAAGTTTTTGCTATTAGTCGCTTAGCACTGCTTGCAGCCTGATCTGCTGTACCTGATAGCTGTACCTCTTTTCCACAATCAATTCAATACATTTTTGGAAAATATTCAAAAAATTGAGATAAGCTTCCGAATATGTAATTCATTTTGTAATTTATAAAGACCTTATAGAATGTATAGAGAATGATTTCTGCTTGTTCTATATGTGTAATGAAACATGTAAAAAATTATATATACATATACCAGAAATTCCAACTGATTTTTCTACCAAAAAATTCGACTGCATTAAACACTACTTTTATTACGCCTATAGGCTTGGAAAAGGCGGGCCACCCCTTGGGCCACCCCAGCTTGGCGAGTGTACCAATCTACCCCCCCCCCCTCCTCCCTGACTTTTAAGCATTTGCAGAGCTGTTATAAAGCTTTGAAGCACCTTTAATGTTGGTTTAAAGGCCAGTATCGACTTAAAAAGTAGAGAGGTTACGGAATTTTGTTCAATATTAAGGCCAGTATCCACTTAAAAAGTAGAGAGGTTACGGAATTTTGTTCAATATTGCTTTTTGCATTGAAACTTTTCGTTTCGTCACTGAAACCATTGACACTTGTCTTCAGCGACTGCTTCCGCGATAGAGCATTTGCACATTTCATTCACTCATACATCTATATTGCTGTCAAAATGTGCATTTGACAACTAAATTTTTAGCTAAAAGCTCTATTTTTTGACACCGGTACACTCACACAACCAATCGACATCAGTTGTCAAAAAATCAGGAGTACCAACTTGACCACTATCTCCTTGTCGCCGAGTCTGGCGCTGAGTGCTCGGCGCGGAAACCCAAAGGTGGGAATAAAATTTTGGGGCTTATGCGCAATATTACCAAGCGGAATTTTGACAACTGATCTGCATGGAGCAAAATGTCACTTTTACTTGCGGAATAATCGAGCAGACTATTTTTCCGAAAGTAAAGTGACAGCTCCCATTAGTTTGCGTGGGAACCTTACAAATTCCCTTTTTGATTTTTGTTCTTTTCAGGTGGATACTGTTGAAGAAATTTCTTTTCAACTTTTTACTTTTCCGATTCAGTAAACGGAATTTAACATGGTATTGGGATAGAAAAAGGAATTTCTTTTGAACACGATACCAACCTTTACCAAGAGGAATTTTGACAACTGATCTGCATGGAGCAAATTGTCACTTTTACTTACGGAATAATCGAGCAGAATATTTTTCCGAAAGTAAAGTGACAGCTCCCATTACTTTGCGTGGGAACCTTACAAAAGCCAATTTTGTTTTTTGTTCTTTTCATGTGGATACTGATGTAAGAATTTTGTTTCGATTCTTTACTTTTCCGATTCAGTGAACGGAATTTAACATGTGATTGAGATAGAAAAAGAAATTTCTTTTGAACACGATACCAACCTTAAAGCCTAAAGTTAATGTCTATGTGCCTATACGGTTTACTTGCATGGGAACAATAAATACCGATTTTCTTCATTTTTACCTGGGTGCTGCGGATAGAGCCGTTTTTCTGTGCTCAAGCTAGCAGAGGGATATTTTGAAATCACTCCCACAAACAAAATTATTTTGCAGATACTTGGCTGTCAAAAATTTCCCGCTCTTCGAATTTCTCTTTCCCCGCTGCATGAGGGCACACAAATGCGCTAGACTCTACATGACTATACGATTGTTTACATACATTCATGCTCTAATCAGCTGCTGAATCTCGTGAAATTTCGTAACGAGTGCTTTTTAGTTGCATACCCACTAATTTTTCACTCGAAATATTGCAAATTTTGCGCCGTGTTCGACTCCCATGCAAAAAATATTGTCCCACCAAAATATGTTCCCACCAGTTTCTCCATACACGTAAAAAAATAACCTTATATGTTATGGCAAAAAACCATTCGAAAATACTTATACTCTTCATTATGCCATCTAATGAATGATCCCATATCAAAAAGCTAATATCATTCATAAGTTAATGAAAAGTATAAGTTTCCGAATGTATGTGACTAATGCGATGTATAAGTTTTTTCTTATACATGTCATTAAGCGCCTGCTTTGGCAAAAAAGTATTAGAATTATTAATAATAAACAACATTAAATTTTTTTACGTGTATATGGATGACGTCTCCACTGCAAGAAAGAGCTGTTTGGGGTGTAAGATAAGGTGCAAGAATGATGTTTTGGATTGTGCTTTCGCTAATTTCTATACAATTGGACGTGTGAGCATTTGTTTTGGTACTTCGACAAATTTGCACGGTAGTCTATTCTTCGGTGAGAAAAGCAATATAATGTGAGAATATTTGTTACAAAGAATACAAAACTCAAATAAAATTTATTTTTATTTTTTCCCAAAATTATAACAATACTTCTCAATATTAGATCAGAAACGAACATAACCACAATCTTCAATGTTTGGCTCCGGCACAATAGAAAATTTTGGCTTCAGTTTGACAACCAAATCGATTCTATCCGCACCACCCAGATTTTTACTATACCGATATATCAAAATGTATCTGGTCACTCTGTCCATAAGATGCTTGCCTTTTTGATGTTTTTGGCAACACAGAAAAAACAGCTGTCGTGGATGGTGAGTCAAAAATTGAATAACAAAAATAGTCATCAGCATAATGCTACGTTTAGACAAGGCAAGTGAATTGAGCAAGTCGCTTGAATCGAACGCGAACTGAACGTGTAAACACCTTAATTCAATTCACTTGAACGAAAAGAAAGTTGAACATGTTCAACTTTTGGCAAGTCAATTGAATTCAACTGAATTGTTCAACTCACTTGCCCTGTCAAAACGTAGCATAATGCTACGTTTTGACAAGGCAAGTGAATTGAACAACTCAGTTGAATTCAATTGACTTGCCAAAAGTTGAACATGTTCAACTTTCTTTTCGTTCAAGTGAATTGAATTAAGGTGTTTACACGTTCAGTTCGCGTTCGATTCAAGCGACTTGCTCAATTCACTTGCCTTGTCTAAACGTAGCATATTTTCACATCAGCATCTTCCCAAATCAATTATAATTGTAATTTTATTCAGTACGATATCCTGTTGGTTTACACCTTATATCAGGGCAAGGAAGCGATCGAAAGTCGGTTGATTGAAATTCATTGGAAACAATGTACACGATTGTTGATTTTTACGGCAAGCAAGCCGACTATAGCTGTGGCTATTGCAAGCAACCCACATCCTGCCAATCGCACGGTAAGTAAGAACAGTTGCATTTTAATTTTAAACAAACTCGCTAAGACGGAACAGATTGTGATACGTTGAAAATAACATTGCGTCAGGGTATAAGCATTATTAGTATCATCAAATTTTCATTCCTCAGGGATGTGGGCTCATACCATGACCTGCCAGGACTATCAGGATCTCATTGATCGTGGCTGGCGCCGTTCCGGATGTTACTGCTACAAACCGGATATGCAAAAAACTTGCTGCCCCTCTTACACGATAAAATGCGACGCAGAGGCGTTCCGGCTGAACAAATCGCACAAGAAGATAATTAAGCGGGTCAACAAGTTTCTCAAAGATGGACTCAAAGGAAAGGATGATGCAGTGGCGAATGAAGCAAGTCATGATGGAGCTGAAGGCGGAGGCGGTGGTGACTTAGAAATGGGAGACGTGGCGCGTAATCCTAGGAAAGAACTGGATTTAAATAATTTGACAGGGTTGTGTGAAACGAACGAGCAAGTGGAAGTATTTGGTCAAGATACCGTCGATGGCTTGTGCTTGCCGAAAGATGCTCACACAGGGAGCAGCTCTAATTTGTCTACAAAATCGTCTAGCGGTGGTGGCGGGCAACCACCTAAAAAGGCAAAGCTGTTAAGAATAGAACGAAAAAGGGAGAAGCTAATACAAAAAGGATTAAACGTTGAGGAAATTAACCAAAAAATGAGGGACGCAAAAGGAAAAAATGTAGAGAAAAGTCTGGAAGACTTCTTGAATGAGGAACCACAAGAAGGAGATCAAGCTGCTCATCGATTAAAGGTATGCATTTGTTTGTCGGCATTTATAGACATATTACGATTAATTTTTGATCCTTTTTTTTACTTACAGGTAAAGTTAGTTCCATCTTATGAAGGTGCGACTGATTTGGTGTACGCTCTCTACTGTTCCTATCAAATGAGGATCCACCAGGATCCGGCATCGAAATTGACAATGGATCGCTATAAACGATTTCTGGTGAAATCTCCACTGAAGGTGATTAGTTTGCAACTAGTTTTTTTATTAAATGGCTTCGTTTTTTTTTCTTTCTATTATTCTGACTATCGATCCCTGAAATCCAAATTTGCTAAACGCTAGCTCGTGACCATCTGCACCTCGAGCAGTGAATTCAAGCAAAGCCTAGAAGCCTCTTTTGCCGTGTACAAGAAGTATCAATCCGAGGTACACAACGATCCACCTAAAACCATTGAGGAATATCTGGACTTCTTGGTCACATCCCCGCTCCAGGTACGGCCCATCGACCCCACGGATACCTCTCTAAATTGCACACATCTGGTTCTGTCCTTATTTTTTTCCCACTGACCGGTCGAAAAATAGCATTCCGTCTAACGAATTTATTTTTCATAAATAAGGTCGGTCTGATACAACATAAAATGTTACTTTTTTTTCGTATTTACAGTTTAACACTGGTGCAAACACGCCGAGTTGTGGTCTCGGATCGTTTCATCAGCAGTACTGGTTGGATGACCGGCTTATCGCCGTTGGGGTGATCGACGTGCTTCCGAGCTGCGTTAGCTCGGTATATTTTTTCTACGATCCCGAGTATAGTTTCCTGTCGCTTGGAACATATGCATCTATGAGGTATGATTGCCAAGGACAAATACGAAAATTTATAATAAGATCATTACAATTTTTACATGTTTTCTCGTTTTTTCCTAATTTCGTTAAACTGAAAATTGATTATTTTTACTTCCAACAATCCTACAGAGAACTTGCGTTTACGCGTAAATTACACCAACACACGCCCAGTATTTCTAATTACTACATGGGATTCTATATCCACTCGTGTCCCAAAATGCGCTACAAAAGCAATCTACATCCGTCGTATCTGCTATGCCCGGAAGTGTACAGCTGGCACCTGCTGGACGATCGAATTGTGCAGAAACTGAACCAGAACAAATATTGCCGCCTAAACGAGGATCCCAAGGCTGTCGATCAGAACGCGGCGGGACCACAGGACATAAACGATGTGCTCATTCTGCACGGCAATTCATACCGGCGGTATTCGCTGTTTATGGTAAACCGTTGTATTGTTTTTACTTTCCTTGACGCGCAAATAATTTATTTTTGCATGGAAATTTTCAGAAAATGGTAGGTCTGTTGCAGCCAAATAAAAACACAACCACCTATGCAAAACTTGTTGGGAAACTATGCTTGGGTCGAATGCTGCTCTACGAAGGGTAAAATAGTGAGTACATTACATTGCTGCGATAGAGTATTTTGAACCATTGAGTTAAGCCGAACATGTATGAACTAATTTTTTCAAACTTACTCTGTATTCTATGTTACTGGCATATAGATCACATGAAAATCGATATGGCTATTTATTAAAAATATAATTTAAACGTTCTCTGCCGTTGATGGGCTTCTTTTATTCAGATCAACGATTGTCGATAATTTCACATCCAAAACTTTAAAAAAATATACTATGGGAATTTTTTAAAAGCACTTGAGGTTGAGGGTGGTTGGTTTTATTATTTGAACTTATTATCAAACAACAGAACGATGCGTTTCAGTATGAAACACTTGGCTGTAGAGCAGTAGAAGTAATACTTTTCAATCTTTCTGAGGACGTCACGAACGATAAGATTGTCAAACATCTCAGTGGATTATGGATATAGCGTGACGAAGTAGGGGATGAGAGACATCTCTTTGCTGGCTTGCCGACTGGGGTTCGTTTGGATGGTCGTAAAGAAAAACATCTTATCGTACGTCACCGAACGAAGACAACTCGTGGACAAGAGTCACACGCAGATCAGGCTTGCAGAAATAAATGTAAGGGATCGAAACTGACTCATCCACTTTCAGTAAACGATCGCATAAGCAAGTTTTTTAAATGCGCTGCGACAACGACAATGCACTCGACCTTCTTTCCTAAGCCCTCTTCACCAGCTACAACATCGCTATAATCAACGTGAACACAATCACGACCACGACTAAACTCAACGCGCTGAGAACTTTTATTCGAACCATGGAGCTGGATATTGTATTTCTACAAGAAGTTGAATATGAGCAATTATCGCTGCCTTGCTTCAACGTCATCGCAAATGTCGACCATTCAAGCAGGAGAATTGGTATTGCGCTTAAATATCACATCAAGTTCTTCCATGTGAAGAGAAGCTTAGATGGTCGGCTGATTGCTGTACGTGCCTATGACACCGCACTTTGTTGTGTACACATATGCTCCATATGAGTCTGCCAAAAATCTCAACATCTTGCTCGAGGAACAGTTTGGTTTTTGACGCGGTCGATCAACCGTACACCAACAGACCCGAGTTACCAACGTCCTCAGACGGAACAAGTCTGTCTCTAAAACATCCGCCATGGCCTTACTCGATGTCGAAAAGGCATCCGACAATGTATGGCATGATGGCCTGGTATACAAAGTACAACGATACAAGCTTCCCAGCTACCTGCTGAAAATTATCAACAACTAGTCGACCCGGCAGACGTTGTCCTGCATAGTAGGCGAAAATGTGCGTTGTAAACTGTTCTGCACAATTTCCATACGAATCTAACTTTTAGTTTTGCTAGATTTACTCATCTTAATTCGTAATTTTTGCATTAGAAAATATCATATAAACCCGTCGGAAACTATAACGAATGTTTCTGCAGAAGAAATGAAAAAAATCTATCCAGCCGTTTTCGAGTTATGCGGATACGAACACAGACCATTTCATTTTTATATATAAGAAGAAGAATATTACGTGTCGGCAAGGACATTCCGGGTCTCAATCAGTGGAGTGAGTTCCAATGCGCACAAAATCGTCGCAGACGTTCCCCAGAGCAGTATCCCCCGGCCCCTGCTTTTCAATCTGTTCACCTCCGACATGCCAGAACCTCCAGAAGGCGGCAATGTTCGCATCTGTTCGCAGATGACAACTCCATCGTCTACAACGGTAGAGTGATCAGAGCGCTAGTGGCAAAACTCCAACGAGGCCTGTATGCCCTGACAGAGTACCTCACCAGCTGGAAGATCTATATCAACGAGGCGAAGACCCAGGTCATCATTTCCCCCCATCTCCTAAACATGTTCCGCCTGAGGGCTGTAAAATCGGCGGTACCCCGTTTGGCATAATGGCCATTTGGCATAAGGGCCGTTTGACATAATGACCATTTGGCATAATTTGTACTTACTTGATACTTGATAGGCTACAGCTCTTCGATAAACCTACGCCGAATGGAGTATCCTTCTCCACTGGACTCGATCCTGGGCCAATCGCTTCCAGTCGCCCTGAACAAGCTATCGTGTACGCGGCCTTCCACGAAGCCTGCGGCCTCTTCCGGGTTCTCTACTAAATATTATCTTCGCTTGACGTTCTTCCGGCATACGAACAACGTGACCAGCCCACAGTAGTCTGCCGTGTTGTATAAGCTTAATAATATCCAGCCCTTTATACACCTGGTACAATTCATGATTCATGCGACGCCGCCAGATACCGTTCTCCTGTTTACCGCCGAGTATTGTCCGTAGCACCTTACGCTCAAACACTCCGAAAGCTCTCCGATCAGCCTCCTTTAACGTCCATGTCTCATGGCCTTTTGACTTCGCGGGTAACATCATTATCGTACATCACTTAGTTCCAAGATACACAAATTCTTCTACCACTTCAAATTTTTCACCATCCAGCACCATTTCGCTACCACCACCACTAATGAACCCACGTTGATTGCCAGCGACCATCTACTTCGTTTTGCTGGTATTGATCGTGAGTCAAATCCTCGCTGTCTCCCTCTTAAAAGGCACAAAAGCCTCTTCCACGGCACGGCGATCAATTCCGATAATATCGATATCGTCCGCAAATTCCAGGAGCATATGCGATTTTGTGATAATGGTACTGCTTCTTTGCACACCAGCTCTCCTAATCGCTCCATTCAGCGCTATATTGAACAGTAGATTCGAGAGTGCATCACCCTGCTTTAATCCATCTAAGGTAACAAATGACGTCGATATTTCATCCGCAACCGATTTCGATCCGTCCAACGTTATACGAATCAGCCGTATCAGTTTCGCCGGAAAACCATGTTCAAGCATAATTTGCCATAATCCATTCCGTTTCACTGAATCGTACGCCGCCTTGAAATCAATAAACAGATGATGTGTCTGCAAGTTGTACTCCCGGAATTTATCAAGGATTTGTCTCAGGGTAAACATTTGATCCGTCGTTGATCGGCCCTCACGAAAACCTGCTTGGTATTCGCCGACGAAGGACTCTTCAAGCGGTCTCAATGTTGAACAGAATACGGGACATAATTTTGTACGCCGAATTAAGGAGGGTTATTCCTCGATAATTGGCGACTCCACCCAAGTAACCACCAAGCATTAATTAATGCATGTAATCAATCACAGATCAGCATGTTAAATGCTAACTGCATTAGATCAGTTTTACCGATGTAAAGATGCATTTATTCATCGCCTGTCAAGCAACGATACACTAGTTCAGCGTTACGAATGCAGAAATGCACTACTTATGTTTTATTTCAACATGTCAAAGTAATGAAGCATTATTTCAATCGTAAAAGGGCCTTTTTCCACTTTAAGTCAACTTTAATGGCTGTATTATTTGCAAGCATATATAGCTCCATGGTTACTTGGGCAGTCTGTGCCCTTTCTTAAATAGAGGGCAAATGAGGCCGTCCAACCAACTAGCAGGTATTTCCTCGTCTTCCCATATTTTCGACATAATATGGTGCAGAACTTCATAAAGCTGCTCACTGCCATGTTTGAGAAGTTCAGCCGGGAGCTGGTCCTTCCCCGCAGCCTTATTGTTTTTCAGCTCTTTAACAGATTTTTTAACCTCATCTAGTGTAGGTGACTTTCGTCGCTAATATTTATGCTGTTCACCGATGCACCGTCACTTCCTCCATTCAACAAAGTCTCGAAGTGTTGCTTCCACCTTGTAGCCACTTCAGTTTTATCTGTCAGCAAATTCCCTTGTTGGTCGTTGCACATGACGGGAGATGGCGCTGTCTTTCTCCGCGCGCTATTGACAAACTCATAAAACCTCCGCATATCGTTCTGCTCCATTTTTTCCTGCGCCTCACTAATAACTTGTTCTTCGTACTCTTGTTTCTTCCTGCGGTGGGTTCGTTTTTCGGCTGCTCTTGCTTCCTTGTACCGATCTCTATTCGATCGGGTACCCGACACCAACATCCGGCTTCTGGCAACGTTCTTCTCGTCCGTCACTCTCTGACACTCCTCATCGAACCAACCCGTCCTGGGTCGCCTCTGTGCAGTGCCTACCACTTCTCGTGCTGTTGTGCTCACCGCTCCATGGATCGACTCCCATAGATGGTTGATGTTGTCGTTAACGTTGATTGCACTTATTCGTTCGTCGAGCTTCTGGCGGTACTCAGCCGATACTCCTTCCGCCGACAATCGCTGGGTATTGTAACGCATCGCTCGCTGTGATCTTTCGTTCGATACAGTTGACAACCGTGATCGAATTTTACTGACAACGAGGTAGTGATCAGAGTCAATGTTCGGACCTCTGAATGTCCGCACATCGATAACAGCTGGAGCTTGAGCTTGATTGACTGCTCGTAGTTGCTACTCCATTATGACCAGATCAGCTGTTCTTGCACAGGGAACCAACAGATGTTTGCTTGGGACTAGCAAACATCTTCAATGTACAAGTACTGGTGATCTCATTTGTTAGGTCATACTGGCGCCTGCCACGTCAGAATGCAAGTCAATGTAGGGAAGGGGGATGAAATGATGATGCAATCACTCGCCCACTGCAAGCCGAATATACCTCTGCACTTGCCACGAGTTCATGCGGAATTTGTTGGAAATTTTGGGTTAGGTTCGAGAGGCAGAGGTCCGTCTTGGTTAACGAGCTGCCAATGTGATAGATAGGAGAAAGCAACTGATGGGATTTCTAATTGGATGTAGGATATTAGCACAGAGACTAGATCTGTGATATTAGCTCTATAGTTCATTTCCAATTCTAGCAGATTACTGTTAGAATACTCAAGTTCAAGGTATAGGAATAGTAATGGAAACGGTATGGAAGTCCGTTTCCAGTTCTAGCAATTGCTAGAACATGAGAAATATAGAGAAAGATACAAAGTAGGAGAATGGAAAGGACCTGGGATTGAACCCAAGACCTCCTGCGTATAAGGCAGAAGCAGTAGCCATATGACTACCAAGCCCGCTATCTGAATGTCCGCACATCGATAACATCCGAGAAATGGCGCCCATCCACCAGAACATGGTCTATCTGGTTGCAAGTTTTACCATTTGGGTGGGCATAATTTGTATGCGGTGTCAAATTGAGGGCCGTTTGGCATAAAGGTCATTTGGCATAATTTATATACGGTTACAAATTAATTGCCGTTTGCAACAATGCATATGCAATAAAAAAGGGTAAATTACAGAAAAAGTAAATAAAAGTTTTGTTATCAAGGCTTTCAAGAAATTGTCAGTTCAAAAATTCCATTGGAATAAACAAAGAACTGCTCGCGTATCAAAGAAGGGTAAATTATAGGAAATGAAAGTGATAAGGTGTTGAAGTGAATAATCTTCAGCGGGATAAACAGTGAGCCCTTCAAGAGACGATGTTATATGACTCGATATCGAGTCATGGAAGCAAGTTATGCCATATTATAAAATATGTTATGGATTTCTGCGTTGGTCCCTTGAAAAACCCTAGCAGCACTTCCCAACTAACATTTAATGTCAATGTAAATGTTATTTCAACTCGTTTATACGGCTTCAAGCTGAATATGTGTGCTATACATGTGATCAATAACTTCTATTCAATTCCTTTACCAGCAAATCTGGCGAATCTATTCAGCTGTTTTTGTCGTGCCGGCACAACTACTTTACAGCATGTTACACAATTTTTTCTCAATCTTTACTAAACCATTTAGTAATATAATTCGCTTCAATGGCGCTTATTCAGATTTTTTGAATCTGTTAAATAAGTTTTATACAGCCACTGAATTCATTTTGATTAAATATTATTTGAGAGAAGAGTAAATTTCGGAGTTTATTTAATGTTTTTCTGTGAAAACTGCAATATCAATTTTGTTGCTACCTAGATTCGAACTCCTGATCTCCTGATTCAATGGCCGCTGCTCTGTCATCACCGTCACTTTGACATATGTAAATAACAAAGAAAATTATGGATGTGCTTCTTCGCGTACCTTATAGGTTATTTTGCTAACGCTATTTTTGGATTCATGCAGTATAAACGTTAGAAAGAGGCCTACATGCTGCTTTTAGCACATAAGCTTAAAAATTATGCTTTCAGCATTATTTCAACCATTATTCAAACATTTATCAGCATGTTCTGTTGGGTAATTTTTATGCATCATCAATCGTTGAAATTGTTTTTAGGCAACATTTTCTCGATCTGTATGCTACTCTGCTGCTAATCGTTTAACAGTAGCCGTCAACAGAAATATCGCTTCTAAATGGCTTGTTTTCTTACACTATCTGCTAGCATTAATGACAGCGCTTTGTCAGTTGCTATAAGAGCGGGTGAAAACCTTTGTAGCTGCATTACAGAAATCAATAGCTTATACACAGCTCCGGCAACAAAAATCAAATGTAAACATTGCGGTTTTGACGTTCCATACTGATAAGCTATTAAAAGAAGCAGTATAAGGTTTACTTAAACGTTGTGTAATCTTCAAAGATACAGAAGTTGCCTAAAAGCTTCGTTAGTTCATTTATAGCGCCATTGCGCTATATTGTTAGTGCTATAACAACAGCGAAAACGTTTTCATTGTGAATGCTACTCACCGTAATATGGGAAGTTGCTAACAAGCAACTCAATTACATACATGAGCTCTTAACCGATAAGCTTTGTTGCTAATTAAGACAGAGCTGTTTTATGACTATATGAAAGCTGCATAAACGATAAAAGATGAAATATATTCGGTACAAACTGACTAGCTGATAGATATTTGGGTAATAGTCGAGTTGAAGTTTAATGGATTATTTGCGGAGGCTTTTCTTTTATTCAGCATTGGCTGCTTTTATTCAAATATTATACAGCCAAAGGCTAGAAGTTGAAGCTTTTAGCACCAAAATTGTTAGTTGGGTTGTTTCACATAGGTTACTGCAATTCATCTGTGACCAGATTTGGTCACAAACAAGTTGCTGCAACCATTTTTGCCTGACTTTTGTTGCTCGGGAAGCTTTTCAAGGATTTTATATTCCACTTCTCGATATTTCCCTGAGCCGATGGTCCCTTTATTATCGACTCATGGAGGTTTGACTGTATCAACAATTTTATGGTGTACCGTTTCGTGATGCACGTGTTTGCCTGTTATAAGGCAAAATGTGTTATTTTGCCTTCTATAACTGCTCGCATTTACCCGGTATAAGGCCAAATGTGTTATTTTGCCTTCTTTGAATACTCGAATTTGCTCGGGTATTGGCAGCAAAACGATTCACTGCAAAATAATTCTAACTGCGGAATGATACAAAACGAAGAATAAAATATTGCGCAATGGTAATGATCGCGATGTGGTACATCAAGAAATGTATTACCGCGGAATGTTGTACCGCAAACTGTCGTATAATCTTTAGAGCTTTAAAGTCTACTTAGCATCATCGGAGTAATTCACCTCCGATGATGGTAAGTAGATTCCTGGGCAATTCATTTGGAACAGTATGTAAATTATGCCAAATGACTATTATGCCAAACGGCCCTCAATTTTACAACGCATACAAATTATGCCAAACGGTCGTTATGCCAAACGACCTTTATGCCAAATGGCCATTATGCCAAACGCCCCTTATGCCATATGGCATTATGCCAAACGGGGTACCGCCGTAAAATCATCCTCAATGGCAACTGTAGACTGGGCCAATGGGGCGACTATCTTAGCTTGACCCTCGACAGCAAGCTTATTTCTAGGCAACAGGTGGACAAAACGGTGACAAAGTAACATTTTGCAGCAGAGTCCGAGTTCATGAAGACATCGATAAAGAGGCATTACGCTAAATTAGAACGAGTGACTTTGGAGTGCTACAATATGCATTTGAAGTTAGCTAAGAGGGCAGAAGAATGTGAATCAGACCGGAAGCGGAGACTGCACATGAAAAAACTGAACAACTTGCGAGCGAAATCAGCAGAGGAAGTCCGTACTGACAAACCCACCGTACAGATCATCGAAGGATTCGTCGTGAACCGTTCGACACAGCAGTTTACGGAGGAACAACTAGCCCACCTCAACAAGGGACTGGGGTATGCGATTACACATAAATCAGACGTGGAACAGATCATCGTGGACATGGAGACAGCGATTTCCCGAAACATCGAGCAACAGGATCAAAATACAGCGAGGAACATCGTGGCAGACGCCATCAAAGAAGGACGGCACGGGACAACGGACCATGACGAGAAGAGGATTCCAAAGGAGCTTAAGAAAAAACCAGTATACTACGTAAAAGCCGATAAGGGCAATGCAGTAGTGGTAATGGATAAGAGGACTACGACGAACAGATGACTACGAAAATCAACGGAGGACCTTATAGACATTTGAGAGTGGATCCGCTACCAGTATTAATAAGACTCACGGACAAAACAATAAAGGAGTGTATGGCGATCATCGGAGAAGCTCGAGTGAAGACAGTAAACCCGGTCCTACCTAGGATTAAAGGACTACCAAAAATCCATAAACCCGGCAAGGAGATGCGAGAGATAGTTTCATCAGTGGGTTCCCCTACCCAAAACATAGCCAAATGGTTGGTAAAGGAGTTCCAAAGTATGCCGAAACCATTCCCCAGCAGGTCAGTTATCAACACCCAGGAGTTCGCCCAGAAGCTGTTGGAATCAGGACACATCGAAGAAGAGGACATAATGGTATCATTCGACGTAGCGGCATTGTTTCCTTAGCGTTCCAGTGAAAGATGCTCTGAATCTTCTAGAGGACGGAAACAACATGGCGAGGAAAGGTGAAGATGTACCTAAATCTGGCAAGGCTATGCATGACGGAGAACTACTTCACATTTCGTGGCAACTACTACAAACAGACGAAAGGAGCACCGATGGGAAAACCGCTATCACCGTTTTTGTGTGAACTGTTCATGGCGAATCTGGAAAACAACCTACAAGATCAAGGAATACTACCCGAGAAGTGGTGGATATACGTCGACGACATTTTCAGCATCATCAACCGAAAGGACCTACCCAGAATTTTGGAAGCGATAAACAACGTGCATAAGGACATTAAATTTACCTTCGAAGAGGAAAAAGAAGGTAAACTACCATTCTTGGATCTACTAGTCATCAGGGAAGCAAATACAACATTGAGTCTCGAAATCTACAGGAAGCCCACGAACACCATGAGAGTTATCCCATATACATCGAACCATTCGTACCAACATAAAATGGCAGCATTTCATTACATGATCCACAGGATGCAGACGATACCCCTGAGCGAAGAAGGAAAAACGAAGGAACTACAATACATCTTGGAAACAGCGAAGATTAACAGATACCAGGAGAGGACTATACGAGCGATCATCAACAAGAAGGAAAGGACCCTACAACGAAATGGACATACAACGCTGACACCGATCGATGAGCCGCTGAAAAGAGTTTCGGTCCCATATGATAAACACATCACCAACCAGCTACGCCCTCGACTAAGGAAATTCGGCATCGATCTAGTATTCTCCAGTAGAAGCAACAAACTCAAGTCTCTCTATTGGGTTCAACGAAGGATAAAGTAGAAATGTTGAATAAGGCAGGCGTTTATAAAATAAGTTGCTCCCAATGTGAAAAAATCTATGTAGGCCAAACAAAAAGATCATTAGATATAAGGTTCAAGGAACATATGGCGGAAGTGAGTAAGGCGAAAAGGGAAAACGATAAGGGATTACATTACGAATTTAGATCTAAGGTAGCAGAGCATGTGTATAAGGAAAATCACCCAATTACGGCATCAAATATTAAAATCTACAAACAGCGCTGTTGAATAAGGATCAGGGAAACGGTAGCTCTTGGCTCTTCAAGTTTCTACCTAAGCAATAAAGTTATTAACTGTATAGGTAAATAAAGTAGGCAAATAAGATTAGATTAGGTACCTAGCGTAGTATAAATAGTGTAAATTGCGATTGTTTTCTTCAAGTCGAGTCAAGTACAAGACACTGAAGACGACCACACAGCTGTGGTCGAAATACGTATCTGCAAAGATATAATAAAATAATTGGTGGAATTAAATGGAGAGTACTTAATTCGTTTTAGACGGTTGAATACATTCCACTAAAAGAGCTTAACATATTTTTTCTAACATTTTGTTGAATCTACTGTACCCTTTGGCTCTTGATCAAGCGTCGGTCGTCATTGTCCCTGAAAAATAAGCTTGCTGTTTACAAGCAATAAATTATCCTCCCTGTAATCGAATATGGCATGTCGGTCTGGGAGAGCTGCGCTAAAACTCATCACCATCTCAAATTACATCGGATCCAAAACAAATTCGCTGTAGCCAACCAGGTATCCAAAAAAATTGCTGCGGATGATGATGAACACCCACCCAGGACAAGAACTTCTGAGGTCCACCATCTGACTGAGATCAAAACATTACATGAACGCTTTGGTGAGTATAAAGAGAAGTTTAGAATGTAAAATTTTGTAAGAAACTTCTGTAAAACCAATTATAAAAAAAATCAATACTCAAGCTGAAGAGCCAAAAGGCTAAGCACTTAAAATGTTAGAAAAACATATCGTTAAAAAATAAAAAAAGGAAAAAAAAAAATTATTCAATGCTCCATCTGGAACAGCATTTCGTTCAACATGCTATCTTTCTATCTCCGTTGTCGCACTGAAAACGTAATTCTGGCAGGAAATTTCAACTGCGTTTGGTGGCAATGCGATGCGACAGGATCTAATCCTAGACCCTCACTTCAAGCTGCAGTGCAGCAGCTTGGTCTGCATGATGCATGGTTGAAGCTCCACTCAAGGGACGCTGGCCACTCTCACGAGTCATTAGCGGAGTTTCATCTTAGATGGCAATATTGGACCCGCCAAAGGTGGAATTACAGGAGCTGGGTGGAATGGTGGTTGCAATACGGTAAGTTCAAACTCTCGATTTTCTTTCGCTTTCGTTTTGATTACAAATATTTTATCACATCCATCACGCGCAACAAGCGTTGTACTGCCAGCTGAGTCGGCCATTACCGGAACCCAGCAATAAACCGAATAAAAGGTGCACCTTCGTGCACATCAACGAGCCGATCATTGCTGGAGAGCCAATCTCTGTATTCCAGTTTGGAGATCGAAGAAGGAAACGAACGACGATAACACGTTTGGATGGAGAGCAAGGTGAAGTCATTGATAACTCTCAAGCAATAGAAGACCGCATGCTCCCGTATTTCGCCGAGCTGTATTCGGAAGACGACAGAGAAATTGAGCAACCTGATCATCCCAGTGAATGACGTGATGAACGAGGCCTGTATGGAAGTAATCACCACTGCAATCAGAACGAGTCCATCGAGAATTAAATCAGGCTCTACATGAGGGGCCAGGAATCTTGTAAACCGGAGGACCGAAACCACCATACGATGGGTGGCTTCCAATGCCCTGCATACAAGAAGGCAATGGCGGGCCGGAATTAATGGAGATCATCCAGTTAAATCTCAATCATTGCGACACGACACCGCACAGCAACTGTTGTGGCAGTCGACAACAGCAGCAATGCCACGTGGCAATTATTGCTGAACCGTATCGGATCCCATCTAACAACGGCAGCTTGGTGGCGGATTCATCTAGCGGGCAGAAATGGAAGACGAAGCACTTCGAGCAGACAGCGGCGCTACAAATCTGGGGCAACACTTATCGGGTCGTAACAACGAGGATCAGAATCAAGCGACGCCAGCAAAAATGTGTCCGGACGAGCTGAAGATCATAGTTGACAGGCTTCTACCGCAGCATGGGCTGCGAAATGGTGAGTTGACATCCGGGAAGGGGCGCCTAACATAGCTCTGGTCCTCACAAGTTCCAATACTCACGCTTCCACGGGTCTTCCGATGACAATTGACCGCCAGCTAAGGGTTGCGTACTTAGCTGGTAGTGCAGCCTGGGCACTGTTGTCCTTCTGACATCAGCTAGAGTGAGAGGGTGCGTCCTGTGGGGTCTGCCTAGGATGTGGTGGGCTTCGACAGTGGGCTCTGTTGAACTTCTATAAAAAGCTGCATGTGTCCCCAAGCAGGCCCTATCAAAGCGACCGTGTGCCGCTCAAAGCACACTAGCCTAGTCCTGGTGTTGGGTGGGACTTTAAACAAATTTGACCCGACTGATCGAGCGTCTGTCCACCAAGGAGGTGCGGCTCCAACAGCGTCTGTTCTGGCATCCGGCGGCTGAGTATGAAATGCTATTCCCCGGAAGCTATACCTAAGATGGCAACCCCATCCCGGTGGATAGGGAACCTTGGGCCACTGTTCCCGCAACATCAATTTGTTCGAGAATCCGATAATGAAAGAATACGGCCCTGGTGGAATTAAATGGAGAGTACTTAATTCGTCTTGGACGGTTGAATACATTCCACTAAAAGAGCTTTATATATTTTTCTGAAAGAATACGGACTGATTTTACGGCGACGACTCTTAGCGCGAAACAACGGACACGATTAGGAACATGGAACGTTTTAACCCTAGCTCAGCAGGGTAAATTGGCACAACTTGCCAATGAGGCACGCCGCATGAAGCTTGAGATCCTGGGACTGAGTGAAGTCCGTTGGCCAAACTTTGGAGAACACAGAACGCTGTCGGGACAAGTTCTGCTATACTCTGGTTTACGAGGTGAACACGCTCCCCGGCATCGCGGAGTTTGCTTCCTACTGAGCGCTCAGGCACACTCTGCGCTTATGAAGTGGGAACCTATAAGTGAAAGGATAATCGTTGCCAGATTTAGAACACGGGTCCGAAACGTTACTATAATCCAATGTTATGCGCCAACCGATATTGCGGAAGGTGGCAGCGTGGAAGACCAATGGACCGCCATCAAGAATGCCTTCAACGCCACCAGCGAGAACAATCTGGGCGAACTACGCACCCAGAGAAAACAATGGATCACCGATGAGACCTGGACGAAGATAGAGGAGCGAAGAGAAGCCAAAGCCGCGATAGAGCGATCGAAAACCAGAGGAGCCAAAGTCTTAGCCCGTCAACGATACGCGGCTCTTGAGAAGGAAGTAAACGCTCATGTCGACGGCAGACTCTCTGGCCGAGAGAGAGCCGCCGCAACCGGGGACATTCGCCTCCTCTACGATATCTCACGACGCTTAAGCGGGGCGAAGATGAATGCAACGATGCCTGTGAAAGACGCGAATGGTCAGTTATTGGCCGACCCAACTGACCAGCTGAAACGCTGGTTCGAGCACTTCGAACAACTTTTTGAAGTGCCAGCCAGGCCAGTACCACCTCGGCATGATCTGCCTAGGATCCGACGTATAACACGCTTCAATTCCGAAGCTCCATCACTGCTAGAGATTCAAACAGCCATCCAAAGCATGAAATCGAATAAAGCCCCAGGGGTCGATCGCATATCAGCCGAGAAGTGCAAAGCAGGAGCAGGTCAACGAATTCCAAAAGTCCCTTTACTTGGTATTCATTGACTACGAAAAAGCTTTCGACCGTCTCAATCACGAGAATATGTGGGGCGCCCTGAGACACAAGGGGGTTCCTGAGTAAAAGTTCTTTCGGATAGGTTTCACTAACTTGACACTACGATGGTTATCGTCAAAAAGAGATTAATCAATTTTATTGAATTCGCTTATAAACACTTTCCATGAATGCACTAAATACATTTGTATTGTTGATATTGTTGAACTGTTTTTCTGTTTCGTATGTTTCTGTCTCGCTTCTAATATTCGTCGATCAAAGGAGTTCAGACCGAACAGTCGAAAACATGTTAACCACAACACAATCTTACAATGCCTTCCCTTTTATAGTTCGAAATATATAACCTAATTAATACATATAGAGATTTGAAACCGAAAATTACAATTTGTTTTATCGAATAAATTCTTTAAATTCTGAAAGGTTTAATTCACTTAATATTCCTTGCAACTACACCAACTGAAACAGTAATTCGATTATTTGTAATACACAAGCATTTTTTCATTATTCTTTTTCCGGATGCGAGACGACCTCCTTAGTTCGCTTTCTATGTCAACATCCAGCTGGCCCTGTGTTGGTTTTCGCTTTGCTATATGAGTAGCACAGCCGAGCGCCTGAGGGTGGACTTGGTTTCTAGATGGGGGCGGCTGTAGTTGGGAGGGCAAAAACCCCTGAAAGGGTTCATCATCAGAATTCGCTCGCCGCCTCTTGGATCCTCGCCTTTCCTCCACCAGACGAAACGCCATCCTGCGCCGACAATCATTCTGTTTAATCAGTCTAATCTGCCCCCTGTGGGCCGAGATCAGATGGTTTCCCAACGAGATCTATTGACTCGCTCTCAGTGTCGTATTCAACCCTCAACCGCTTGAAGAAGTCATGCACGTTTTCCAAATCCGAGTTGTTTTCAACCGAGCTCTTTTGACCATTTTTCATTTGGAAACAGTTCTTTCGCACATGCCCTTTCTGCTTGCAAAAATAGCAAATGAAATTAGCATATCTTCCTCTGCTAGCAGACCTATGTTCCGCATCCGAACGACCTCTTTGGTTTCTCCCGAAACGATCGAAATGGTCCCTGTTCCTGCTCCGCGATCTATCCATTTTTCGGTAATTATTGAAACGCCTTTCATGTCTAGAATCGCTATGTCCTAAACGGTACCTCACCGAATTAACACTTTCTGAATTTATCGCCCGAGCTCTGAATGAAGCAAGATCTCGATTTTTAATTAATTTCTCTGCTGTTTTAAGAATTGTCGTTGTAAGTCTTTATCATAGATGCCATAAATCAATTGATCGAGTAGTGCCGAATCGCGGAACTCTCCGAAATCACATTGCTCTGCTAATAATTTGACCGCTTAAATATAGTTCTCACCGGACTCCGATGAACTCTGCAGCCGGCACCGAAATTTATAACGTAAGACCAAATCTGACTCTACCTTATTAAATCTTTCCTTTAGTTTTTTTTGTTATTTTGTTAGCGTATGTCAAGGTTTTCAAGTCGGTAGCAGGATAGAGTAGTTTCAGTTCGTTAAACACGGTCATACCACTTAAATTCATGAACAAGTCTTTTTTCTTTTCTTCTGCGATGGAATTTGCAGAAAAAAAAGTATTCGAAATGCTCTACATAATTCGAGAAGGATGTATTCGGAATATACGGGTCTACTGTTCCCATCAGCGCCATGTCTGTCACAATTTAAAATGTCTCAACAAAAACTCACAAAAAAGGTAAAAGCAATAAAATGGTTCCGTACCTGCAAGATTACTTCCTTCGCCCCGGCCCAGTTGCGAAGTTTTCCGGCTGTGGCCCCCTAGATCCGTTCTGAAGTTTTGGCTAGTACAACGTCGTACCGTAGGACACTTCCACTGCCGATCGAATCAAATCGCCTCAGATTCTTGCAATCCGTCAAAAGTTGTGTCGCTACAATAGCGCAAACACGCCCAAAACAATGGTCAGCGGTTGGAATGGCGTCGCTTGCGACCGGCTATTTCAACAATAAACAAAAAGAAACTCAATCAATAAAAGAATCAATCAAAAGCACACTGTAATACAAACACGCGATTATAATACATCTAACTCAAAAGAAATCTTTTTACTTCTACTATTTTAACTCCTTTTGACCTTTACCAACCAGCTTCCACGATTCGCCGCGTTTCCCGCCGGACGAAATCGGATCTTTATTCCACACGGTCCAGCAAATGTAACTCTTACGGTCCAGTACTCTTCCCTTCGCACAAAGCTTGTCCTCTGCTTCCTTCGATTGTAAATGCCCACATCCGCACCAGATCTGTCCTCTGCTGATCTCTCCGTTCGTTGCTGACTTGGCCAAATCCGTTTTCCACTAATTCCACGTTCACTACACTACTAAGTACGTACTTCACTTTTGCACGCGTTAAAAACTCAATATTTTCCTCGTCGTCACTAAAAGTTCTTTCGGATAGGTTTCACTAACTTGACACTACGATGGTTATCGTCAAAAAGTCATTGAATTCGCTTATAAACACTTTCCATGAATGCATTCACGGTTAGAAAAAAGTACCTAATATTAGGTACTTTTCACTCAAATCGGGGGTTTAGTGTGGGAATCCAAAATGAAGTATTTTTTTCTTGAAATTAAGTAAAATTCACCTAATATTAAGTAAAATATACTTAATTTTAAATAGAACCTAACCAGAAGTTATGTAAATTTCACTCAACTTTTGTAAACATGAGATTACTCAACGTTGGGTTCCCACACTTTAATGCCCTTGTTGAGTGGTTTTGCTCTTCATTTTATGACAACAAAGGGAAGATGGAGGGAGATGCAAGAGAAAAAAAGTACCTAAAATTAGGTACTTTTTTCTAACCGTGTTGTTGAACTGTTTTTCTGTTTCGTATGTTTCTGTCTCGCTTCTAATATTCGTCGATCAAAGGGGTTCAGACCGAACACTCGAAAACATGTTAACCAGAACACAATCTTACACTGAGAAAATCATCGGCCTCATCGAAGTACAGTACGAGGCCTTTTCGTGTAGAGTGCTGCACAATGGGATCCTGTCCGACCCTATCCGGGTCGTAGCTGGTGTGAGGCAAGGATGTATTCTATCACCGTTACTGTTCCTCATCGTAATCGATGAGATTCTGGTAGATGCGATTGACTGTGAACCAAACCGCGCAACCTATAACCATGGAGCACCTAAACGACTTCGAATTGGCTGATGACGTTGCACTCCTCGCGCAACGGCGCTCTAATATGCAGAGTAAGCTCAACGACCTTGCCGAGCGCTCCTCCTCGGCAGGTTTAGTCATCAACGTCAACAAAACCAAATCGTTGGATGTAAACACGGTGACTCCTTCCAGTTTCACAGTAGCCGGGCAACCAGTGGAGAATGTTGAAAGCTTCCAATATCTTGGTAGCCAAATGGCGTCAGACGGCGGTACCAAGATCGACATAGGCGCACTGATCAAGAGAGCAAGGGTTGCCTTTGCGAGTTTAAAAGATATCTGGAAAAACAGGCAGATAAGTGAACGCACCAAAATACGAATTTTCAACTCTAACGTGAAATCTGTGCTGTTATACGCTAGCGAAACAAGGTGTGTATCAGTGGAGAACACTCAACGGCTGCAGGTGTTCATTAACAGATGCCTGCGGTATATAATTCGGGCCTGGTGGCATCACAACTGGATCTCAAACAATGAGCTCCATCGTCGTTGTCACCAGAGGCCGATAGCTACAGAAATTCGGGATCGGAAGTGGGGCTGGGTCGGCCACACTCTACGTAGGGGCGGAAACGAAATCTGTAAACAAGCATTAGACTGGAACCCAGTGGGACATCGCAGCAGAGGCAGACCCAGAGACTCATGGCGGCAAAGCCTCAATAAAGAAATAAAAGAAGTCGACCGAAATCTAACCTGGCAACAGGTTAAAGCGATAGCCGGGCAACGTTCAGGATGCAGATCTTTCAAGCCGGCCCTTTGCACCACCGGAGGTGTACAGGATCCATAAGTAAGTAAGCTCTACCGCAGCATGGTTCTACGACGTGGCCGCCTACACCATACGCAGATGCAAGTCTCCAACGACGAGCTGACATCAGTGGCGAAAGGTATAAAGATGGAGAAAGCTGGGGGTCCGGATGGAATTACAAACGTGGTTCTAAAAAAAACTGCGATACTGGCGTTTCCAGATTTGTTCAGGATGGTGCTGCAGAAATGCTTAGCACATGGCTACTTTCCGAATAGGTTGACGATCCAGAAACTAGTGCTGCTGCCGAAACCATACTATACTATTTCTTTTAATAAATATCAAAATAGCTAGTTGTGTAGTGAACCCAGTGCACATAATGACGATTCGCCACTGTGGTTTACGATACGAATTCGGGGCAGAAGTCGATCAGGGTTACGTTCGACAAGGGTCCATATTGGGCCCAACGCTGTGAAACGTTATGTACAACGGGGAGCTGACGCTGAAATTGCCCAAAGGCGTGAAGATTTTCGTATTCGCGGATGACGTCGTCCTAACGATAACCGGTGAGTCACTGGAAGAGGTGGAAAGGCTGGTGGCGGAAACGGAAATGGAGTCAAGCTGCAGATTGCTCGCCACAAAACGGAAGTGGTGCTGGTCAGCAACTGCAAAGTGATTCAGCGGATGCAGATTACCATCGGAAGGCACGACATACCGTCGGTGCGGACTCTGCGACATCTAGGAGTGATGATTGATGATCGGTTAAATTTCAACACCCATGTCGACTATTCCTGTGAAAAGGCGGTCAAAATTATCACTTTGCTAGCGAGGATCATGCCGAACGTCGGCGGTCCGAAAGGCAGCAGTAGGCGTCTTCTGGCGGCAGTATCATCCTCGATACTAAGGTACGGAGTTCCAGCTGCGCTCAAGACAAGACGAAATGTAACCGCAGGAAGTTGAAAAGCGTATTTCGTCTAATGGCCATCCGATGATTCCAATCTGCATAACCCTATCAGAGGATATCGAGTGCTACCAACGGAGATGTATGTGAGGGAGAAGATGAGACTGGACTCCATGGTGAAGTCACGGGACTGGACACAATGCGGATAAAAGGAAAGGAAGAAAGGGAAAAATTTTGAAATAAAAATCATTGGCACCTACTTACCTTATAAAATAACCCTCATGTTTTCTCTATTGTAAATAAATGGCATTGCGAAATTACTGTTATGACTGTCGTTTATTAACTTTCTACATTAATAAGGTTAGCATGTCCAATTCATCATATATAATAAGTTCAATGCAAACATTTTTTATTTACACTAAGTAAATAATGATAAACTATGAAACGCGGCTATAGCATTACCATTTTGTACATTATTTTATACATTTTTAAATTTTAAGAAGCTTATTACGGCTTCGGGTACTTAATTTTTTTTTATAGTATGCCTATTTCACATTTTTGGTAGTTTATCATAATTAGCAAACATTACAGCCAGTGCGCTTTGCTTAAAGCGACTTTTTCGACTAGTCTTAAGAAAAGAAAATCATAAACAATAAAGTAAAATATGAAATAAATATTTCGTCTGAATAAACAGGAATCTTCCGTTTAAATATTTATTGCTAATGCATAATGCTTTCGGGATTATATTATTGTTTAATAACAACGAGGCTATACAACATTACGCCTGCCAAAAAACAATGGCACCGCCAATTAATAATTCTATTGAAAGTAAACCTATATCAGTACAGTGAGGATTCCACAATGTTTCTGTTTTATAAACCATATGTACACTATTTATCCTAATATTTTTACGCCAGCAGGTTTTAACTGTCCGATTTACTGGAGAACTCGATAATCTCCACCAGACAGCGGCCAAACTCTTCCAGAATCATTCGTTCGGCCGTTCGGATGTTGCACCCCCGCTTCTGACACTCGTCCGCCTGCGCAATCATGCATTGCACCGTCGCTTCAATTACGTCCGGAGTCATAAAGTTGTACGGCTGCTTGGACGGTGGCAGCTGTGTGAGATCAGGTTCGGCCGGACTGGGCCGTTTCAAATCTGCAACCGCTGCCGCTCCTGCTGCTGCCGCCGATATCATCGGTTTGGTTTCGGCAAACGCTCCGGACCCAGCACCTATGACGACAGGTTTGATGTCACCACTGGAGCCACCAAAACTCGTTTCCGTTCGACTAACTTCTGCCATGCTGTCGTCACCTGATAGATGCTCCAAATTACCTTCTCCTGCAACGACTCCCCCCACGCTATCAACACCAGCCAGAGACGTTGCGTACTCGTACTCTTTTGCGTATTGTTCGGTGTTGCGACAACCTAGGGCCAATGAGCGCGATAAGCGACACGGGAGAAAACAAAAATAAAAGAATGAAAACGGTTTAGTCAGAGCGATCGACTTTGCTGGTTCGACATAGGCGGCTCTTCAGCCATGACAAAATGAAAAAGGGGAGAGGCTGAGTATAATGTAATTAATGAAACCATGAAAATTATATTCAATCGGATTTATTGACGCAACGATAAGTGATGGTTACCCCAGACAAATGCAAATGATTAGATTGGGCAAAATACGAAGAAAACAGAATTCTGAAGAATTGAGATTGATTAGATTAGAAATCACAATCATTGGAAGTGACTATTTCGGTTATAAATATTAGCAAACAAGATATAAAAACTTAAAGAATCAGCTTTCTCAAGTAATGATTAAAGTAACTGCAATACAATAAAGTGGGACTAAAATGCGTTTCCCTTTCCCCCTAATTGCTGTGACCGTTACTGTAATCATTGAGTTTTGTTGTTTGCTTGTTTACGTGGTTCGTATGCTCACACAGTGCTATCCCTAATGCAGGCAGTGGAATGTATAGTGCTAAGTGTATAACAGCTAGATAGATACATAGATAGCAGGAAAGAACAGAGGCGATGGTTCGATACGATGCAGTAGCGAGCGCTCCCCAAAGCCAAGGCCCGTGATATTATGGCAAACAAAAGTGATGCGAAAAATACGCATGTGAATAAACGCAGCAGTTGGAAAAGTTTTGTTCGCATTACACTTGGGAAATGCATCACTATGTCGACGCCCTCCCACATCATGGGCAGATAATTTAATAAAAATAAATACAATGTTGCAGCGGCTGAAGCGTAACTGCAATACTCACCTATGCACTTGCAGTTGGCCGAACAGGCAATTTTGGCCTCGTAGCACTCGCAGTAGTTCTTCAGGCAGCCGGACCGTTTGCAGTTACAACCCTTGGTATGCAAACGGAGCGCGTCCTCGTCGGCACTGACGGCACCTATTTTCGGCCTGGAAACAATCAAAATAAGATGATGTATTTCAGTGCAAGTCAAAGGCAATGAAACGGTTTTCTACTGAAAAAAATAGAAGACTTGCTAATCACGTGTACAAACAAATCACGAAAAACTATCCAACTGATGATAATAAAACATGATAGCTTGCTTTGATGTGTTTTTATGTTTTTAAGGTGTGGGTTGTAAAACCAATTTTTGGCTTTTCTTTGTTTCGGCATGTGCTTAGAAGTAAAATTTGCAGATCTGCTCAATGTTAGTTCCAATCAATGGTTCAACAAAGATGGAGATTAGACTACGGACGGAAACATCCTCGTGAACCCTAATCAGCGATGGCAATAACTTTTGCACAGGGTGAGTAGGGTTGGTATAAAGTAAATGTACACCCCACCTCAACTTTTTAAAACAAAAAGAGGAGCTGGGCGCACGATGCTGATTCCGAATATTTTTCAACATAACTTCTTTAATGTTTAGCGTAAATCATATTTAGCCGTTCACAACTCCAGTCTATTTGATATGCTGTCGCTACATTCTATAGCTAAGTGTGTAAATTATTACAGTTTGTGTTTATGTGGTCTGAAATATTTAATATATTTTTGAATAATTATTATTTTGATTGAACAAAACAGTATTGGACTTCAACGTGCCTCATCCGTTTCAGCTTTCTTGGATCCATCGTAATTGAGATGCACGGTTGATTGTCCTCAAAAACTGTTACCGGTTCCTTGGACAGACTTCAGTAGGTTCACAATCCACATCGCCTTACAACTTGCCTGGCAGAGTGCCATCAGCTCAGCCTCGTAGACCAAACCACAGTTTGGCCATGTAATCCGGACGCCTGTCGTTTGGATCATTGTCCCAATCCGCATCGGCGAACACCGCAAGTGACTCTGCATCTGATCGACGATACACCAACTGATAATCCGCTGTGCCTCGAAGGTATCGAAGCAGTTTTGCCTTTCTCGTATACAAAGTATACGTAAAGGCTATATGTTCGCTCCAAAAACGAACTTTTCATAGGAGGCCCAGCGACCCATATGCTACGTTTTGACAGGGCAAGTGAATTGAACAACTCAATTGAATTCAATTGACTTGCCAAAAGTTGAACATGTTCAACTTTCTTTTCGTTCAAGTGAATTGAATTAAGGAGTTCAGTTCGCGTTCGATTCAAGCGACTTGCTCAATTCACTTACCTTGTCTAAACGTAGCAATAGTGTTATATACCGATCGACTCAGCTCGACGAATTTATGTGATGACTGTGTGTGTATGTGCGTGTGTATGTGTGTGCGCAAACAAATCTTGCTCATTTTTTAGGCACTTATCCTTAACCGATTTGCTCACAACAAGTTGCATTCGACGCGGAATCTTGTCCCATTGTTTCGTATTGCAAAGTGGCCCAATCGGACTATGGGCTTCGGAGCTACGACCAAAATATATTATTTTACAAAAAAAAATCTCCCTCACTTTTTAGGCACTTATTTTTAGCTGATTTGCTCGCAACAAGTTTCATTCAACGCAGAATCTCGTTCCATTGTTTGCTATTGAAAATTGGACAGATCGGACTATAGGTTTCGAAGTTATGTCCAAAATTCATTTTTTTGTGTAGAGAACACGTACAAAATTCTAACTCATTTTTTAGGCACTTATCCTTAACCGCTCGCAACAAGTTGCATTCGACGCAGAATCCTGTCGCATTGTTTCCTATTGGAAATTGACCAGATAGAACAATGGGCTTAGAAGTTATGGCTATTTTTATAACACACGAGAAGGCACGGCAAATGCTGGGTAAAGCGTACCATTGGTACTTCGCGTACCTGAAGGAATAAAACAGACCCTATCTCGCGGTCCTTAGCCTCTTACCCAGCAACTCCTATCCCTACCTCCCCGTGGTGCTGGCCGGGTTACGAGCAACCTTAGGGAAGATCGGGTAACCAACCCCGGTGGGAACTATGGTCGTATGCTTACAGGGAAGGGGGGGGGGGGGGTGCTCCTCTCCGGAGGTGCAAATCTTACTGAGCGTCTGTTCTCCATGTCAAGATCGGCTCACAACAGCGTCTGTTCTCCATGTTAGGGGCGGCTGATCATCGTCCGAGTGCCAGCGAGGGACTCTAAGTGAAACTGTGCACCATGGTTCACCGGGAATAAGGAGGAATAATCCTCCGGAAATTTAGGGGGTTTGGTGTCAGGCCCTGCAAGCCAGCCTTTAAAAAAAACATAAGCAACGAACAATCAACAAGAGAGTACGGACCGGAACCATCGGCGAAGACCACCGCGACGAAAAGGAACTAGCGATTGGAAACTCGGTTCGTGGAACTGCAAATCTCTCAACTTCATCGGGAACACACGCATACTCGCCGATGTGCTCAAGGACCGTGGATTCGGCATCGTAGCGCTGCAGGAGGTTTGTTGGAAGGGATCAATGTTGCGAACGTTTAGAGGTAATCATACCATCTACCAGAGCTGCGGCAACACACACGAGCTGGGAACAGCTTTTATAGTGATGGGCGATATGCAAAGACGCGTGATCGGGTGGTGGCCGATCAATGAAAGAATGTGCAGGTTAAGGATCAAAGGCCGATTCTTCAACTTCAGCAAAATCAACGTCCATAGCCCACACTCCGGAAGCACTGATGATGATAAAGATGCATTCTACGCGCAGTTGGAACGTGAGTACGACAGCTGCCCAACCCAACTAACAATTTTGGTGCTAAAAGCTTCAACTTCTAGCCTTTGGCTGTATAATATTTGAATAAAAGCAGCCAATACTGAATAAAAGAAAAGCCTCTGCAAATAATCCCTTAAACTTCAGCTCGACTATTACCCAAATATCTATCAGCTAGTCAGTGTGCCGAATATATTTAATCTTTTATCGTTTATGCAGCTTTCATATAGTCATAAAACAGCTCTGTCTGAATTAGCAACAAAGCTTATCGGTTAAGAGCTCATGTATGTAACTGAGTTGCTTGTTAGCAACTTCCCACATTACGGTGAGTAACATTCACAATGAAAACGTTTTCGCTGTTGTTATAGCACTAACAATATAGCGTAATGGCGCTATAAATGAACTAACGAAGCTTTAAGGCAACTTCTGTATCTTTGAAGATTACACAACGTTTAAGTAAACCTTATATTGCTTCTTTTAATAGCTTATCAATCAGTATGGAACGTCAAAACCGCAATGTTTACATTTGATTTTTGTTGCCGGAGCTGTGTATGAGCTATTGATTTCTGTAATGCAGCTACAATGGTATTCACCTGCTCTTATAGCAACTGACAAAGCGCTGTCATTAATGCTAGCAGTAGCGTAAGAAAACAAGCCATTTAGAAGCGATATTTCTGTTGACGGCTACTGTTAAACGATTAGCAGCAGAGTAGCATCTACACAGATCGAGAAAATGTTGCCTAAAAACAATTTCAGCGATTGATGATGCATAAAAGTTAGGCAACAGAACATGCTGATAGATGTTTGAATAATGGTTGGAATAATGCTGAAAGCATAATTTTTAAACTGATGTGCTGAAAGCAGCATGTAGGCCTCTTTCTAACGTTTATACAGCATGAATCTGAAAATAGCGTTAGTAAAACAACCTATAGGGTATGCGAAGAAGCACATCCATAATTTTCTTTGTTATTTACATATGTCAAAGTGACAGTGATGACAGAGCAGCGGCCATTGAATCAGGAGATCAGGAGTTCGAATCTACGTAGCAACAAAATTGATATTTGAGTTTTCACAAAAAAAACATTGAATAAACTTCCGAAATTTACTCTCCTCTCAAATAATATTTAATCAAATTGAATTCAATGGCTGTATAAAACTTATTTAACAGATTCAAAAAATCTGAATAAGCGCCATTGAAGCGAATTATATTACTAAATGGTTTAGTAAAGATTGAGAAAAAAATGTGTAACATGCTGTAAAGTAGTTGTGCAGACACGTCAAAAACAGCTGAATAGATTCGCCAGATTTGCTGGTAAAAGCATTGAATAGAAGTTCTTGATCATATGTATAGCACATATATTCAGCTTGAAGCCGTATAGACGAGTTGAAATAACATTTACATTGACATTAAATGTTAGTTGGGAAGCCACGACGTCAAAATCATCATAGGAGATTTGAACGCTCAGGTTGGCCAAGAGGAGGAGTTTAGACCGACTATTGGGAAGTTCAGCGCTCACCGGCTGACGAACGAAAACGGCCTACGACCAATTGATTTCCCCGCCTCCAAGAATATGGCCATTCGTAGCACCTACTTCCAACACAGCCTCCCGTATCGGTACACCTGGAGATCACGCCGCCTGGAAGAAGCGGAGTGCGAGGAGATGGAACAGCTGTGCCGTTCTCAAGAAACACGCAAGTTCTACCAGAAGCTCAACGCATCCCGCAAAGGCTTCGTGCCGCGAGCCGAAATGTGCCGGGATAGGTGGAAGCAGCACTATGAGGAACATTTGAATGGCGCTGATAGTACAGGCAGTGAAAGTCAAGGCAGCGGAGGAGATGACTACGTCAGTTTAACGAACGATGGAAGCCAACCAGCCCCCACTTTGAGGGAAGTTAAGGATGCCATCCAACAGCTAAAGACCAATAAAGCAGCTGGTAAGGATGGTATCGGAGCTGAGCTCATCAAGATGGGCCCGGAAAAGCTAGCCACTTGCCTGCACAAACTGATAGTCAGAATCTGGGAAACTGAACAGCTACCGGAGCAGTGGAAGGAAGGGGTTATATGCCCCATCTACAAGAAAGGCGACAAGCTGGAGTGTAAGAACTTTCGAGCGATCACCATCTTTAATGCCGCCTACAAAGTGATATCCCAGATCATCTTCCGTCGTCTGTCACCATTAGTGAATGATTCGTGGGAAGTTATCAAGCCGGCCGCTCGACAACGGACCAAATCTTTACTGTACGGCAAATCCTTCAAAAATGCCGTGAATACCAGGTCCCAACGCACCATCTGTTCGTTAATTTCAAGGCGGCATACGACAGTATAGACCGCGTAGAGCTATGGAAAATTATGGACGAGAACAGCTTCCCTGGGAAGCTTACCTGACTGATCAAAGCAACGATGGATGGTGTGCAAAACTGTGTGAAGACTTCGGGCGAACACTCCAGTTCGTTCGAATCGCGCCGGGGACTAAGACAAGGTGATGGACTTTCGTGCCTGTTGTTCAACATTGTGCTAGAAGGTGTCATGCGGAAAGCCGTACGATTTTACGGGTACGATTTTTAACAGATCCAGTATATTTATTTGTTTCGCGGATGACATGGACATTGTTGGCCGAACATTTGCAATGGTGGCAGATCTGTACACCCGCCTGAAACGTGAAGCAAAAAAAGTTGGGCTGGTGGTAAATGCGTCAAAGACAAAGTACATGCTTGTGGGCGGAACCGAGCGTGACAGGGCCCGCCTGGGAAGTAGTGTTACGATAGACGGGGATACCTTCGAGATGGTCGAGGAATTCGTCTACCTTGGATCCTTGCTAACGGCTGATAACAACGTTAGTCGTGAAATACGAAGGCGCATCATCTGTGAAAGTCGGGCCTACTACGGGCTCCAGAAGAAAGTGCGGTCATCAAAGATTCGCCACCGCACCAAATGTGTCATGTACAAGACGCTAATAAGACCGGTTGTCCTCTACAGACATGAAACATGGACAATGCTCGATGAGGACTTGCAAGCACTCGGAGTATTCGAGAGACGGGTGCTTAGGACTATCTTTGGCGGTGTGCAAGAAGACGGTGTGTGGCGGCGAAGAATGAACCACGAGCTCGCCCAGCTCTACGGCGAACCCGGTATCCAGAAGGTAGCTAAAGCCGGAAGGGTACGATGGGCAGGACATGTTGCAAGAATGTCGGACAGCAACCCTTCAAAGATGGTGTTCGCTTCCGATCCGGCAGGTATGAGACGGCGTGGAGCGCAGCAAGCGAGATGGGCAGACCAGATGCGAAACGACTTGGCGAGCGTGGGGCGTATTCGAGGTTGGAGAGATGCGGCCTCGAACCGTGTATTGTGGCGTCAAATTGTTGATTCAGTGTTATCTGTTTAGATGTAGACTAAATAAATGAATGAATAACACACGAGAAAGGCTCCATCACCGCTAGGTGGATTAATCTGGGTTTTTTGGATGCACCCAGTGCTCTTCTGTTGCGCAACACTGGAACTCGGCGAAGTAATTGACCGCCGCACAGATGTCTGGTCTAGAAGTCACGGTAAGGTACATGAGACACCCGATCAGTTCGCGATACGGCTGGTCCGTGAAACTTTTCGGATCGTCTCCTTTTTCGAGTTGCAAGTGTGGGTCCATTGGCACTGGTGAAGGCTTGCAGGCTCCCATGCCTACTCGATCTAAGACCGCTTCGATGTACGCCTTTTGACCGATTGCCATCAGTCCCCCCACACGAGCACGGCGGTACCCCGTTTGGCATAATGCCATATGGCATAATGCCGTTTGGCATAACGCCGTTTGGCATAATGGCCATTTGGCATAAGGGCCATTTGGCATAATGGCCACTTGGCATAATATGTATACAGTGTCAAATTGAAGGCCATTTGGCATAATGGCCATTTGGTATAAGAGCCGTTTGGCATAACGACCATTTGGCATAATTTGTATGCGGTGTCAAATTGAGGGCCGTTTGGCATAATAGCCATTTGGCATAATTTACATACTGTTCCAAATTAATTGCCCAGGAATCTACTTACCATCATCGGAGGTGAATTACTCCGATGATGCTAAGTAGACTTTAAAGCTCTAAAGATTATACGACAATTTGCGGTACAACATTCCGCGGTAATCCATTTCTTGATGTACCACATCGCGATCATTACCATTGCGCAATATTGGTAAGAAAATTATTTTGAGCTTTTTAGTGGAATGTCTTCCCTTGTCATAAGACGAGTTAATCCAATCCCATTGAATTCCACCACTTAATTGTATCTTGACAGATACGTATTTCGACCTCAACAGTAAGGCCGTCTTCAGTGTCAAGATACAATTAAGTGGTGGAATTCAATGGGATTGGATTAACTCGTCTTATGACAAGGGATTGCGCAATAATCCATTCTGCGTTTTGTATCATTCCGCAGTTAGAATTATTTTGCAGTGAATCGTTTTGCTGCCAATAACCGAGCAAATTCGAGTATTCAAAGAAGGCAAAATAACACATTTGGCCTTATACCGGGCAAATGCGAGCAGTTATAGAAGGCAAAATAACACATTTTGCCTTAACAGGCAAACACGTGCATCACGAAACGGTACACCATAAAATTGTTGATACAGTCAATCCTCCATGAGTCGATAATAAAGGGAACATCGGCTCAGGGAAATATCGAGAAGTGGGATATAAAATCCTTGAAAAGCTTCCCGAGGTACAAAAGTCAGCCAAAAATGGTTGCAGCAACTTGTTTGTGACCAAATCTGGTCACAGATGAATTGCAGTAATCTATGTGAAACATGTGCTCAAATATTATATATTAACAATATAGCTCACTTCATAAATCTCCATATATTAGGCAACGGACAGCATAATCACACCATCTTGCGTCACAAAGGGTAACTAACGCCTGAAAACGATGGCCAAGGGGTGCCATAATTGCAAAAATTACACTTAATTTACAATGTTTAACTATTTGAATTAATTTTTTTTTTATTTTATTTTCAAACTAAGGTATCAAAATGGGGTCAAAGGATAATTTCTAGCATATTATTTCGACATGTTATACTGCATATTGCATTCTACTTTTAAACACCCCTCGGAAGGTCTCTTTATTACATTGCTTGCCCTTTGTGACACCGCGTCGCTACTGTGTTGTCCGTTGGAATCAGCCAGAGTGAACTATATTGTTAATATAGTATATTTGATGTGCTGCTATGGTTTTTCAAGGGACCATCGCAGAAATCCATAACATATTTTATAATATGGCATAACTTGCTTCCATGACTCGATATCGAGTCATAGAACATCGTCTCTTGAAGGGTTCACTGTATATCCCGCTGAAGATTATTCACTTCAACACCTTATCATTTTCATTTCCTATAATTCACCCTTCTTTGAAACGCGAGCAGTTCTTTGTTTATTTCAATGGAATTTTTGAACTGACCATTTCTTGAAAGCCTTGATAGCAAAAAGTTTATTCACTTTTTCTGTAATTTACCCTTCTTTATTGCATATGAATTGTTGCAAACGGCAATTAATTTGGAACCGTATATAAATTATGCCAAATGGCCTTTATGCCAAACGGCCCTCAATTTGACACCGCATACAAATTATGCCAAATGGTCGTTATGCCAAACGGCCCTTATGCCAAATGGCCATTATGCCAAATGGCCTTCAATTTGACACCGCATACATATTATGCCAAATGGTCATTATGCCAAACGGCCCTTATGCCAAATGGCCATTATGCCAAACGGCGTTATGCCAAACGGCATTATGCCATATGGCATTATGCCAAACGGGGTACCGCCCACGAGCACGCTGGATGTTCAGTCCCAGGAAGTTCCGCACCTCATGCAAACTCAGTAGAAAATCTCTTCTTCAAGCCCTGGATCGCCTTCAGGATGTTGCTTATCTTTCTCTTTCCTGAAGTAGAAACAATAATCGTATTCACTTCTCATGAATCTGAGCCACTCGATGAAATGATGAAAACGAAGGTTCCAATTCCTTGAGGACTGCTTTAGACCGTATATTGCCTCATGTAGCCTACAAAAACGATTATTATCCGCCTCAAACGCAGTTGGGGGCGCATATAGAGTTCCTCTTCCAACACACCGTTCAAGAAAGCGCTCCTGACGTCCATTTAGTGGACATACCAGCCTTCATGGTTCGCTAGCGCCAGCAGGATTCGTACCGTGGATATCTTGGCAACCGGTGAATACGACCAACTTGGCTTTGTACGTATCGATCGTACCATCACCGCACGCTTGATCCATGTATTATTCCGCTGCAATGCTCCAAATTCTTCTTGTATCGCTTGCTTCCACATTGGCCAATCTTGTCGCTTCTTCAACTCGTTGATGTCTAACCCAAGGAATCCCATATTCGAAATTTTAGGCGCACAATGCAAAAACTGACATGTCCATTTTGAAATCACTGTGCCACTTCGGCGGCATACGCTACGGTTCTACCGTCTCGCCGAACACCATTTGCCGTGTCGCCTCCCGTATCATCGGGATGTTTTCCCGATTCTTCCGCCAAAAAGTAGTCTTCTTCTGAGCCTTCCTTTTCTGCAACTTCATCTTTCAGCGCTACTGTCTCAACTGGTTCCGCAATCGGATTCACTCCCGACGGAGCGTTCTTTCACTACGATCGTGTCATCTTCATTGCCCCGCCCTTCATCCGTCGACCGTAAATCCAGTTTATCATCATGAAAGATCACATCACGCGCGACGATCACTTTCTTGCTGTTCGACACACGGTAACCATTTGGGGCGTAACCGACGAACATAACCTTTTGCGTTTTTGAGTCCAGTTACTTACGCAACTGTTTGGGCACATGAACGTAACAGTCACTACCGAATACCCGCAAATTCGACACATTCGGTTTCTTTCCTTGCCATGATTCGCACGGGGTGATATCAACGGCAACCGCGACGCTCGGACTACGATTCAAGACATACGCACCCGTGTACACTGTCTCGTTCCACAGTCTTTTCGAAACACCACTAGCCTCAACAACGAGTATCAAAATTGATGAGTAAAAAATTATTAACGGAGAACATAGATACTTACTTGATGGGCTACAGCCCTTCGATGAAGCCTGCAGCCTTTTCCGGGTTCTCTACTAAATATTATCTTCGCTTGACGTTCTTCCGGCACACGAACAACGTGACCAGCCCACCGTAGTCTGCCGTGTTGAATAAGCTTAGTAATATCCAGCCCTTTATACACCTGGCACAATTCGTGATTCATGCGGCGCCGCCAGAAACCGTTCTCCTGTTTACCGCCGAGTATTGTCCGCAGCACCTTATGCTCAAACACTCCGAAAACTCTCCGATCAGCCTCCTTTAACGTCCATGTTTCATGGCCGCATAAAGCCACCGGAAGAATCAGAGTAGTATACAGCGCGAGTTTTGTTTTCGTTTGCAGACTACAGGACTTAAGCTGGTTACGAAGTCCGTAATAAGCCCGATTTGCAGCTGCAATCCGCCTTTTTACCTTGCGGGTAACATCATTATTACACGTCACTAATGTTCCAAGATACACAAATTTTTCTACCAACTTTTCACTATCCAGCCACCACTAATGAACCCACGTTGATTGCCAGCGACCATGTACTTCGTTTTTCTGGTATTGATCGTGAATCCAATCCTCGCTGTCTCCCTCTTAAAAGGCACAAAAGCCTCTTCCACGGCACGGTGATCAATCCCGATAATATCGATATCGTCCGCAAATCCCAGGAGCATACGCGATTTTGTGATAATGATACCGCTTCTTTGCACACCAGCTCTCCTAATCGCTCCCTCGAGCGCTATATTGAACAGTAGATTCGAGAGTGCATCACCCTGCTTTAATCCATCTAAGGTAACAAATGACGTCGATATTACACTTGATTTCGATCCGTCCAACGTTATACGAAACAGTCGTATCAATTTCGCCGGAAAACCATGTTCAAGCATAATTTGCCATAGTTCATTCTGTTTCACTGAATCGTACGCCGTCTTGAAATCAATAAACAGATGATGCGACTGCGAGTTGTACTCCCGGAATTTATCAAGGATTTGTCTCAGGGTAAACATTTGATCCGTCGTTGATCGGCCCTCACGAAAACCTGCTTGGTATTCGCCGACGAAGGACTCTTCAAGCGGTCTCAATCTGTTGAACAAAATACGGACAATAATTTTGTACGCCGAATTAAGGAGGGTTATTCCTCGGTAATTGGCGCACTCCAGTCTGTGCCCTTTCTTAAAGAGGGGGCAAATGAGGCCGTCCAACCAGCTAGCAGGCATTTCTTCGGCTTTCCATATTTTCGAAATTATATGGTGCAGAACTTCATAATGCTGCTCAATGCCATGTTTGAGAAGTTCAGCCGGGAGCTGGTCCTGGCGACTCCACAGCTTGTCCATCGTCGCTAATATTTATTCTGCTCACCGATGCACCGTCACTTCCACTATTCAACAAAGTCTCGAAGTGTTGCTTCCACCTGGCAGCCACTTCGGTTTTATCTGTCAGCAAATTCCCTTGTTGGTCATTGCACATGACGGGAGATGGCGCTGTCTTTCTCCGCACGCCATTGAAAGACTAATAGAACTTCTGCATATCGTTCTGCTCCATTTTTTCCTGCGCCTCGCTAATGACTTGTTCTTCATATTCTTTCTTCTTCCTGCGGTGGGTTCGTTTTTCGGCTGCTCTTGCTTCCTTGTACCGATCTCTATTCGATCGGGTACCCGACACCAACATCTAGCTTCTGGCAACGTTCTTCTCATCTGCCACTCTCTGACACTCCACAACGAGCCAACCCGTCCTGGGTCGCCTCTGTGGAGTGCCTACCACTTATCGTGCTGTTGTGCTCACCGCTCCATTGATCGACTCCCATAGATCGTTGATGTTGTCGCTAACGTTGATTGCACTTATCCGTTCGTCGAGCTTCTGGCGGTACTCAGCCGATACTCCTTCCGCCGACAATCGCTTCGTTCGATACAGTTGACAACCGTGATCGAATTTTACTGACAACGAGGTAGTGATCGAATTCAATGTTCGGACCTCTGAATGTCCGCACATCGATAACATCCGAGAAATGGCGCCCATCCACCAAAACATGGTCTATCTGGTTGCAAGTTCCACCATTTGGGTGTCCCCAGGTGTGCTTTCGAATATTCTTTCGTGCAAAGTAGGTGCTACTGATGGTCATCCCTCTGGCAGCAGCGAAATTTACTAGCCGTAGGCCGTTGTCATTGGTAGCGGAGTGAAGGCTCCCCTACCAATTATGGGACGGAAAAAGTCCTCTCTACCGACCTGAGCGTTAGCGTCTCCGATAACAATTTTCATGTCATGCTTTGGGAACTCTCAATAGGCTTTATGGAGACATTCAAAAAACGTGTCCTTCACGTCGTCGGATTTATCGTTTGTCGGCGCGTAAACGTAGATTAGGCTGTAATTAAATAATTTGCCCCGCATCCTCAACACACAGATTTATTCGCTAATGGGTTTCCACCGCATCACTCGCTTCATCTTGCCCATCACTACGAAACCAACTCCATGCTCTGTTTTTCCGTCACCGCTGTGATAGATGTTATATTTGAATGCAGTGTTGGTCGTGAGGTCCACGGCTCGGAATTCACGTTCTCCGGATCTAGGCCATCGGACTTCTTGAATATCGGCCACGTTCACTCCAACCTTCTGTAGTTCACGAGCCAGAAGCCTCAATCGTCCAGGTTCATTTAGGGTCCTGACATTCCAGGTACCGAGTCTCCAATCATAGTCCTTATTTCGTTGCCGGGTCGGTTGCCAAAAATAACGTTCTCTTTTTCTTCTATCTCCATTTTTCTTGGTATTTGAAAGGCTTCAGTAAGCTACCTTACCGGGGTCGCGCTACCTATATCGCGCTGGTGGGGCTGCCACCTTAGGTATAGCTGACGCAATACAGCATTTGGTTGATCAGCCGCTGGGTACCAGGCAGACGCTGTTTAAGCCGCACCTCCTGGTGAACAGACGATCGAGGCGTACCTTCTCACTTTAGCTGATGTCAGGACAACAGTGCTCAGGCTGCACTACCAGCTAAGTAAACAACCCTTAGCTGGCGGTCTTTTGTCATCGGACGACCCGTGGAAGCGTGAGATAGGAACTTGTGGGGACCAGAGCTCTGTTGGGCGCTCCTTCCTTGATGTCAACCCACCATTTAGCAGCCAACGGAGAATATAGATTGAAATTAAAATTCGAATGAAAACTTTAGTGTAAAATGTAAAATGAGTACATGTGGCAAAACTTAGTGAATTTGGAAAACAAATGGCCGACATCTGAGTGAAAAGTACTTGGACAAAATTGTAGGATAAAGTTATTTGTTCGTAGGTGGATTTAATTCGTAGAACAGCATATCATGTCTTGATGAGATGTCTACGTAAATATTAGAAGCATTACACCTACGTGGCAGGTAGAGATAGAGGAAGACCTAGTGGTGTTTATGCAGAGGTAGTGCTTGATGGGGATGTGTTTGAAGTTGTTGAAGAATTTGTTTACGTTGGAACGCTTGTGACATGTGACAATGACGCTTTCCGTGAAGTGATAGGACTTAGTGCTGATGCTGCGAATAGGGCCTTCTACGGATTACGTAACCTTCTTAGGTCCCGCAATATGCAGACGGAAGCGAAATTTGCTCTATTTAAAACTCTGATTCAGTGGCCCTTCAGGAACATGAAGCATGGACGTTAAACAAGGGGGACCGGACAGCTTTCGGGATTTTTGAGCAAAAAGTGCTGCGTATAATACTCGAGGGAAACTAGAAAATGGTGTGTGGAGCAGACGCATGAATCATGAGCTGTATCGAGTATACAAATAAAATATTGAGAATCGTATAAAATACGGCTGACTTCAGTGGGCTGGTCACTTAGTGCGAATGTCGGAAGAAAGAATATCAAAAACAATATTCAACAGAGAACCAGATAGAGGCCAGCGACTTCGTGAATGGCCACGAACACGCTGGTTGCACGCGGTGGAATCGGACCTGGGGACCCTAAACGTTCGCGGAAATTGGAGGAGTATCGCCCAAGACAGACGATTATGGAGCTCTACAATACGCCAGGCATAGGTGTATCGACGCTGTATCCAGGTATCCTTTTATGTGGAAGATTTTGATATGAAAAATGTGTTGGAGGTAACCACTTCCCCTTCGATGGGACTCGAACCCACGACCCTCAGTACGCTAGACTGATGCTTTAACTAACTAAGCTACGAAGGACTTCCGTCGGCGTTCGCAACTTAGCGGCAACAGAATGAGCCCGATATTCCCAAATTGGACGCATAGTCGAATCTTCTTTCTTTCTTTCTTTCTTATTGGCATTACATCCCCACACTGGGGACAAAGCCGCCTCGCAGCTTAGTGTTCATTAAGCACTTCCACAGTTATTAACTGCGAGGTTTCTAAGCCAGGTTACCATTTTTGTATTCGTATATCATGAGGCTAACACGATGATACTTTTATGCCCAGGGAAGTCGAGTCAATTTCCAATCCAAAAATTGTCTAGACCGGCACCGGGAATCGAACCCAGCCACCCTCAGCATGGTCTTGCTTTGTAGCCGCGCGTCTTACCGCACGGCTAAGGAGGGCCCCCTAATAGTCGAATCAATCACAATCCATTTGTCAAGCCAACACTTCCACATGTGTATAATAGTACACGTTCAAATAGTGAGTATTTAGAATGTCCGTCGGCTACACACATTCTTCATCAGCAATTGTACTGATGAAGTGTTTTGAGTGATCTGAGTTTTCAGAATATTGTAAATTAATGTCAAAGTCGGGTGGTTTAATACACGGAACATAGGAAATTAACTTTGATTGAACTGTACCAGAGTTGCGTGCTCTTGCCTACGCAATGCGGTTGGGTCTGAGCTTTAGACGATCGACTGGCAAATAGCACACACAACCTCACTTGATCAGTAGAATTGCTGATGAAGAATGTGTGTAGCCGCCAGACATTCTAAATACTCACGCTCCTCTGATGTGAACGTGTACTATTCACATGTGGAAGTGTTGGCTTGACAAATGGATTGTGAGTGTTTCGACTATGCGTCCAATTTGGGAATATCATGGTTCAAAGATGCTTTGAAGGTTTATCCCATTTTTTCGCACACAATCATATGTTGTTCAGAGTCGTTTGGGGACGCAAATGTACATGAAGTTCACACTGTATATGATAACATTTTGACAGTTGTATGTCTTGCTATTAGCCGTCTTCGGTTTAACAAAGTCTCGAAGTTTTCCTTCCACCTGGCACTCCTGGCAGGCACTTAGATTTTATCTGTAATCAAATTCTCTTCTTGGTCGTTGTACAGGAGATAGGGCTGTCTTCCTCCGCACGCCATTTACAGTCTCACAAATTCTCCGCAAGTTGTTCTGCTCCATTCTTTCTTGTGCCTTACTTATAACTTGTTCTCCATACTGTTTTCACTTCCTGCAATGAATTCCTTTTTGGCTGCTCTTGGCACCGATATCTATTCAACCGGATACCCGACAACAACATCCGGCTTCTGGTAACGTTCTTCTCGTCTGTCAATCTCTGATACTCCGTACCAAATAATCCTGTCCTAGGTCACTTCTGTGTAGTGCTATAACTTTTTGTTCTGTTGATCGACTTCCATAAATCGTTGATGTTGTCGCTAATGTTGATTGCACTTTTATCCGTTTGTCTAGCTTCTGGCGGTATTCATCGGATACTTCTTCTGGCGAGAATCTCTTGGTATTGTAACGCATCGTTCGTTGTGATCTTTTATTCGGAACTAGTGGCGTTTTCCTAACCTAAATCCACCTGTGCACTGGACTTAAATTTAAGGAATTGGTGTGCGGAAATGCATAGAATAACTAGATGTTGATTAGTTTAAACGACTCTAATAATTTTATTTTCCATTTGGGCTGTCAAAATATCAGAATTTTCATTTTTTGGGTCAGTGCACAGGTGAAAAGTGAGGTTACGCGACGCCACTGTTCGGAACATTTGAGTCGGGATCGAGTTTTACTGACAACGAGGTAGTGATCGAAGTCAACGTTCGGACCTCTGAATGTCCACACATCGATAACAACTGAGAAACTCACGTCCATTTACCAGAACATGGACTATCTGATTGCAAGTTTCACCATTTTGGTGACTCCAGGTGTGGTTTCGGATATTCTTTCGTGCAAAATAGTTGCTGACCAGCAGCAAAATTACTAGCGGTAGGTCGTTGTTATTTATGGTGGAGTGAAGACTCTCTCTCTCTAACGACTTGATAGTAGGGAAAATGATGGCTTTGGCAGGTTTTGTTCTATTATTGTCACAGGGGTTTTTGTTGACCAAATTTTATGAAATTTGGCCATTAAATTCTTTGATATGCAAAGAATGTTCAGGTCAAATTTCAGCGTAATTAGATATAGAAAACCCCCCTGACCAGTGGCGTAGCAAGAAAATTGGTCTGGGAGGGGTTTTCTGAATTTTTTTTTTTCGAAAAAAAAATTTCTACCGAAAATTGTGTCTCTGGGGCGCGTTATGGGGGGGTTATGCCCAAAACCACCCCCGTGGCTACGTCACTGCCCCTGACAATAATAGAACAAAACCTGCTGAAGCCGTCATTTCCCCTATGCGTCTCCGATGAAAATTTTCGCGCCATGCTTCGGGCAATCTCCATAGGCTTTATCAAGACACTCTTCTGCCGTAATCTGAAAAAGTGACGTATACGCCATTTTTCAAAAATGGTGTTAACGAATACTACTCATCGAGCTCTTTAACAGAAAAATGGAAAACATGCATGTTGTAAAATGGCTGTTACGTCACTTTTCCAGATTACGGCAGTCTTAACCCTCGAGCACCGATGTAAAAAGTAAAACACTAGCAAATAAAGCACACGTCGTACACAATGGAGGCGAGACTGCAAGCCCCGGAAGGTTAAGGGCCGATTCCCACGCAGCGTTTTTTCAAGCTACGTGTGCATTACTTCATTTGATGCTGGGTAACTTGCGTGGATGTAGCGTGGGCGCATCTTAAAAAATTGCAACGTGGACATTAGCCTTAAGACGTGACCTTCAAGTCGTTACATGTGAAAGATTTAATTCGAAAAATGCATTGAAGGTAACCACTTTCCTTCGGTAGAGTTTGAACCCACGACCCCCAGTGCGTAAGGATTGTGTTTACTTCAACTAAGCAGCTGGCGATGATGAATCCAGATTTCCAACACTTGCCATCTATTTTCCGAATCCGGCGCTGGTATTGCTTATTTTTGGGTCACCAGTTCTTACACATTGAAGATAATGTTAGTCCACAACTTCCCATCTGTTGGTTCTCTGTGTAATTACAGCTGACCTGGCAATAACGGAGTAGCAACCGTGGGCGGTCAATCATGCTCATGCTCATGCTCACTTGCCATCTATTTTCCGAATCCACTGTTCCCCATGTTTTGTTTGTAGGTACACTCCCATATCGTGTGAGAATGAACATGAACACATATTTATGTGAATGAAATATAAATACTGTACTTACTTGAACGCACTGGGATTCCGTTCCAACGTAGCTCGAATTGCTTTCTGCCGTTCTTCCTCGTTTTCAAGATTATTGTAACAATCTCGGCAGTTGCAGTTGTAGCAAAACTCCCCATTGGCAAAGCAATCACAGTACAGTTTCAAGCACTGTGATTTAGTACAGTTGCAGGGTCGCTTCTTGTAAGCCTCATCGGGAAAGATTGTCCCCACGGCAGGGCCCTTCCGTGTCTCGTCCTCGGACCCACTAACCGATTCACGTTTTACAGTAATTATCGAGGGATTGCTGTTGAACGACGACGACGAACCACACATGATGGATTTAGATTGGTTCGACACACCGGTGGAAGTGGAAGGAATCATCAAGATTTTCGTTTTGGCGCCCCCGGACAAAACGGGCGTTCCACTCAGTTGACTAAACTGTGATGCCGTTAGTTTGGTAACCGTTTCGGATGATGTGTCATCATCCTTGCGAACCACCGCTATGTATCGCGTAGATTCGGCAGGACGTCGGACAATACTGTGGAGACAAATGGTTTTAATTAGAGCAGAATACCCATATAAGTTTTTATAATTACATACCCAGCATGGCTACTACTGGCAGATAATACTTTTCTTACAACGGTTTGCGATCCGGACGTCAAGATTCTATTTTGGTTAGCAGACTGAGCGGAAGTGGTTCTCACGGCCGTTACATTACCATTGTTCACCACATAGGTTTTGTTGTTTTGTACAATGATTTTGGAACCTGAATTTGGGTTCACTGCTTTGTTAATAACTTTGACTACTTTCTGTTCAGAATTGGTTGGGTTTCCAGTCTGGTTCAGAAATCGGACATACTGGATTCCTTTACCGGGTATGTTTATTGCCTGAATTTGCCCAGAATGCTGCCCAGCTTGAATGGCACTTTGGGGTAGGACCACTTTTTGACTTTGAACAGCGGATTTGGTAACTGTCTGAACACGTTGCACTTGCCCAGCAGAAGGGGCTCCCGGGGATTGCTTCAACCGTACAATAGTAGAACTTGTGGCAGCCCCGGGCATGGTTTTGATTGGAGATTTGACTGCAGATGAGATTCCGGAAGGTTTGGGTTTCGCCATCTGAACCACTTGCTTCACTTTGTTGTTGAGCAATCCCATTTGGTGAGCCTCAGCAACGGTCAATGTTTTGGTAGTACTTGCCCCAGATGGTCCCATTTTGGTGTGAATCACAACATGTGTTGGCGGTTTTGTGATCGTTTTAGGTTTATTCAAACCAGACGACGCTGCCATACTCGAGGTGGATGTTGCTGGAACCACCCTTCGAATCATGTTTTGAGTTTGCATCTTAGGTTGCATTACAACACCACCTTCACCTTTAACTAAATGATATGAAGTAGTGGTGGTAGCAGTTGGTGACTTTGCATTGTTTAGTAATTTTACTGGAGCTGCAGTCGTTGGCTGTTTCTGTATGAACACAATCTTTCCCGCAGCATTAGTGGCTCGAACGAAGTTTGCCGGCCTTGGAGCTAATTTTGATGTTAAATTGGTAGGTGTCACTATTGGTTTGTTATTGACAACTCGTTTGACTGTTATGTTCGGGCTTGTAATCATAGTTGGAATTGTTTCTTCAAATGATTCCTGAAAGTATTTTAGAATAGAATTAATGAGTTTTATTTTTACTTTTGGATGTATCGCTCTGCGGAAAACTATCATTGATAGAATTGTAACGGCTGGACACCGTTTTACAGTTCTGTTATTTTGAGGTTTTTTGAGAATGGCAATTTCCGTAACAACGTCAAAGATCTTAATTTTTGAGTATAGTGCATACCTCAGATTTAATGTAAACTGTTTCTTCCTCAAGTTCCTCTTCACCAGCGGAATATTCCACTAAATCGTCTGGTCCAACTATCGTTTCCTCTTCATCCATAGAAACGACTCCGAGTTCTTCCATCATTTGATCGTCGTAAATGTATTCGTCATCTAAAATTGTTATCAAATATCTTAGACATTTCGTTGCCCACAATTCAAATGCCATATTTTCTAACATGCTATTTCATCAGCTATGCACTGTTTTGAAATCAAACTGCCATGACAGCATTGTTAGTTCTACTCACCAACTTCCATTTTTGTTTTTAGTCCAAACGTCGCCGTAAAGTCGATAAGTGAAAATAAACCGTTTGAGGCAACTTTTCTGTTAGTGGAAAAACTAAACCGACCGTTTCTTTATCTAAGGAGAGCCGATTCCGGAAACTCCCAAGAATTAACGTTGTGTCAATATGCACCTCCAATGGACAGGGGCAACAACAAAAACACCCCTTGGTGGTTCCTTCTGGTGGTCAATTCGGAGGAGCTTCGCACATTCGCGGCGAATCCAACTGGAAATTCTGACAGCGCTTGACGGAGTCGTTTTTTTCGATCAAATTTTTCACTCCCGCAAATCGATACGTTACCGGATATCGGTGAACTTTTGCACTTTAGCCTTGCTTTACATGTTATAAAAAATACTTTTTGCTTAATTTAGATTGGATTTTCCTCTAATTCTAGCAAAAAATTACAACTAGCAAATGGGAATTTCAAAATCAAATTTAATTTTCCTTCGTTTTCCTGCGCTTTTGGCTCCTATTTTCTTATTGGCGAAGCTGACAGATAATCATTGCTACCAACCGAAGAATGCGCGTCCTCATCGAAGTTAGGGCGTCGTCGTCAGACGTTTTCAGATGTTAAACGATAGGGTGCACCTGGGTGGTGCGGATAGAATCGATTTGGTTGTCAAACTGAAGCCAAAAATTTCTATTGTGCCGGAGCCAAACATTGAAGATTGTGGTTATGTTCGTTTCTGATTTAATATTGACAAGTATTGTTATTATTTGGAGAAAAAATAAAAATAAACTTTGTTTGAGTTTTGTATTCTTTGTAACAAATATTCTCACATTATATTTCGAGTGGAAAATTAGTAAGAATGCAACTAAAAAGCACTCGTTACGAAATTTCTTGAGTTTCAGAAGCTGATTGGAGCATGAATGTATGTAAACAATTGTTAAGTCATGTAGAGTCTAGCGCATTTGTGCGCCCTCCTGCAGCGTGGAAAGAGAAATTCGAAGAGCGGGAAATGTTTGACAGCCAAGTAACTGCAAAATAATTTTGTTTATGGGAGTGATTTCAAAATATCCCTCTACTCGCTTGAGCGCAGAAAAGCGGCTCTATCCGCAGCACCCAGGGGTGCATCTGGAACGGGACTTGCAAAGAAGAAAAAAATAACTTCATCTGCTACCAGTCAACCTGACCAGCAGATTTTTGTATGAAAGTATTAATATGTATCCATCCTAAATGTTTAACGCATATTAAATACCATGTGATTTTTCTTTGAATTGTTTAGGATTTTTTGAAACATGTTGCAAAGATTTTGGTGGCGAATTGAAGTCACACGACAAGTCACAAGCAAAAAAAAAAAAGATAAAAAAATCGTGTATACACCAGGGGGACACGGAGATTTTCATTTACCATTAATGGGTAAATCGCAAGGGGGTCGTTCAAAAATGATGTCACACACTGAGGAAAATGGACGTATGATTTTCAATCAAACGACTTATGAAAATTTGCCACAAGGAATCGGTATGAATTTCAATAAGTTGCCTTATGAATGATGATTTTCATTTGAAAAAAAGTGAAGTGCGGCAGACTGGGTTTGAACCTTGGACGTCGGGGTCGGGAGGCCGATATGTAGACCACACGCCCATCGACGCTTGACTACTTAGGAAGGTAACTGCGTATAAGAATCACTGTTGGTGGAATAATCAGTCGAAGATTCATAAGGCGCCAGTTATGAATTTCGATAGTCCAGTTCGCTGAGTGCAGGTTTTAGGGGGGGGAGGGGGTCTAAGATTTTGTGACGGTACAGGTACTAGGTATACAAAAAAGCGTGACGGGGGGGGGGAGGGGGTCTAGAAATCCCAAAAAGTAGTGGACGTCATATTTGAATCGCCCCAAGGATGAAACCAAGTTTTTCCAATATAATAAAAAACAACATGTTATATGGTCAGAATCATTATTACGATGCAAGATATAGCTTCACAGTTTACGTTGCGATTATCAAATACTTTTCGACGACATAAACGCTAAATGTCAATGTATAACATGCTGTCCCGAAAATGTTTTATATTTCCTGCATTACATGTCAACATTTTATCATACTATGGAGCGAAAATTTTGCAGGCGAAAACGGCCGATTTTTTTATGGTGACATAACTTAACAACCCATTCAACATATTGTTATTTGTCAAATAACCGTACCACAAACTGTTGAAACTTTATATGAGATTGTTCATATACAGTTGTCATCAGTAAAGGATACTGTTTCCGACCGCACGGGAAAATGTCCATGTACAGTTTGTAATTATCCGGGGGATCTTTCTATTTCCTCAGAGCAAGATTAAGGCTGCCTTACACCTCGGGAAAATTTTCCTCCGGATTTTGGTCCCCGTGCATTTTAAATGGGGCCGGAATTTTGATTTTCCGTGCCCAAATCCCGAAAACATCGCATATGCAAAAATGCATGGAGAAAAAATCCGCGGACCAAATTCCCGAGGTGTAAGGTGGCCTTTACCGGGCGCGACTATGAGCCGTTTGGCAGCGCAGTAATCATCACTTGACACTTTACCGGTCACTACTAAACGCGCTGCTATATAACAGTTTCGCGACTGACAGGTGACCAAATTTAGTAGCGCGGTAAGAGCGCTGCTATTTGATAAACTATCAACTGTCAAACGTCGCCGGTACGGAATACAGCAACCAAATTGAGAGCCGAAAATAGTGACCGATACGGAAACGAGTGACGAAACTAAAATGACAGCTCTGTGCGGGTGATTAAAATGCTCGTGACCGATAATGATGCTCTCAGGAATTAGCTTCTAGTTCATGTGAAAAGCTATCCCTTTTAATATATCCAGTTACCACACTTGGTTTTTTATCAGATTCCAAAAGATTTCATCATTGGTTAAACGCAATGTGTACCCACCCAACCCTCAAGGCGTTATGTAATTTGTGAATGAGCCTGTTGCGGTGACACTGATTTTTAAAGCAAACAAACGCCGATGTTTTTGTTGATGAGCTTAAACTACAAAGTTTTATTGATTATAAATTCAAATATAATATCTATTAAAACTTTGTAGTTTAAGCTCATCAACAAAAACATCGGCGTTTGTTTGCTTTAAAAATCAGTGTCACCGCAACAAACTTAAAAATCTTCATCCTCTGATCGTGCGACGCAGTAAGATGAAGAAAAATCGTTATCCGACACCTGGAGTGTATAATGAAGAAGAGAATAATATTCCACTGGAGAGTAATCAGCAGACTACGAACATCTTTTCAAACGAAGCGGTAAAGCTTCATTTGGATCATTTGCAAAGGGAGCATGCAATCAGGATAAAAGCGATATCCGATCGTGAGGCTATAGATCTGATCCATGAGCGAAAAAGATACAATTTATTGCGATCGCTTTTAAAATGCAACAAAGGAAACGAATTCCCCGAAGAACCATCGTTAGTTTCTTTGAAGTGAAAAGTTTCGAGTAACCGCCATGGATGAGCTAAAACGAAAGCTTGCGTTCCTTGAGGAGCAAAATAAGGCATGGCGGGCTCAACAACACGAAAACGAAAAGAGAGTCCGGCTGGATTATGAACGTAAGTTGAAGAAATTGGAAGAGGATTATGAGGCAGCCGCAAGAGAAATTGATTCAAAATTTAGTTTACGAAAGGAGTCAATAATATTAAAATATAGCGGACAAAGCATCAGTGAAAGATCGACAAAGGAAGAACAGCGAATTTCTTACAGCGACAATACGAAATCACCCGATGAGCTCGATAGTGCATTTCGCTTGTGTGCGGCAGCTTCCCACCGTAATACTCTGTGTAAAACATCTAAATTTCCGCTAGTGTGTGTCGCACATGACGATATAGACGGATTGAAGGCTACAACCCGCCAAAACATATCAATCAAATCAACGAACGCAAACCGTACTGTTCAACTACGAATCGGAAGGAAATTGAAATACATTGAATCTGAACCGGTGGCGGTAGGTAAAGCGTTGCAAAGTGGTAGTTCTGTTGCGGGGACGACTGATCATCGGACAAACTTGGATAAATGCAGCCGATTGCGCACCGTCCTGAAGAATAAAAACGGAATGGAATTCGTGTATACAGCAGTTATAAACAATTTGGAGTGTCATCCGATGCAAAGCGGTTTGTTTTGCATGTTAGTGAAACATTTGAGAGAAAATGGTGATCGTTTGGCGAAAACACAGATTTTTGATCCAGGCGGGACTGAAGCGAATAATTTTGAGAAGGTGATGCTTTACAGTGAATAACAGACCAGTTCGTTGCTAGTTTCACGGGCAGGAGTGTTGAGAAGAGTTGAAATTATTAGTGAATCTGGCAACACTGGCTGTACTACAGGCACATATGTACATGCATACTGAAATATTAGTTTAAATTGCATTAGCTTAAGAGTTGTGATGTTGCTCTGGATCTTGGCTTAAAAACTAGTTTCTTTGAAGTAATGTTGCGATGGGGTCGATGCGATGGGTCAAAAGAAACCGTTTTTGACAGCAGTCTTCCATTACAAACAGCTTCAAAACTGGAATTTATTATCTATTAATAAATTATAAACTCAATATACATGTGCATGATTTACAATCTAGTTTTACTTCAATTCACTAATCCCAGGCTCCATCGCCACTCTAAATCACTAATCTGATATTATTGAACCACCAGTGTTGCCAGTTTCACTCAACTTATTAAACTCCTCTCAACATTTGGTCTAGATGGCTGAATAATTGACGACAGGTTGCATCAAAATTCTGATGAGGATGATGACAGGAGCAGATGTAGTAGTGTTTCCCCTCCCAGTACCTTTGAATACAACCTGTCGTCAATTATTCAGCCATCTAGACCAAATGGTGATCAACTGACTTCAGATCAAATACATGCTCGGCAGGTTATACCAACAGATTTGCCTGTTTTCGAAGGGGACCCAGAAAATTGGCCTGTGTTCTATAGTCAATATAGGAATACTACGTTGGCTTGTGGGTTTAGTAATTCAGAGAATCTGGTGAGACTACAGAGGTGTATCAAGGGGAAAGCATTGGAGTATGTGCGCAGTCGTTTGCTCCTACCTGAACTAGTACCAAAAGTCATAGAAACGTTAAAAATGTTATACGGACGACCAACTATAATAATAAATTCTTTGATAAACAAAGTACGCTCTATTCCAGCACCAGAGACAGAGCGACTAGAGACAGTAATCGATTATGGAATGGCAATTCAAAATCTGTTTGACCACCTTACCGCTATGGATCAAACTGCACATCTGCAAAATCCGACACTGGTGCAGGAGCTAGAAGCAAAACTTCCAGGGGAAATAATGCTACAGTGGATGCGATATAAAAAAAAGCATCAACCCTCATCAATTAAAACGTTGAATGATTTCATGAATGAGTTGGTAGAAACAGCTTCCGAAGTAACATTCGTAGGATTAGAATCACGAAACCAACGTCGGATGCAAAGTGGTGGATACAACTCTGAGGATACATCACTGGCACAGTACGAAAGTGCGAACAATAGGTACTGTTTTGTTTGTCGGTCCCGAAATCATGGTGTGAAAGATTGCAGCGTATTTGAGTCGTTTGAAATTTGTCGAAGATGGAAAGCAGTAGGAGAACTGAAACTGTGTAGGTGCTGTCTTCATCGTCACACTAGTAAAGCATGCCAGGAAGCGTATGAATGTGGAAAAGATAGATGCCAACTACTACACCATCCACTCTTGCACCAATCGCGAAATCAATAGGGTGATCAGTATGACGCGCTTGAAAATGAATGTTGTAAATCTCCATATAATACGTAGAGTTACGGGGGGGAATGTTGGCGCGACTGGTACTTCTGATCACCCTATCAAGTTTGCTCTGAGAACATGTTGATCTATATTAATTATAGGAACTAGTATTATACAGAAATCGAAGCTAAGAGCGTAGAACGAAAGAGTGCTGGAAGCAAAATATCAATTGAAAAATAATCCCGTGGTTTGAAACCTATAAGTGAGTGCGAATAAGAACACTGAAGATTGTGAGTTGTTGAGAGGAGTTTAATAAGTTGAGTGAAACTGGCAACACTGGTGGTTCAATAATATCAGATTAGTGATTTAGAGTGGCGATGGAGCCTGGGATTAGTGAATTGAAGTAAAACTAGATTGTAAATCATGCACATGTATATTGAGTTTATAATTTATTAATAGATAATAAATTCCAGTTTTGAAGCAGCTGTTTGTAATGGAAGACTGCTGTCAAAAACGGTTTCTTTCGACCCAGGAAAATCCCATCGCAACATTCTTCAAAAAATCTATCACCCGAGTGAAAAGGTGTCGCCATGGACGAACTGAGGAGAAAGCTCGAGCTGCTAGAGGAGCGAAACAAACGATGGCGGGCGCAACAGCACGAAAATGAGGATAGAATCCGGCTGGATTATAAACGCGAATTAAAAAAAAATTATGAGGACTACGAGACAGCGGCAAGGGAACTTGATGTAGAATTTGATGCACGTAGGAAAGCAATAATATTAAAATATTGCGGGCCGAGAATCTGTGAAAAGTCATTGAACGAAGAAGAAAAGCGAATATCTCACAGCAACGAAACAAAATCAGACGATGAATTGGATAGAGCATTTTGTTTGGACACCGCAGCTTCCCACCAGACTGCTACCTATCAAACACAAACCGTTCTGTTCCCACACGTATCGGAAGAGAAAAGCAGTGAAATTGAACTGATAGGTAAAGCTCTGCAAAGCACTAGTTATGAAGCGACGACAGTTGTGCACCGTCCTGATCATCGAGAAAACTCGAATGAATGCATCAATTCGTATACCGTCGCACAGAATGAAGGCAGAAACGAATTTGTTTACACAGGAGCTATGGACGATTATGCGTGCAACCCGAAACAAAGCGATTTGTTAGGTGCGCCGAAGAAAATTGTGAGGGGAATCGTGGATCGTTTTGTCAAAATAATGGTTTTTGATCCAGGCGGATTTATAGGAACATTTTTTTTTTTTTTTTGAGAAGGTGAAATTTAGAAACGCTAAATATACCAGTTTGTTACTAGTTTCACGGGTGGGAGTGTTAAGAGGAGTTTAATAAGTTGAGTGAAACTGGCAACACTGGTGGTTCAATAATATCAGATTAGTGATTTAGAGTGGCGATGGAGCCTGGGATTAGTGAATTGAAGTAAAACTAGATTGTAAATCATGCACATGTATATTGAGTTTATAATTTATTAATAGATAATAAATTCCAGTTTTGAAGCTGTTTGTAATGGAAGACTGCTGTCAAAAACGGTTTCTTTCGACCCAGGAAAATCCCATCGCAACATTTGGGGGCTCAACCTATATGATTCAATTTGGATTTTTGTCAGTGTAGATTGGATTAAAAATAAGACGTCTTGAAAAATTATGCATGATTTTGTTTTTTGATCGCATTTTGACAGTACAAAAATGCGAATACAAAACGCAAAACAAAAACTGAAACCGGGGAACATCGGGGAACCATCCAAAGTAGATTATTTAAAAAGGATGTTTCGCAGCGGAAACCAACATCTTCGACAGCTTCGTCACCACTTCAGACACCATTCGACAAAAAGTGCTTCGAAACATGAGGTGAAATTCACGGAAACGGTTAACCTACCAAAGACCAAGTTTCCCGCCAGACTGAGCGCTGATAAACGGGCGGAAGTTCAGGAACGATTACGAAAGGTAAGTTTTTGCTTGGGAACCACATCTAGACAACTGTTAAGATGATAAATCCTTAAAGACATGTTTCAGTGGCTTGTATACCTGGCAGAGGGAGAACCTGCCACAGGAGGCTGAGTTTGTTCTGCACGATGGTCCCCCTTATGCCAACGGTGATCTGCATATGGGTCACGCCGTCAATAAGATTCTGAAGGATTTGATTCTCAAACACAAAATAATGGCTGGGACGAGGGTGCATTACGTGCCCGGTTGGGACTGTCACGGTTTGCCAATCGAGCTCAAGGCATTAGAGGCGCATGGGAGGAAAAGCAAAGGCAAAGACGGATCGGCTGGTGCTGGACAGCAGCGTATGGACCCGTTGAAGGTGCGCGAGCTAGCACGAAAATTTGCACTGGAAACAATCGATAAGCAGAAAGCCGAGTTTGAACAATGGGGCATAACAGCGGATTGGGAAAACACGAGTTCTTGTTACCGAACACTAGACGTGGGTTACATTTCGGCTCAGCTGAGACTTTTTCAGGAACTACATGCGAAAGGATTGATTTATCGAGATGCAAAACCAGTTTATTGGTCTCCTTCGTCTCGGTCGGCCTTGGCTGAGGCTGAACTGGAATATGACGAAGCGTACAAAAGCCCCTCATTGTACTTGAAAATGCGATTATGTGCTGCTGATGAATGTCCTGAAATTGGGGATAGATTGAAAGCGGGGGAGCGAATCTCTGCTGTTATTTGGACCACAACCCCATGGACATTACCAGCCAATCAAGCGATTTGTTACAATCCTACTTTGGAGTACAGTTTAGTGAAATCGGAATTAGACCAAGAAATTCTGTTGGTTGGTACAGATTTAGTTTCTCATTTATCGGAACAAATTCAAATGAGGTTGGAAAAAGTAGGCAGTTTATCGGGTTCACAGATCGGATCAATCCGGTATCGGCATCCCATAAGTGCGGACGAGTTACCCTTCCTGTCCGGCAATCACGTTAAGTCGGAAAAGGGTACCGGCTTAGTTCACACCGCCCCGGCGCATGGACCGGACGATTTTCTCGTTTTTCTGAATAACAAAATCCCGGTGAGATCCCTCATTGACGAAGCTGGTTGCTACAACAACGAGGCGCCGGAGTTTCTACAAGGCAAATTTGCTCTAACAGATGGGAATCGATTGATTTTGGAACGACTGCAGGGTGATACGTTGGCTTGTGGAATAATCGAACATTCCTACCCGATCGATTGGCGAACAAAGAAACCAATTATGCTGAGAGCCAGCGAACAGTGGTTCATTAATACGGATCGATTGAAGCAGCCGGCCTTGGATGCAGTAGAACAGGTCGATATTTATCCGTACACTTCGGCGGATGTCAGCAAGAATGTACTCCGTAGTCAGCTCCAGAAGCGCCCGTATTGGTGCATTTCAAGACAACGGGCATGGGGTGTTCCGATCCCGGTAATTTACGAGAAGTCGTCTATGAAGCCGATCGTCCATCCTGCGATTATTGAGAACATGTGCAAGATGTTAGAGAACAGTGGAAGTGTCGATTTTTGGTGGAGTTCTGATGTGGAAGCTCTTGTTCCACAACAGGTTTTGAGTGAGTTAGGAATGTTGCATAAGGATCTTGTAAAAGGAAGTGATATTCTTGACATATGGTTCGACTCCGGAATCTCTTGGCTGAGTGTTCTTGGAATGAATCGAAAGGCCGATCTTTACCTAGAAGGTCTTGATCAGTTCACAGGATGGTTCCAATCTTCTCTACTAACTAGCGTGGCCGCCAGAAATCAGAGTCCCTATCGAGCAGTTTTTGTCCACGGTTTTGCTGTAGATGAGAACGGAATGAAAATGTCCAAATCGCTGGGGAACATAATATCTCCGAAAGATATCATCAAAAAGTACGGGTGCGACACATTGCGGTGGTGGGTGGCGGCCCATGCCATCCAGAACACATCAATTCCTGTTAGTTATAAATTACTGGATTCTTCAGCTGAAAATTTGCAAAAGATTCGTGGAATTATGAAGTATTTATTGGGAGTTACATCTAGTGGAGAGGGTCGAAGTCTTGATCTATCTAACGCGCTTCTTGTAGATCAATACTTTGTACACCAACTGAGCCAATTCGAAGATGCAGTGTTTAATTTGTACAATTCCTATCAGTACAACAAAGCATCTGCCCACATTCTAACTTTCTGCGTTTCTACATTATCCGGATTCTACGTGCATTTGATCAAGGATCGACTCTACTGCGGATCCGATGAACAGTATCGCATTCTGCAAGGCATTCTTCGACATACCTTGAATGTGTTCTGCAAGGTACTTTGGCCAATTGCTCCTTTCTTGGTAGAAGAAAGCTGGTCCTATCATGGTAAGTTCTTATGTTTTTATCGCACACAATTCTGAGTTTTGTAGCATCAATTGTTTATTTAGGTCACGAACCATTTTTCAAACTCAGTCACCGACCAAACATCCTACCTCCGCTCGCCTCCAATGTCTCAACTGCCATTGAACAAGCACTCGATCTCAAACGACATGTGTATCAGCAACAGCAACTTAACGTAAACACGTGGCTTCTGGCAGTAGACGTTACTGCCCCGCGTGATGTGCTTGCATCCTTGGGAGTGCTTCATCCCAAGCTCAATCAACCACAAGTGGACTCCGAGTTGTGTGAAATCTTGCAAGTCGGCTCGTTAACTCTCCGGGAAGCAAAAACCGAAGAAGAGCTATTCGTCAAGGTAGACAAACTGGATCAACAGCTGTGTCCACGGTGTAGGAGGTACTCGTTGCGCACCACGACATCGTCGCATGTTTGTCAGCGGTGTGAGGATGTACTGGCAGCGAAGGTTTCTTAAGTTTAGCAGATTGTTATATATTGGTTAGCATAGTATGATAAAAATTATCCAATTTAGGAGAGAAAAAAAAAACTATGTGTGCATGCTTATCCTGAAACAATCCGAAATTTGCGGAACTGACTTATCGGTAACGATTATCACGCCAGAACACAGATCAACTTTGGCAATGTGGCAACATGAATTTTTCCTCTAAGAGTTGTAAGGAATCATCTTCAAACAAATCTTGTGGATGATGATGGAAAGGGACAGGGCTATGCCCTTTTTGTTTTGAAAGCATAGAAACACGTTTGCGCATATCTCCAATACAAAAAAAGGAATGCAATGAATTTAAAAAAAATAGGAGTGAAGAAAAATGTTTCGAGTTCTATTGCTGGCATTTCAGTTTAACTCATTGAACTGCGTCTTCAGAAACGCTTCTCCTTTCCTTCACCTTTTTTGCTAACTGGAGGAATTTAATTCGAATAACATATTATAAAATCCGTAACCTAAACTTCTTAACTATTAGAAAATATAGAAAAAAGCAATAACAATATTGGGGCAAAGGAATTTCTTTCCGATAATTAAAACATTAACACGTATGATAAATTATTTTACACGTTATTCTTGAAACATTTTCTCACTGAGCTTTTATAATAAAGTATATAAACGTACGTCGTACAATTGGTACAAAAGAGTTCTTATATTACAATCGAAAGTCTTACCATGATGATTAGCTTTTCAGTTACGTACGTAACAGTATCCTACACAAGAATTCATTATCCAGTTAAGATCGTCAATTCATAGCTTTTCACTTTGTCATAATCTTATAAAACAATAAATAGCTCTCCTTCAATTTTATCATGAATATACATCAAAGTATAAGTATATAAATAAGCATGTTATCGGTAATTATGGTAAAAAGGTAATCTTGCCATCTCTAGCGAATTCGTGCTAGAATCACAAAGCAAGAGTTACGGCTCCAATTTCGTACGTCGAAAGTAAAATAAAAATCTATAAAATCGAAACAAACAGCGAGTGGAACTTAGAAATACAGATACACAGACTCATCACAGGGCAAAATTGACGGAGCACGTTTCGTAGTTACTTACATTTCCCCGTTTCCCTCTTTGATTTTCTTTGGGTAAGCTTAAAATTATAATGTTTAGTAACGGACCAAGACACAAAAAAAAAAATAGACAAGAAAGAGATTTAAGAGATCGAACTTTTTGGGAAGCATACCATAAACTATACAGCGCACTTTTTCCTTAGCTAATATCAGCGATTCACTGATAGTTCCCGTAGCCTTCGGCGGCGATTGTGAACGGGATGCTGTGATCGATGTCCCCCGACAGGTGCGAAATCATCGGTATTCGGAGAGGGTATTGGGGTTGCGTAAGGTGGTATGCTCCGGCGGCGGTCACCGGTGGCGAACAGGATGAGGACGCTGGAGATGTGATGGTGGACGAGGGCTCACTCGTGTTCGAGGATGGCCGCACATCGGCACCGTATTGTCCGATGAACGTGCCGGCATCCTCGGTGGCAAGTTGCATGAGAGCGAGTGCTCCCTGCAGTTTTCGGTTGGTTTCCTCCGGTCGGTGCTGCTGTGACTGAACTATTGGCATATGAGGCTGTTCGTTGAGCGGACGAGCACAATCCTTGCTGGCTACCATAAGCACTGTTGGACGCATCGTATTCGGATTGACATGCATTCCGGCAGTGTTCGTAGTTTGTATTCCAGTGTTGCTGCTTTCCTGGTTCAGTTGCTGCTTAAGAGCAGCTGTTGATGTGGTGCTGGATAGTAACTGAGGCGAAATGATGCTTGGTTCCAACGGCTTGGCCAAATCTTCTTGCCAAGCGTCTCGAAGCCACTTTTTCTTTGGATTGAACGTCGAACGAGCAGGAACACCGCTGCTTTCATCGCCCGAATCATCCTCTTCTTGACTGGTGGGTTCCTGCCACTTGATTAGCTTAGGAATGTTTGGTTTGGTCTTAGCTGTGATTGGACTGGCCGTCAGCCCCATGCCGGCATTCATATCCAGTTCGCACATCAACCCTTTGCGGCTTTTGAATGGCGATCGTGGCGTAATCGGAGACTGGAATGCACCATTACCGTTTGATGCATAATTCTCATTATTCATCGCGGACTGCGATCGGTTCTCGTTATCCATGTGGGCGCTATTGTTCGGCCGCTTAGGGGTTTTACGCGTCGGAGTACGGTCTTCACGCTCCAGCCGATATTTGTCCAACCACTTCAGCACTTCAGCATTCTGCTCCGGAACGGCTTGGATCACAAAGTCGTCGCACCGCTTCAGCATGTCGTACGGATGGTCCGGACAGTGCCGGTTCGCGTGGGTAAAACGCATCTGACAGTTGGAAGCGGCGCAGATGAAGGGCCGTTCGCCGGTGTGCAACCGTTGGTGGGTTTTGAGCTGCCCGCTCTGAGTGAAGGCACGTGTGCAGCCCGGATAGTCGCACTGGTAAGGTCGTTCACCTGAAAGGGTACAGAGAGTAAAGTTGCATTAACGAAATTGATATGATAAAGGTGACATTAATTTAGCCTAGTGCCATTCTAGTGCATAACGTTGCATCATTTTAAATTACATTTTCTCTACCATCTTTCACATGTATATTAGTGCAAGAAAAGAACCACACGGCACACTTTACGATTTGGGCGTACATGAACTTTCTGATAAAATTACGGTATGTATTCGACACACACTTGGTTTGAAATGGCGAGTGGGCTAACAGTACGGCCTCCGTCCCGGTAAAAAAGTAGCATTCCTCCGAATACGTTCAATACTTGTCCACCATTCCAAGATTCTCCTGATTGCGCGATCGGCTCTGTACCCGGCCATAAGTGCGCCCGTGTCAACCCTAGCATGGACCTCACTGCTTGCCAAGACAATCCATGGATCATAAGCGAATACGTACGACGGTGGAGCTAACGGTTTGGAGGGGGACCCTATAGAATGAGTAATTAGACATATCACACAGAAGCAGATGCAGGAGTGACAAATCCGTTCGCCAGCAGTGTGGATTGGTTAGATGACCGCCACTAGTGGCAGTAGTGCTACAGCAACAACAGCAGCAGCTGGAGGAGCGGTCAGGGCAGAGGGAGCTAAACAAGCCGTCACAAAAGCTGAAAATAGTGACAACAAAGAAATGGATGTAGAGGATCACCACAATTTCGTGGATGGGAGGAACAACGTTCATGGTGTATCCTAGTAGGCCAGAAGGAGAAAAGAAATAGACAGTTGAAGCGAAAAGAGGCGACAAAAATGTAGCAGTAAGGGAAAGAAAAGCCTCCGCTGCGTCAGAAGCCGCCAAAGAGAGAAGGCCAACGACGCTACGACGAATGCAGCGCTCTTGAAGAAGGTTAGAGATGATCCTGAGCTTAGGATCTTGTCCGAGAACATAGTAAGGACCAGGCGCACACAAACCGGAGACATGGTCTACGAGCTAAAGAAGACCCTACGATTGATAGCTCGATTATGCAAGAGCGCATTGCAAAATCTCTGGGCGCAGAGGCGGAAGTTAAATCCCTAACTCCAGAAATGGTAATAATGTGCAGCGATCTAGACTAGATCACGTCGGAAGAGGAGCTCAAGGATGCACTTAAGTCAGAGTGTAATCTGGCTGAGGTGCAAAAGACAATTCGAATAAGGAAAGCATACGGAGGTTTACAAACAGCGATGATTCGTCTGCCAGTAACCGCTGATAACCAATCTCTGGAGGTAGGTAAACTGACTGTTGGATAGTCAAACTGCTTATTGAAAGTAGTGAATAAACAAGCGGAGAGATGCTTCAAATTGTTGGGCCTCAGACACCAGGCAGGAGCTTTAAAAGGTCCGGACATATCCAACAAGTGTTGGAAATGCGGGGAATCAGATCATTTTGCGCAAAAACCCAAGTCCATGTTTTGCACACCAGAGGACGGAAACGACCATCAGACGGGTGGCTACAAATGCCCTGCATATAAGAGGGCGATATGAGCAATCGGCTTCCAGCCAGCCTACTGGTGAAACGAGAGGTTCAGTGCGCTGCGCGTTGCTAGTCTCAGATCCAGGAGGCGGGCACAGAGAGTGAGAACGGAACCAGAGAGAGAGAATTGGAAAGCGGCGTTCCGGGAAGCTAGAACTGCATTTAAACCGGCAATCAAGATTAGCAAGTCAGATTGGTACAAAGATCTATGCCGAGAAGCAGACGGGATGACCAATCACCGACCCGAAACACGATCCAATGACGAGCTGGCAGAAGCTACGAAGCGCCTGAAATCGAAGAAAGCACCCGGTCCAGATGGAGTACCAAACGTGACTCTGAAAGCTGCGATTTTGGCATATCCGGATTTGTTCAGAAGAGTACTCTAGAAGTGCCTGGACGAGGGTAACTTTCCAGAAATGTGGAAGACCCAGAAGCTGATACTGCTGCCAAAACAGGCTGACGAAGTGTATGGAGGGTGAGCGTGGACTGTCAAACACTGTCGACAGTGGATGCAATCCGGACAGTGCTCGAGAGTGCTGAGAAAGCGTCCAAACAGAAGCGAAAAGGACATCGATACTGCGCAGTGGTTACGATAGACGAAAAGAACGCGTTCAACAGTACCAGCTTTGAAGCCATTGCCGTTGCGCTGGACATATGCGGGCTCCCAACTATCTTTGCCACATCCTAAAGAGCTACTTCTAGAGCAGAGTCACGGTGTACGACAGAAACGAAGGGTAAAAGTCGGTGCGTGTTACAGCGGTTGTTCCTCAGGCCCAACTTTCTGGAACGGGATCTATGATGGAGTCCAGACACTGCGGCTCCCCAGAAAAGTGAAAATCGTGGGTTTTGTGGACGACGTGTCATTAACAGTGATGAGCGAGACACTCGAAGAAGTGGAGGCGTCTGTGACAGAGGCGATAGCCACGATCAAGAGCTGGATAAATGGAGTTACAGATAGCTCACCACAAAACGGAGGTGCTATCAGTTAGCAACTGTAAGGCGTTCCAGCGGATGGAAATCGTCGTCAGAGGACATGCGATTTAAAGCGATCACTGAAGCAGCTGGGAGTGATGATCGACGACCGGCCAAATTTCAACAGCCACGTTGACGAAGCTTGTGAAAAGTCGGCGAAGGCAATGAATGCAATAGGCGAGGATCATGCCAAACTTTGGTTCAGGCTGATGGCCATACAAGTTGCAAGAGCGTACATATAAAACTCGACTCGTCGAGTCAACCCAAGTAACCATTAGCACTATACTGCCGTCCCAAGCATATCTGTCCCATGTCGATTTTTATCATTTTTGAGTGTTATGCACCAAACGTTCTAAATTAATGTATATTTTGTTGTGAACAAATAAATACATATAGTTTGTTCGAAAACTTGGCGAAAAAATATCGGGTCATTTTGTCCCATTGTAGAATTTCCAAGCATAACTGTCCCATTCAAACAAATTTCATACAACATGTATTAAATTACTTCGAAGAGGCCAATTTTCATTATCAAATCATTCAGAGAAAGAATATGGGTTGTGGTATAGTTTCAATGGGTAAAAAAGGTTAATCCACCTAACATCGTTGATGCCTTTCTTGTGCATCATGAAAATTGAAAAGTAATAATTGAAGCATATTTAGATGATTTATATTAAAACTTAAGTGAGAATAGTCTCTCATTTTTATTCGCATTATATGTATTTATTTACACATTTTCTTCTTTTATTGGCATTACCATTTTTGCATTCGTATATGATGAGGCTAACACGATTATACTTTTATGCCTAATTGCACCCAACAATTCCTTTGATTGTGAGTCCAACCAAGCCACCTAAGGGTAAAATCAGCAGTGATTCAAATCGTTCGGGGCTGTCAGTTTGAATATTAATCTGAAACAATAATTTTCCCAGCAGCTGTTCTAGATTCATTTTTTATATACCAGTCAACTGTCAAAAAAATAAAACTGGTATAAGGCTCAGTTATATTTTCTGCAGATTTGAACCACGATTGAATCACGATATTCAAATATTTTTTAATTGTTTTGGTGTATGAATGCGTCCAGGGGCGTCTCGTGGACTTTTGCTACACCTGTTCTACCATGCTGATAAAAAATTATTCATCAAGCTGAGTGGTTTCGAATGAAAGTTGTGCATTTAATTTAATATTACAACCTTTTCTTGTACAACTATATGTACAATATTAGAAAAAAAAAAATTTAGTTAGAAAGGATTTACAAAACAATAAATAGCTTATTAATCTCTTTTGTTACAAAAATGTTTTAAATTTAGATGCACTTGAAATTCTAAACTCTCGCAAATCGTCTGAAATCTGACTTGATAACAGTTGGCAATAACTGGATATTGCTCAGAATAGAGATCTTTCAAATCGGCTCATTCCACCATTCGGGGTACACGGGTCCCATCGCCGCTAATATTTAAACCCTCACATATTTTGTTGCTATGAAAGAAATGTTATTAACCATTATTAGTATAATAATAATAGTATATAATTATACAATTATTCAGTTCAATCAAAGTTAATTTCCTATTTCCGGGGATTAAAACACCCGACTTGGACATTCATTTACAATGTTGTGAAAAATCATATGTGAATAGTCTAGCGTACTGAACGTACATATTCACATATGAGTTTTCACAACATTGTAAATTATACAATTATTTTTTGATGCGACCCCAATGAGTCACATTTAGAAGTTGAAATGTGTTCCAGTTATTTAATTCTTCAAATTTAGTGAAAACTATACATTTTTCTCTATGTTGATTGATTTTGAGTATTCGTAAAAAAGCATTATTTAATGTCTCTTTTGAAAACGCAAACATTAGTTTAATATTGTTCTTGATGCATTGCATATTCATCAGAAGAAAAAAGAAAAACAAACTGTTTCCAATCATCGAAGTATGAACGAAAGCGTGCGCGGTGCGCCTTTCGGCAAAGCACAGCCCGACACTACGATCGAGTCTAACCGAAGGTGCATCGCGTCGTTGATTATTCTCGCAGCGCGTCGAACGGGTTTGACTCCTGCTGCGCGCATAGCAGAACTTGCATCTAAACGTGCTTGCTTCGCATGCGAAAGAGGATGATATGAGGAAACGGTGAAAGCTGGCAACGCTCACGCTGGTTCTCTGCGCGCGGAGAACGAGTGAGCATACCAAGAAGGAAATTATTTCAAATCATTTGTCATTGCGCAAAACTTTAAATTTGACTTCTGGCAGCGCTGCTGTTGGTTCTTCATTATGGATCGTACGACTGGCAAAAGCTTTCTATGTGATGGGGTGTTTAGCTGCAATTTGACTGTACGCCAAGCATGTGGCGTTAACTTGATCTGCCTACGAAATATTTTGTTTCTTTAGATGTTTAGATGTTAAAATAATTGGAAATACTACGCGAAACTTTGTTTAAAAAATTTACTGGGTAAATTATTTGCCCTAATAATTAATTGCCAAGACATTAATTTCCTACTTCTGACCTAAAAATGGTTACCTGTTCCATGAACAGGTAGAACGTATGGACGAGTCGCCTCTGAATGCGTCATTTTATCTAAGGACCAATCCACGTTGTAATTACGGCGCCTTTCTTGGCAGCAACATAATAATTTCATTTAATTGAAAATTTGAAAAACATTAATGTAACACTGCTGGGAAACCAGCGAGTTTGTTCTATTTTGCTCCAGATTCAAACTAGAATAGTGGTCGAAAATTTGGAATGAAACTGATTCACTACTGATTTCACTCTTAGAGTCGCTCAGTCGCCCGATTAATTTACATATATATAAGATTTTTGCAATAGCTTCGGAACGAAGTTACTAATCGATTTTCAATAGCAAGTGCTTACAAATGTTCATACACGCACCCCACACAGGTGAAAGTTTCCACTCGACACATCAGATGCTAATCTGAAATAAATTTCATAGGAATCATCAACACCTTCGCAGTATTGCGGTATTGAGTTACCACGGAAACTGATTTTGATCAAGATTTTTTTATGTACAGGTTATCCGACTTGTCAATATCCCCAACTCAGCCATCTTGGATTTTTGTATGGAATTTATGCTCGTTTGTTTACGTTTTGCACTGAAAATGTATGTTTCCCCCCCGAAGCTGGTTATTCCCATCTACTGACGAAGTCGGATAACCTGTACATAAAAAAATCTTGATTTTGATGCTTCTTCCAAAAATCCATCTGCGCTGAAACATAATTATCCTGAATTTATTTCAGGATCAAATTATGTATAGGAATCAATTCTCACTGTCCTTACCCTTATGTAAGGTATAATATCTCTGGGGTTTTTCAGACACACTCCCCATGTCAGCTTTTTTATACACATTTTTTTTCTATGCAGCGTAAGAGCCCCCTCCCCCAAAAGCTTACGTTATCAGTGTACGCCCTCTTACTACAGTAGGCTTTGAAAAGACCAAATGCATCTAACTTGAATCAGGTTATTATCCAGACCCAACTAAACTTTTGCTAAGCGCAAAGTAATATGATGATACTCTAGCACTGGGACAAATATGCTTGGAATTATCAATTTTGTCTTCAATTTCGCAGCATAAATGTCCCACTGAATAAATTTTACTAAAAAACAGTGTTTATCCTTTGAAACATACTAAGCCATTAGAAATACACTATTTTCATCGATATACGTTTATTAATCAAGATTTGATGGGGCAATTTAGCGACAAACTGAAAAATATGTTTCCAACTTAAACTGCATTTTTCTCAGTTGAATATTTTTCAACATGGGACAGATATGCTTGACACGGCAGTATATTACGCCAAACCGCCATATAGGGCCACTATACGGCTATTTAAAAACTTATAAGCATTGAAGTAGCACTATATGGCCGATTTGGCGGAATATAGTGCTTATTGGTTACTTGGGAAGTACGAGACACTGAAGACGACCACACAGTTGTGGTCGAAATACGCATCTGCAAAGATAACGAAAATTAACTGGTGGAATTAAATGGAGAGTACTTAATTCGTCTTAGACGGTTGAATACATTCCACTAAAAGAGCTTTATATATTTTTCAGAAAGCATGGCGAAGTGAACTTTTACCTGACGGAGTTCCTGTCGGGCTACGGATAAAGCTCTGTCCATTTAGAATCCGGAATCATTTATTGTATTGCAGCGGCACGGAAAGTGACCACTGCAAGAATTCTTTTACAGCGGTTTGTCTACCTAGGCGCCCACTTGCTGTGCTATAAATTTCACGAAGTTTTGTGCAGCGTGTCAAAAATTATTCCAGATGGAAGCCAAAAGTAGAGAAAAAAAGTCTGCACACCCACGTTGATAATCCTGTCATCGACGATGGAACCTACGTCTAAATGGATTTCGGACAGCTTCCTAGCCAAAAATTCTACATGGTGACGGCACGAGGAGTAGTTCCTGCGAAGTTTAAGTTTGCTTTTTGGACAAACTTGCAAAAAACGGATGATTTTGGCAAGGGATATGCAACTGTGGGGCAAAGACCTAAGTGTTTGTGACGAATAAGACGATGGACTCGAAGCTGTACAAGGAGGAATGTCTCAAAAACCGCGGTCGACCTTCCATAAAGCCCATAAAGGTCCCGTGAAGTTTTGGCCAGATTTGGCGCGTTGCCACTACAGCCGGAAAGTCATCCAGTGGTAAAGCGATAATAACGAAGATTTCGTCGACAAAAAACATAAATCCACGCAACTGCTCACAGCTCCGGCCCATCGAGACATTTTAGGCAGTAATGAAGCGGAAGCTTAAGAAAAGTGGAAAAAGTGGAAAAACAGATGACCAAAATGTGGAACAAATGTGCCAAGGAAGTTGACTCCGGAGGTGTGCAACTTTTGATGAGAGGAATAAAGAAGAAGGTGCGAATTTTCACTAGAAACAAGAAGAAATTATTTGTATCAATATTTTTTTCTTAAAGTACAGTGAATTACCCTCGTTTTGATGTATTAACCTTATTTGTACGTCAATCCGTTACCGAGATACAGATGATTTTATTATTCCGGATTCTAAATGGACATAGCTTTACTTGCGGGAGTATTTACATCGGTACGGACACACCAATCCACCGTTGGTGTTCGATTGTACGCGGTTTGCGCAGATTCGCAAAGAAATGTCTGTCCCAAGGGCGGATAATATCGCAGAGCGAATGTTTCACGAGGAAGACACGTGGAATGCGGTAAGCAGAGTCGTGACGCAAATACTGTCGGAGCTGCAGCGTAAATGGAGACGAGATCAGCGAATTCTGGGGAGTATTCAGCGCAGTGTTTGGCTTCGGGTCGTCGGTGAACCGAAAGTCTTCGGCCAACCGGAATCATCGATCCGACCTTGACACTACTGAATAAAGAAGAAGAAAGCGCCTCGGGTATGTAGGGCACCGCCAGTGCGGACGTTATCTACCACCGGAACTGTCGGACCACCTCTGCAATCTGAAGACGAAGTCGGGGCACCATCAGTGCAGAAGTTTCCCTTACCGGAACTGGTGGACCACCCTCGACGCTAGGGGGAGTCAGGAGGATTCGAGTCAGGAAGTTTGGTGCATTACCGCCGAGGGATCAAGGCACCGTAGCAGTGGATCTCATCCAGCCAGTCGGCAAACTAGCCCAAGCTAAGGGCACAGCCACTCTCGGTAAACACCTTCTGTGTTGCCGGGAGGCACATTTTTAACAGGTCTGGCAGGAGCCCATCCCTTCACACCTTCAAGCGTTGTGTGGTACTCAGGTGTCTTTCGCGCAGATTTTTGATGGCCTTCAACCCATATAAAAAAACCCAGATTAATCCACCTAGCGGCGATGGTGCCTTTCTCGTGCATTTAAAAAATAGTTTTTTTGCCATAACTTAACAAACTTGTTGCGAGCAAATCGGTTGAAGATGAGTGACACTTTTTTACGCGATTATTCCGTAAAAAAAAGTATTTTGGCCGTAACTTCCGAGCCCATAGTCCGATCCGGCCAATTTTCAATAGGAAACAATCGGATATGAGTCTGCTGCGAGCAAATAGGTTGAGGATAAGTGTTCGAAAAATGAGTGACACTTTTGCTACATTTTGGTACGTGGGTGCGCACAGACACACACAGACATCTTCACAATTCGTCGAACTGAGTCGATCAGTATATAAGGGTTCTTTCACAAATGACGTAAGGGACCGTACACTAATTACGTTAGCAATTTTTCTGAGTTTTTCAACCCCCCTCCCCCATGAAGGATTTTTCCCATACAAATCATTTTTTATTTATATTGAGCGTAAGAAAATGGCAGACCCCCCCTCCTCCCATAAGTGCTTACGTAATTAGTGTACGACCCCTAACGCTAAATTTGATGGTTTTGGACCCCCACCCTCTCCCACGTAACACTTTTTGTATGAAAGGTTTTATTTTTTTTTTGTATGGATCGTAACGCTCGGCCTGACCCCCTTCCTCCCCCTATAGCGTTATGTAATTTGTGAAGAACCCTAACACTATGGGTCTCCGGGTCTTCTATAAAAAGTTTGTTTTGGAGCGATCATATAGCCTTTACGTATACTTGGTATACGAGAAAGGCAAAACACGCACACACACATAGCAAAATTACATTTGGCACCGAATAAAGTAAAGAATATACGATTCCTTCTTTTAAAGTACGCATTTGCCCGAAAAAATTTGATTCCTCTTTTTAAAAATATGCATTTGCCCGGAATAAGGCATAGCAGTAACCTCTTCTTCAAAAGTATGCATTTTCCCGGAGTAAGGCCGAAGAGTAGATGACCACTTCTTTAGAAGTATACAAAGATTATACGGCCTGAAGCAAGCCGGTCGCGTGTTGAAACGCTGGATGACGATTTTTTTGAAGATGGGTTTTGCTTAGAGTTTCCATCCCGGGACATCCCGGGACAAAAAATCCCGGGATTTAGGAAAATTCGGGATTTTCCGATTCCCGGGATATTATTTTTGAAATCCCGAAAATCCCGGGATACCCGGGACAAAAAAATACTGTTTCATTCTGGTTCGCAAACAGTGTAATTTTTCTTCTTAAAAAAGTTATTTGTTTTGAACGCGAAACCCAACTTAGGTGATAAACTCATATCATATTTTTATACCTCCCATCAGACACGATTTATTCCCAAGTTCGTTTATTTGGTAGGTTCAGGCATGTATACGGAGCCAAGGTTCTTTGTGATGCACAATCGATATCATCTTATTATTAAATTAGTAAGAGAGGAACAGACATGAAAATATCGGAGATAGTTAATAGAACACTTTCACAAAAAATATTAGATTTTCCTATACCACTCAATAGAGGCCTACTGACTGATATTTTTTCCAGCAGCTACAGCTCTTTGTTAATTAAATGACAAGTATCTACAGTAGAAGATCAGCTACATCTATTTGGCACCTGCTGCCTACCCATCTCCCGTCTACAGCGAGGTTGTGTACACTAGCTGATATTCGCCTTGCTAATCTCATCGCGTTGCCCAACATTGAGTCAGTCTTCCTGAGCCTCTTGCCTCTAAAACAATTCTTGATCTAATTCATGTCCTTCCAATCGACGCTCGTACAACAAACTTTCCAGCACATACGCAGGTACAAGTGGTCCGACCCTGATGCTATACCTAATTTTTTTGGTTTTTGGTGCTGACCAGCTCCTGATCAAAGCTTCGCTTGGACTCCTACTGACCAACTATTAAGCTACCGTAAGTACGAACCTCCCACTAAATTCTGTACGGCGCTACCCATGACTTACGCAGCCAATGCATGATCCCACGATGCCACGAGACTTATGCGCCCCATCCAAGGATCCAGGACTGCGATTACGTTTCTGTAGATAATCCATCCACACTATGTTTAAGATACGAAATCTTCCTAGACCATAATCTGTTCCTGGGTTGTTAATCGATAAATTATCGTCGTTAATTTAACGCCAACTTCGATAACGATAACGGTTGTACGATGATGTTTCGTTGACGATAAAGTGAGCGAGCGAGTCAACTGTAACGTATACCGTCAACTGGGAGGAAGTTGATCATTTTTAAGACAAAACATGCAATAACAATGTGTGTTTACATTTTAAATCGAAACAAATATTTTCAAAACATGTACTGCTATACGTTGCAATAATCAACAACTTTAGTTTTCTGAAATGCATTCGCATTTATTAAAATAAATTAAATTATCACACATTTTTTGAGTAATCTGGTTTGGGGTGAAGTTGATCAATACAGCTCTACTAAAATCATTATGACCTAGTAGTCAAAATACACTAGCTTATTTGTATGAATGTTGAATTTACTACGTAAAGAAGTCTACGAAGTCAATATTTGAAACGAAAATAACGTCATTTATGACTATCTCTCTCTTTCTTCCACAAAATACTTTTTCATGATTATAATCGAAAAACTCGGTTTTCTACCTAGCGGTAACATTATTTGAACGGAGAATATTGTTGACTAACGTTTCATAAAAAAATTTGGCACTTTTGACTGACACATCAAATGATCATCTTCACCTCAATGATCATCTTCCCCCCAGTTGACGGTACTAAAGTTAAAAGTACAAATATGCTCAAGTTGGTTATACAAAACCTATTTCAAGCATTGCATCACCTTCAAATATTCAGAATCGCGAATTATTTTATAACCAACAGTGAGGACAAAATTCCTCATCCTAACCGAATCATACTGAATAGGGGACGAGGTTAGTCATTGAGAGTATTTTTACTCGGTGCAGGTACTCTATGCTTAGAATGCAGTAATGGAGGTCACTGCATCAAATATTGTTCTAGAGCTTGGATCCCAACATGTTGCCGAGGGATTCCGACTCCAGCTGCTGAACTCTGTATTATCTGGCCTTTCTAAAATATGAACTTTACCCCTGAACATTGAATAAAATCGTTTTTAAATTAAAAAATAAGTTTTCTAAGGCAACATCGAAAAATCCCGGGATCCCGGGATTTCCCGGGATAAACGAACAAGTTCATCCCGAATCCCGGGACAACGAAAATGGCCGGGAAATGGAAACCCTAGTTTGCTGCACCTACGACTGATCCATGCTTCTTCGTGACCAGTTTGTAGGTCACGAAGAAGCAGAAGGTTTTTTTCGCAGTTCATGTAGATGACATGGTATTGACTTGCAAGAGTAATGAAGAATTTAAAAGTATAATCGCTGCGTTGACAATGAGGTTCAAAATGTTCCTGCTCGGAGATGCTGTGCTGGCGAGAAAAATAAATTGGAAAGTGAAATCATCTTTGCAAGTTTATTGGGCGCAGAACGTTCGCGTAGGAGTGCATGATTGGACGCGTTCGTGTTAGAACACGAAATCCGGGGTTGTTCTATACGTGGTCGGCGAATAAATAAAGAGTGCGAGTTCGAAACGCTAGAAGAGTATTTTTAATGCGCGTATTTTCATCCCATCCCATAGATTGCATTGCTTACCGAAGGGAATCCAGATAGAATATCCTTTATAACTAACACAATATCCTGTCCCAGGGCAATCGTGGAGATGCAGAGGTATACTCGGTCTCTAGTAGCAACAAAAATCGGACTAACAATCCTTCCCTTCCTTCGTCTTTGGATCTACATTCCCACTGGAACTTGGCCTGCTTTTCAACTCAGTATTCTATTAGCGTTTCCTCAGATATTAACTGAAAGCTTTTCTATGCCCGCCATTGCATGAGTATGTATCTTATGTGGCAAGTACAATGGATGTTTCCCACACGAAAACATTCTAGACCGGACCAAGAATCGCCATCTCCGGATTGGCAATCCTACGTCTACGTTTACTTTTCGCAAGACTAGCAGGAGACTCTCTTCCCTTCCTATATGACCGTAAGGACGTGGATGGCGTCGTTATTGACTAAACATATATGAGCGTCTGAGGGTTGCTAATCGCAAACACCATTCATTTGGTTCTCTGTACATTTTTGCAAGTTCTGGTCAATCACGGCGTAGCAACTACGTATTGTACGTAGAGATGTCACAAATGAATCAATTACTTCGATTAATCGATTAATCGTTGTGATAATCGATTAATTTTGAATCGATTACTTCCCAATGATTGATCGATTCAATAATCGACAAGATTCGAGAGTAATCGATTAGTTACTAATCGATCAATCGAGATTTTACGACATCTCTAATTGTACGGTCAAAAAGCTCATGCTCTTATTTAGCACGTATCTGAGTAGGTTATTAGGCAGTCAGGAAGCCAAAATCCACCTAGTGGTAATATTACGTTTCTCGTATATTATTTAAAATAAAACCATAACCATAAAATAATGGCCATAATCTTACTCCGAGCAAACCAATTTTCAATTATTTTTAAACAATGAGACCGGTTTCACCATCGATTACAACTTGTTGCGAGCAAATCGAATAATGCTAAGTTACACAAAGTGTGTACAATTTTTTACACATACACTAATTCATACATACAGACATAACCTACATTCGTCTAGCATCGAGCTGAAGCGATTGGTATGTAACACTATGAATCCAATCAAAAGTTCGGCTTTGAATGGTATACGAGAAAGGCAAAAACTGTTAAAATCAAAATGAAATTCAAATTTATTTCCAAACATTAGTCTTTGAAATAGATTTTTATATTTGATTCAGCAGTGGAGACTTAAATTTTATGATACGATATCTAATTGATTACGTAATTCGTTATTGCTGTAATGTAAAATCAAAATAGCAGAAATATTTTTTACATGAGTTTTTTAATCGTTAAAACGACCAAATATCGACTTGAATATTCGATTTCACAACATCAAAGCAAGTAAACATGCCAAAAAAAGCTCAGAACTTTTTTTTTTCAATATATTGCGCCGCAAACAAAAGATACTTATTACTTAATTTCAATATATGTGTATATAACGTTCAAAACAGTCCCTTGCTGTAAAGGATAAAAAATTGAATCGAGGTCAAAACAACCTATTTCAAATGAAACACCGGTCCCACGAAACTATAGCGCAATGAACGCTTTTTTCGACAACAACAATAACAACAAATCTATCCCTCTATTCATTGAAAATCTCCCTTTCGAAGAAAGTTGATGCGAGAAAAAGAAGTCCTAAATCCGAAGGTCCTGAACCACCGTTTTACCTGTCCAATCTACGTTGGCTATTGTATTCTATTAAGAACGCAGAATCCGGTCGCCTCGCTTTCGGTTCTCCCTGTGCTTGTGCCCTTTCGCTTTCTGAAAAGAAATATCTCCCTACAGTTTCTTATGCGTTCATATAATAGTGGAATAGCCAAAGAAGCCATGGAAGCTGGGGTTGCAAAAAATAAAAATCCACATCCCTTCTAGGGTGAACATTAAACCGGTGCGTCACAATGCACCTTTTACCAGCTTTTAAAATATCATCATTTTCGTCGTCACGGAACACGTGCAAACATATACCTATGCTTCCATTGTTGCTTCGTCGCAGTTTAGAATCCCGTACAGCATGAGGCATTTACTGAAGCGGTACATTATTGCAAGAAAGCGTGTTTCTAAAAATTCCAACGTGAAACACCGGGTATTTAGTTCGTCGAAATATGACGCGTCATGTTTGATCCTGTTGGATCCCTGCCAGATCGTGGAACAATCCGCTCAGTGTTGTTATTTATGTTTGGGTTGGGACCTCAAGTTGTAGCGATTTGAGACATAACACGCGAATAGCGAAGAATCGGATACGTGGACAGCAGCTTTTAAACATTTAAATCGCTCCACGCGCGCCCCACCCGATGCGTTGTTGTGAATTTGGGATCCACCTGGGCAAAGGTAGTTTGCATCACGGAACGTGATTTGAATGGGAAGATTCAGAAGCTTTAAACCATGCTTTTGTTATTTTTTAAAAGCGTTATAACTGTACTCAACTTGGAAAACAATTGTAGCCTTACATGCAAAACATTTGGACGATCGCGTAACAAACAGACCACTTGAAAGGGCTTCAAACAGTTTAAAATTCTTTGCCTTCAGAATTCGTTTTCAAATAGGAATAGCATTTCGTTTGCAGGCACATATTTATGAATCTTATTTTGGAAAGCTAAAATTAGCTGACAGGACGTCTTTCTAGGTCGCAAGCAAGCACGCTGTTTCTAGTTCCAAGCGCTCGATCGGCACCCGTCATATACATAATGTTTATTTCAATTTTAAAGTTCCCTCTTGCTTCGTGTGGCGTGTCCCTGTTGCTTTCGATTTGGTTTGGTAGTTTGGTTCTGCTGTTTTAGACATTTTTCTTTGGGCACATAGAGTGACCAGACGAATTTCTCCATGTATTAATATTTAAACACAGTTTAGCCATATGGCAACTAGAATACAATACTAGTAACCATTTGATGTAAATCTATCTAATGATTCTAGAACCATAAATTAATAATTCAAGTTGTTGCCTTATAGGTAAATGACTCTATGTTGATCAAAAAGGGATTTATATATAATCAATCCTCAGACACGTTTCTCGATTTTCATAAGCTTTGAATCTGGTAACCCTCCTGCGCTGAACCATCGTCAAATTTCCAATACGATATGCTTGCGCCTCTTTCGCGTGAACCGGCACAATTGCTTATGTATTGGTGTTCCATGTATTAGGTCCCCTTAAATTTTGCCAAGCTTCATCACACAAGCCCTGTCCTGGCCCGGCCCAAACTACGTACCAACGCACAACCTGGTCCATAAAAGAGTGGCACCGTAACAAACGACGACGACGACAACAACGGTCACGAAGAAGAAATAAGCAAGCAACAGGCTGTTGCTGCAGTGCTGGCTGGCTGTGTTTACGTCGATTCTTCAATCGGTCATTCTTTTTCCGGTCTTCTTCGTTTTCGGTGGAGGCTCACAGAGGCCATCGCAAATGTATCAGCTTCATTAAATGGCTTAAATCGCTCTCTTCTGGTTGCTGGCCTGCTGTTGTCCCCTGCCCTCTGCCAGCATACTCCGTCTCGCCTACGCTCCGATAGTGGTGGTTAAAGCATATCTGCGCTGTTGGTACCATGTGAAGTACAACTTGAGTAGTTCTCTATTTTCCGCTGCTTCCAGCCTTCCTGTACGGCATGCGCATTGGATTGGTTGGCTTGGCGGATGATCCCATGCATGTTCGGGTTAATTTCAGCGCTTGTAATTTTTGTTCTGGCCATAGCTTTTGCGAAGCTTTCTACGCTCTTGCTCTACTGCCTTTTCAGCTTATTAAACACATCGGTTTTAATTTACTCTTTCACTATGCGAATTATTCTCGTACGCCGTCTTTTCTTCCATTGATCTTCTTTTTTTTTCAACTGAAGCGAAGAAAATTGCTACACTAGACTAAGCCCGAGCAAGCTTGAACATTTAGCCAAGAACTGTAGCAAAAAATATGGGTTTCCATCGGAATTGCCAATTGTTGGGAAGTACACGTTGGAACGTGTGATACGCGCTGCAAGCCGACAGCTCAACAACTCTCAATCATGGCACAGTGATTCTATGAATAATTTACTAACTCCTTTCGCCGTTCCGGATACACCCGGAACGAGTTGTTCGGTTCATTGGAATAACCCTTCGGAAGCGCTATGAGCAGTGAGCATCGTGTAACGTAACAAACATCCAACCACCCCGAACAACAACGAACCGGGTATTTAACTGCTTTCGTGTCCCCGTTTTCTCTTACCCACTTCGAATCTAACAAGAAAAATGTAATATAAGCGTATCTGGATTGGATGGAAATTACACTATACGGATCGAGCATGGGTACGCGCCGAAGAAGCACAGAAGAAAGCCGAAATTTCGCAACTCATCATTGGCAAATTAAAGCCGGGCGGATGTAAATGGGGAACGGAGTGAAATGAATGAAGTGCGATGGATGGAAAACGCCGAGAAACAGAAGAAACGGAAGGAACGTGAAAACATAGTTCGGCGTATTAGGCAAGCATTGGCAGAAAATGAATCAAGATATATGTAAGCGATTCCTGCGAAGGTGAACATAAAATAGGGACTACTCACAAGTATTTACTGCAGCATTAATTAGGAATTACTCATTTTTAGTCCCGAAAGGATTGTACGCTGAAAAGACTTTGCCCAATTCGCGAATGCCGAATCCGATTAAAAGAGTGAAATAGATTTTTGTTTCCTGTTCGGTGGCACCAATAATTTCTGCAAGCATTTCTGTTTGATAAATTTCAGACTATAATGTACTCTTCGTTGCAAATATTGATGATCTCAAGCCACAGGTTCAAATAGCTTGCCGCAAAAGCACTCTCTGCCAAATGTTTTCCATTGTAATTGAACGTGGTCCGCATCGTCAACTGCCTTATGAGTCGCTTTCGTTTAAAATTGCGACCATGGAAGCGTTCTTAAGCCCTTTTCTCATGAATCGTGACATTATACTGCTGGAAAGCTAGGTCTGGGTCCAATATTTGCCGTGTTAGATCAAGCATTTAGATGTGATTCTCAGACTTGGCGATGTGATTCAACAAGACTTAATCACCGTTGGTATCAACTAATTAACGAACACTTGAAGACGTGACGTAGAAGGCTCGTCAAGTCCAGTTTGATATAGAGACAGAAACTAAATCGGTTCAATTTCGTTGTTTAAGAATACATTCCATGAGTATGTGGAATGCATGAATGCACTCTTCGGTCGAAATGTTCAACCCAAATGGTCCTGATGGTTGGAAATATCATTTTCACAATCTGCGCCAAGAACCGGATGTCACAATTAGTAGAAACTTTGGTAAAGTTGTACTGATGGTTTGATTGACAAAATTTGCAGCACGTGTCCTGTTACCACTGGATATTGTAATTCTCATAATGCTTCCATTTCCTTCCTCGTTTGTCTGTGCGGTCACCATTATCGACACTTTCCTTTCCTCTACGAAGGATTTTTTTTTCTGAAAGAGAGGCATGCAGGATTTTATTTTAATCATATTCCGAAGGTAAGACACTCTAACTATTCATTGCTTGATTGCTGTATTAGTCCAAAAAATTGAGTAACAGATTGTAAAAGCATTCTAAATTAAAATAAGCACGAACGGAAATTCCGAAAACATTGATAAATAAAGTTGATTTAAAAGTACTTATGCTTCTACTATAAATATCATGGTGCTCGAATTTTTTCATCTATGATGGATTTGATACCCTTCTCAGTACACTTGATGTGCAAAATTAGGTTTTCAAGAGAAACTTAATAACTTTGAGGTTTGAGTTACAAGCTGTAATTATCGAAAGAGAATTACAGTTAGAATTCACAACAATGTTCTTGTGACTTGTAACGATTTTCTTTTTCTTTATTTGAGCGATAATTGCGTTACGTTAGAACTTTTATACTTTTACTGTTATTTACTATATTTGGGTGTAAATTATGTCCCAAAGATTTATACCTAAACTTCCAAATCAGCCTAGAATAGGTTTTTCCCGAATAAATTTTCTATTAACAAATACAATGCCGTACTATCAACCATCTGTACTTTCGCCTCTAATTATATCATGGACATGTACGTTTAAATTGGAAAGAAGATGTTAGCATTTTGCAATTCCATATCAAGAAGTAACAAACTCATCTCATCAATTATAACGTGGTTAATGTTACAAACAATTGCTCTTGTCAGATTCTTTTAAAAAAATGTCAAACAAAATTTTTGTTCAATTTCTGTGCGATTCGATTCATGACCCTGTGATTATCAGCCGAACGCCCTACCAACTGCACCAGATACGCTTGCCGTTGCAGCATGATGTTAAAATTGAATGACAATCTACCAAGTCACCAATGATTGCTTTGTCTCAACATTTCAGGTCCCAACCAAAACTATTCGATGACGATCATTGAAAAGCAATGGTAACTTGTTCGATGGAAATGCTTGCCAGCGTGCAAGTCTTTGTAATAAGGCAATCAATTAAGCAAATTAAAATATGAATCCACTCCTCAATTTTCTACAATTTTTATTTAATACCCGCTTAAGATTTAATACCGTGCTATACTAAAATGAATGTGTAGCTGCAACTTCCCAACAAATTCAATCAAAAAAAATATTTGGATGAAGATTTCATAGGCCTTTTACCAATGAAAAATGTTGATTTTTGAGTATCTCGAAAGACAAAATCTGTTGAAACACGTAGAAGATCTGTTCCGATTATAACACAGTGTTCTACAAAGTTTTCGAGGATAGGTATGGCTTTCATTTAGTTGTTGTTGCAATAAATTTTGTTCATCCCACTCAGAGTTACGATTTTTTTAGGAGCAACATCATGCCAAAAACACTAAATCGATTTGAAGCACACCTAAATTTCAACCAATTGAGCTGAAATTTTCACCAGAAGTCTATCTTAGCAAAGGAATTGTGAATACCAGTTGACCGGTCGATTTTAAGAAACTTTTTGAAATTTGAACAGATCTAATCTATATGCTCGCCCATAAGATGAACTTTTTATAGGAAAAATAGGACTTACAGGGTCAACTTATTTTAACGAATATATTGAGATGGTGTCTGTGTGTGCGTGTTGTGTATGTGCGCAAAACACGTGCAAAATTATCACCTTCGTTTTTTAACACTTCCCTGAACCAATTCCTTCGCAAAAAATAAATTGCCATCAACTGCGAAACTTGTTATGAATATAAATAAATGTGAATTATGGAATATCAGTGCTAATTTTTCTTTCTTATACATTTTTTTCACATATAAAACATGTGAAAGGCATCAATACCGATAGGTGGATTTATCAGGCGTTTCTTATGTATATTAGTCCAATCACCACTGAAATCACAATGATAACAAAGAAGGAACATAATAAGATTCACAGCTATCAAAATAAACCCTGGAGGGAAGAAAAAAATTGCGTGCTCAGAGCATTATCCACTTCCCCCGTAGTGTTTGATATCAGTTTCGCCGTTGAATGCAAGTTGTTGCGAACAAATCGGTAAAGGACAAATGCATGAAAATAGGTGATTATTTTGTACGTGTATTGTGCACACACATACATACAAACACGCACACACGGACATCATGTCAATTCTTTAAACTGAGTCGATAAGTTTATAAAACTGCAAGTCTCATTCTTCCTCAAAAAAGTTCATCTTTGGGGTGAACATATAGATTTTACGTACACTTAGTGTTTGAGAAGGCACAACCCTCCCTCCCCTAGCTATTACAAGAATTCCTTTGGGACTTATTCCTTTAATCCAACGAAATTATTCAACAAAAGATACTCAAAGCAATTACCGTCTTGATTTTAATCATATATTATTACTGATCACAATTGAAGGTCACTGCCAGTGTTGGTAAAATCACTCATAAATCTCAATCAACGAGCGCTCCCGTGCGAACGAAATCATCTGCGATTTTAAAGGAATGCATCACGCTTGAATTTTTCATGCTAAAACATTTCACTCATTTGCCAGAAAATCATTTTGGTTTAATAACGCATTTGAAATCAATTTGGGGGCAATTTATTGCTTATACATAAAAGAGTGTCTAATATTTAATGTGACAAACGTCAATTCACTGTTTTCAACGAAGGAGAACAAAAGAAAACCTACGATGATTCAAATGGATGATTCAACTCATCCATGAGTTTTTATATGCTGAGTTGGGTGCGTTTCAACTCACGCTTGATTTGAATCATCCATGAGTTTTGAGATTTTGAGTTTTTACCAACACTGGTCACTGGGTTAAGTGGAAAAATAACTCCCAAATTTCAAATCTATTTTTATAAATATCCAGCGACTAGAATGGTATGAACTACCGCACAGTTGGTGCAGAATGCACTGTTTTTGAGAGCCTATAATGATTGAATGCATTGATATAATTTAAACTGCTTTTACAATAAGTTGAACTATCGATTTTTCCTTTTCCACTTCCCCCAGTGTGCCTTAATTGAAAAATTGAACCATTTTCACCCTCGATGACTAAAGGTACCTAATTCTTCGTTTCAAATTGACGCGATGTACTGGAAGGCTGTAATAAAAGGTCAAACCAATTTGAAATTTTCGCCATAATGGCTTTTTGTAAACTTTCTTCTTTTTGAGTAGTTCTTTGTTGACACAATTCACACATCTTTCCTTGAAGAAAAGCCGTAAGTCCTACACACATAGAACTAGTGATGAAACAACAATCAGAGAGATTTTTAGGCAGGCGCCTGAAGGGAGGATATATTTTATTATTTAAAGGCTCGCATTTGCCCGGTCTAAGTTAAGTTGAATGCCGTTTAAAATAGTGACTTAGGTGACCAACGTTGACGAAATAGTGACCAAATAGTTACTTTCAATTGCAGAAAATGTGAATAAATAGCAAGGATGGTATCGATCATTTAGTAATTTGCGTTCGATCATGTAGTAGTTTGTCAATATCTCATTCCAGAAGCTGAATTTCAAAATGTGTTGTATGGTGGACTTCTAGCGCGAAGGTTTTTCTGCAGTTATAACTATAGATTCAGTAACTTGGACTAAGTGATACTAAAATTCCAATCATTTAGTAAGTTACTGCAACTAGCGCTCTAACTCCGTTATTAGTTGAATTCTAATAACAAACCATTAAGCAGACTTGTAGAAAAACCTTCGCACTAGAAGTCCACCATACAACACATTTTGAAATTCAGCTTCTGGAATGAGTTATTGGCAAACTACTAAATGATTAAACGCAAATTACTAAATGATCGATAACATCCTTGCTAAATAGAGATGAGTGACGTTTAGCGCTCGCACACTAATGTGCAGTTCGGCATTGCAAATACATGTTTGTTTTCCTTCTGCTCATAACCTCAAAATTGATCGGGTCATCACAATGATGGCAAAGGAGTAAAAAAATATATGGAAATATACTCATTTTAACCCAAGCTTTGCTGAATTGTACAATCTAGGAGTGTTTATTTCCCTTTTATCGCCACTCACACATTCGGACGTGAGAATCTCAATAGTGACTTTTGTATGAAGTTTTGAACCGGGTATTCAGCTACAAGTTGCATTAGCATTGTTTCGGTATAATTCGTAGATTGCAAACTAGTGTTTTATTTTTGAAATCCTTATCTACAATTCTAACAGAAATCAAGAAAAGGCAAAAACAACAAAAGCATGAGGATTACTGCTACTGGCCACACCCCCCTTTTCATCATTAGGAGGGAGATGATGGAAGAAAAAGGCCAGTGACTGCGACACTGTCATAAATACCACGGACTTGGATGTTGAGGATGGTATTTGGTGCATCAGCCAGAAGCTAGCAGTGTGACCATGGTCTTCCATATTAAGTAACACGCCACGTTTTCTTTATGACAGCCAACGAATGATACAAAATGATCTAATTGATTCCTAGACGGTGAACAATTTGGCCTCACAAAACTTATAAATCTTTGGTAGGAACATTTGTTTGAAAAATATAAAGTAATTAAGATAAAGATAAAGTAATTAATCCAATAGAACCATAGTCCCTTATTAGAAATCTAGAAATTCTAATAAACTTTAATTTCTAAATGGCAGACTGTAGTATTAAAGTTGATTTAAAATGGGTGGCCAAATAATCTAGAGATCTTTTAAATCTGATTAGTTTTTTGTTTTATTTCAAATTTCAAGAATTCGACCAATTTATTCACCTTCACACTTGTTTTTAATTATCCATTTTGAGTTGTTAATAAACAAAATCTTTTTATAAAAATGTGATATTTCTGAAATAACTTTAATAAAAAAGTTTTGAGTGCCAGTGCCAGAACTACTTTTGGCATAACTTGCCCTACAATTTTTTTTTTCGAGACTTATCTCGAAGAGTTGTAAGGCTGATTTAACAATCATAAACGGTTTTAACAACTATTTAACAATCATAAGGTCACTTCTGACGGAATCCAATTTTCAAAGTACTCGCGTTATCAAGGGCACACCATTCGATACGGAAGCAACGTACAACTGTCATTTTTATTTTCTCAGCTTTGCTGCGTCGCGTGCGTCGCAGCATGCGTGAAAAAATAAAAATGACAGCTGTGCGTTGTTTCCGTATCGAATGGTGTGCCTTTGAAAACGCGAGTACTTTGAAAATTGGATTCCGTCAGGAGTGACCATAATGTACTTTCTGTCATCAACGCCCTTGTCGTTCATTACTCTTTTTGACGTTGAGAAACATCAAACATTATTGTCATGTGATGAAACTGAGGCTGTTCGCTATAGGCTAGGCTTCGTCAGACGTTGCAAGCAAATCACTTGTGCGAGCAGAGTTTGCAGAAATCGCTCTCGATAGATAACGAACAACGATAAAAGAGATGCAAAAACCCCTTCGAATCATAACAAGCCATGAAAACAAAACTAATCGCACTTTTATACAAATACAAGTTGGAAAAAAAAACTGATTCGGATAGGCGGCCACCACCGAGGGGGTTTGATAAAACACGTTTTTCTCGCTCATTTTATGTTGAAGACCATATTTTTTCGCACAGCTGTGTAAAACAAGTGTAAATGCATCATCAGAACCGGTGCCCCTCGCAATTGGGGCTTATTAAAAGAAATGTATCATGGGTTGTAGCCCCCCGAATTGATTCATTATCGTAACAGCTACCGAAAAACGCCTCTCACGGTATGCTACCTATCGAGAGTGTATACAGACATGATAAGTGAGAGATTTTCTCATTCTCCTTTGAATTCAAACCCTGATGGCTATGTTTACGAATTATTCTTCAAGTATGCGTCTGTTCACTAGGAGGTGCGGCTCAAACAGCGTCTGCCTGGTACCCAGCCTCTGATTAACGAAATGCTGTATCGCGTCAGCTATACTTAAGGTGGCAGCCCCATCATCGCGATGTAGGTAACGCGACCCCGGTAAGGTAGCTTACTGAAGCCTCTCAAATACCACGAAAAATGGAGATAGAAGAAAAAGAGAACGTTATTTTTGGCAACCGACCCGGCAACGAAATAAGGACTATGATTGGAAACTCGGTACCTGGAATGTCATGACCCTAAATGAACCTGGACGAATGCGCCTTCTGGCTTGCGAACTGGAGAAGGTTGGAGTGAACGTGGCCGCTATTCAAGAAGTCTGATGGCCCAGATCCGGAGAACGTGAATTCCGAGCCGTGGACCCCACGATCAACACTGCATTCAAGTATAACATCTATCACAGCTGCGGCGGAAAAGCAGAGCACGGAGTTGGTTTCGTAGTGATGGGCAAGCAGATGAAGCGAGTGATGCGGTGGAAACCCTATAGCGAACGAATCTGTGTTGAGGATACGGGGCAAATTCTTCAATTACAGCCTAATCAACGTTTACGCACCGACAAACGACGACGTGAAGGACACGTTTTATGAATATTTTGATAAAGCCTATGGAGAGTGCCCGAAGCATGACGTGAAAATTGTTATCGGAGACGCTAACACTCAGGTCGGTAGAGAGGACTTTTTTCATCTCATAATCGGTAGGGAGAGCCTTCACTCCGCTACCAATGACAACGGCCTTGGGCTAGTAAATTTTGCTGCTGCCAGAGGGATGGCCATCAGTAGCACCTACTTTGCACGAAAGAACATCCGAAAGCACCCAAATGGTGAAACTTGCAACCAGATAGACCATGTTCTGGTGGATGGGCGCCATTTCTCGGATGCTATCGATGTGCGGACATTCAGAGGTCCGAACATTGACTCTGATCACTACCTCGTTGTCAGTAAAATTCGATCACGGTTGTCAACTGTATCGAACGAAAGATCACAGCGAACGATGCGTTACAATATCCAGCGATTGTCGGCGGAAGGAGTATCGGCTGAGTACCGCCAGAAGCTCGACGAACGGATAAGTGCAATCAACGTTAGCGACAACATCAACGATCTATGGGAGTCGATCCATGGAGCGGTGAGCACAACAGCACGAGAAGTGGTAGGCACTGCACAGAGGCGACCCAGGACGGGTTGGTTCGATGTGGAGTGTCAGAGAGTGACAGACGAGAAGAACGTTGCCAGAAGCCGGATGTTGGTGTCGTGTACCCGATCGAATAGAGATCGGTACAAGGAAGCAAGAGCAGCCGAAAAACGAACTCACCACAGGAAGAAGAAAGAATATGAAGAACAAGTGATTAGCAAGGCGCAGGAAAAAAATGGAGCAGAACACTATGCGGAGGTTTTATGAGTCTGTCAATGGCGTGTGGAAAAAGGCAGCGTCATCTCCCGACATGTGCAACGACCAACAAGGGAATTTGTTGACAGTTAAAACCGAAGAGGCTGCCAGGTGGGAGCATCACTTCGAGTCTGTGGGGAAGGACCAGCTCACGGCTGAACTTCTCAAACATGGCAGTGAGCAGCTTTATGAAGTTCTGCGCAATTCATTCATTTATTTAGTTTACATCTAAACAGATAACACTGAATCAACAATTTGACGCCACAATACACGGTTCAAGTCCGCATCTCTTCATCCTCGAATGCACCTCACGCTCGCCAAGTGTTTTGCACCTGGTCTGCCCACCTCGCTCGCTGCGCTCCACGCCGTCTCGTACCTGCCGGATCGGAAGCAAACACCATCTTTGAAGGGTTGCTGTCCGGCATTCTTGCAACATGCGCTGCCCATCCGGCTTTAGCTACCTTCTGGATACTGGGCTCGCCGTAGAGCTGGGCGAGCTCGTGGTTCATTATTCGCCGTTACACACCGTCTTCTTGCACACCACCAAAGATGGTCCTAAGCACCTGTCTCTCGAATACTCCGCGTGCTTGCAAGTCCTCCTCGAGCATTGTCCATGTTTCATGTCCGTAGAGGACAACCGGTCTTATTAGCGTCTTGTACATGACACATTTGGTGCGATGGCGAATCTTTTTTGACCGCAGTTTCTTCTGGAGCCCGTAGTAGGCCCGACTTCCACAGATGATGCGCCTTCGTATTTCACGACTAACATTGTTATCAGCCGTTAGCAAGGATCCAAGATGAACGAATTCCTCGACCACCTCGAAGGTATCCCCGTCTATTGTTACACTGCTTTCCAGGCGGGCCCTGTCGCGCTCGGTTTTTGTTGCTTCACGTTTCAGGCGGGTGTGCAAATGTTCGGCCGACAATGTCCATGTCATCCGCGAAACAAATAAATTTACTGGATCTGTTGAACATCGTACCCCGGCTGTTACAGCCGGCTCTCCGCATGACACCTTCTAGCGCAATGTTGAACAACAGACACGAAAGTCCATCACCTTGTCTTAGTCCCCGGCGCGATTCGAACGAACTGGAATGTTCACCCGAAATCTTCACACAGTTTTGCACACCGTCACGTGCCCCACTTCAGCAGTCAAGGGGTTGGGAAGGGGGGGACTAAGTCGGCCGCACCTTACGAAAAGCAACCGTAATCCTCGGGAATCTTTTCCACGGGTTTTAGAATCCAGCTGGACATCACAGCAGAGGCAGACCCAGAAGTTCATGGGGGCATAACGTCCATAAACAAATAAAAAAGTCGACCGAAATCTGGCTTGGCAACAGTAAAAGGCGATTGCTGGACACAGCTAAGGATGAAGATCATTCAAGTCAGGCCTTTGCACCTTTCGGGGTGTACAGGATCCATCCTTAATAACATTTGGAATCACGCCTTTTGACATTTCGGCTCTACTTGACACACACATTTTTCGTATCTGTTTCTCCCTCCCAGTCACATACATTATAATATTTATAGATGGATCATAGTATGCCGTAGAATGTTGAAAATGTCCTGTTTACAATTCAACGTCAGAAGTATTCATTATCGTTTGTGAAAATATCATATTTTTCTTTTTCATCTTAAACAATACTTTAATATGACTAATTTCCTGTGAAACTGGCGCGCATTTTTTTTTACAGTTTGCCATGACATTTAGAAAATTCAAATATATCATTGAAAAAACCCAGATTAATCCACCTACAGTGAGATTTTGACCCTTCCTTTGTTATAAAGATTTTTTTTCCAGACTCCAGTATTTAAAACGAGATAAAATTACTCAGCTTCCCACGGCGATTTACCGTGAATTGACAAAATAATTGCCTACCAAAAGGCGGATGTTATGGGTTGAGTGACAACTCAACGAATGATAACGTACTGTACTTCATGCTGCCTATTTATTAGGCGCTCGTCGGATTGAATAACTATTGCGACAATAGAGGTAATAAACTATAGAGGACGCTTGTCACTGTCGTCACTGGCGAAACATCTTTTGCTGGCGAGGATAGGGCACTAAATGTCAATAAAGGAATAATCAGCACGTTTTGACAGATAGGTACCCAACATGTCTGGGGACGATAACAAAAGGAACCGCAGCGGCAATCGTCCTCTATAGTTTATTACCTCTATTATTGCGACATTATTAGTAACTATCGTAACGCTGGTTGCATATATTGTACTCGTAATTTCCAGAGACCTCGATATTAATTAATCCAGAACTAACTAAATCAGTCATTGATCTGAGCGAAACTCAATTTACTTACTTTACTTATGGATCCTGTACACCTCCGGTGGTGCAAAGGGCCGACTTGAAAGATCTCCATCCTGAGCGATGCCCGGCTATCGCTTTAACCTGTTGCCAGGTTAGATTTCGGTCGACTTCTTTTATTTCTTTATTGAGGCTTCGCCGCCATGAGCCTCTGGGTCTGCCTCTGCTGCGATGTCCCGCTGGGTTCCAGTCTAATGCTTGCTTACAGATTTCGTTTCCGCCCCTACGTAGAGTGTGGCCGACCCAGCCCCACTTCCGATCCAGAATTTCTGTTGCTATCGGCCTCTGGTGACAACGACGATGGAGCTCGTTGTTTGAGATCCAGTTGTGAGGCCACCAGGCCCGAATTATATACCGCAGGCATCTGTTAATGAGCACCTGCAGCCGTTGAGTGTTCTCCACTGATACACACCATGTTTCGCTAGCGTATAACAGCACAGATTTCACGTTAGAGTTGAAAATTCGTATTTTGGTGCGTTCACTTATCTGCCTGTTTTTCCAGATATTTCTTAAACTCGCAAAGGCAGCCCTTGCTTTCTTGATCCGTGCGACAATGTCGATCTTGGTACCGCCGTCTGACGCCATTTGGCTACCAAGATATTGGAAGCTTTCAACATTCTCCACTGGTTGCCCGGCTACTGTGAAACTGGAAGGAGTCACCGTGTTTACATCCAACGATTTGGTTTTGTTGACGTTGATGACTAAACCTGCTGAGGAGGAGCGATCAGCAAGGTCGTTGAGCTTACTCTGCATATCAGAGCGCCGTTGCGCGAGTAGTGCAACGTCATCCGCCAATTCGAAGTCGTTTAGGTGCTCCATGGTTATAGGCTGCCATAACAGCCCGCGGTTTGGTTCACGGTCAATCGCATCTACCAGAATCTCATCGATTACGATGAGGAACAGTAACAGTGATAAAATACATCCTTGCCTCACACCAGCTACGACCCGGATAGGGTCGGACAGGACCCCATTGTGCAGCACTCTACACGAAAAGGCCTCGTACTGTGCTTCGATGAGGCCGATGATTTTCTCAGGAACCCCCTTGCGTCTCAGGGCGCCCCACATATTCTCGTGATTGAGACGGTCGAAAGCTTTTTCGTAGTCAATGAATACCAAGTAAAGGGACTCTTGGAATTCGTTGACCTGCTCCAAAATGATGCGGAGCGTGACAATATGGTCCACACAGGATCTTCCGGCACGGAATCCGGCTTGCTGCCGCCGGAGAGTCGCATCGATCTTCTCCTGAATCCGGGCTAGGATAATTTTGCACAGAACTTTGAGAACGGTACACAGCAACATAATGCCTCGCCAGTTATCGCATACAGTCAGGTCACCCTTTTTGGGCACCTTTACTAAGATACCTTGCATCCAGTCGACCGGGAAAGTTGCGGTGTCCCAATACTCAACTCAATAGCGTTCAATAATAACATATATTTCGCCTTATGGATGCCTAATTTGGTAAAACTAAACTTGTTCAATACCTTAAAAATGAGCGAGATTTTTATAGTAGTATATTTCATAATTTGCACAAATACGCACACATACATGCATACAAGTGATCTATTAGTGTCTCAAAACATGCTCGCATTTGCTATCTAGCTTCCACTGAAGAAATTTTTGAAATCCTTTTCAATTTTTACGTTTTTGCTTTTCTGAGAAGATTTTTTTGTATGTTCCTCAATTAAAATCATTTGTTTCTTTGAAACAAATCAGAAAAATAGGCATAATTCCATACCATATCATTTGTTATAATTATATTTTCAATGTCAAAGTAAATTTGTCTCAAATACTGTACATTTTATTTAATAATTCACGAAATTTCTTGATAGATTAATACGTAACAGACCTGCGTAACACATACAAAGTGAAATTATAGACACTTCCGAAGGAAGGGTCAAAAAATGAAAAATCATTGGACAAACAGAATATACCTACGACAGTGAAACAGCGTGGCCAACTGTCACTACAAATTGGATAATCTGAAATCTTATTTTCCCATATCTAACTGTTTTGAAAACTCTCAAAATCTGTATCTGGAGTCTGAAAATTACTATCTCGCAGTTGGAAGTAAGACAAGTATCTGTTAATCACATATGATAAAAGATGTTTAGTTACAAGATAAAGATTGTCGCTGACGTCGCTGTCCGAAGCAACAGTGTTAAATGTCAATGAAGGAAAAATACATACGATTTGATAGTTCGGTACCCAACAAGGGAAACAGCAGAACATAGGGAACCGAAGCGACAATCTTCCAAAATATCTTTTCATATGATCCATCAAATTGATCAAACTTGGAATTGAAAAAAAAAACAACTTGCATAGCAAAATTTGATACTTTTTTCATGCAGTCCATTTTGAAAGAGTTTATTGAATAACAGAAAATTTAATTTTAATGCGACCAAAACCGACATGTAAGTCCGGAGCGTGTATAACAACAACTTAGCGCGGTTTCAAGATGTATAAAACAAACAATGCAAAGCGAAGAAAAGGCAGCGGCATCGAAAAATTGGACTCATCAAATATGAAGAAAACTTACTTAAAAGTAGACATGCAGATGATCATCTTTTTACGTCCATCCGGCCGTTTGTTCGTTGGTTCGTTTTAATAGGTTCGCAAATGTACACGGTGAGGGGATTTTCCGCACTATGGCGATGAATATAACACGGTGCACTTATAATGAACATTAATTGTTTGATATTGTTCAAAATTTCGATTTGCGTAGGTTTTCGGTCTTTTCGTTTCTTGCACAACAAAGGTACATTCCGAAAGGCTGGATTTTCACTTCGGAAGAAGTTCTTTATTGTTCAAAAGTTATCTGCTCGACTAAACTTTATCTAAATTGTCCCGTTGATGGCTATTAAATTTGAATACAGGCGTTGAGTTCAAAAGCAACGGTCGATGCTTCTGCAAATAGTGAGTAAGAAAATGTTCTCATTAGGTGATTAAATCGGAGTATTTTTGTTATACCTGATGTGATTACATTTTGGGGAAATTCTTCACATGCGACTCTTTGATTGGGTTAGTTTTAATTAGATCATTTTCCCTACCGGAAAGCATCACATTCCACAGGTAATTCCTAGCTCTGAGATTTTTACATTTCCTACACAACGCGCGAGGTGATTTATTTGCCAGCAGCATACCTACTTCTTACTCAATGTAAACGGAAATGTGATGGCAAATTGCCGCACGAAGCAAATTATTACAGTTTGCGTGGTTACCGCCATCATTAGAAGTTTTCGGTCCCAAAAAGAGTTATACATATTTTTGCAATGTGTACAATACAAAGACAACCAGGCACGAACACGATGGGTGGAATATGTTGAACATAAGAGAACACCGCGCGGTAATCGTGTGGATATTTTGCTGATCTTTAATAGCTACTGCTGTTACGCCTTCGTTGTTTAATTGAGCCGCAGAAGGGGAAGCTGAATTAACATGCGATCTGCCGTCGGACGCATAAATGTCACATGTTACAAACGAGAAAAATGAGAAAAACGCATTTGAAGTTTCAAAATGCATTCATCCTATTATCGCAAAATTTCGCTTTTTTATTGACTTTAACGCAATAAACTATAAAAGAATATTCATATTCGTTGGGCCGGACTGAAAAATTGCCAAAAACAACTATTTTTTCCACGTTTTTTCTATCAAACCCCGAATGTGACACTTATGCCGCGAAATTCACTGGTCAGGCGAAAAATGTACGCATATTTGTCACACCGTGAACTGAGAGATAGTTGTTGTTAATTTGTTTTTACATTTCGCGAGCGACGATTGTATTTCTTTGGTGTGATTTTTTGCTGTCGGTAGAAGTGGAACCGGGAATGGAATATCCAATACAGACAATCCAGTGGCGCGGAATCGGAAGAGGACTTCCTCGGGTTCGATTTAAAAAAAGAAACAGGTGATCGTTTTCTGTTTGCGGAGCCGGCAAACGTTCCATTACCGGTCCAAGAGGTTGAACACCCGGTTTTTAGCGGCAGTGGCGTAGTTTCCTTGCCCGGGACAAGGACATGGATTTGAAAAGTTCTCAATTATTTGTAAGTTAAGAACTTATTTTCTAGGTCATATGGCTTCCACGGTTGGATTGCTTCAAGAGCATTATTTTCTCGTAAAGGCTGCAGCCAACGAAATCCTTAGCTGTTTCTTCAAAGTTAATATGAAGTACGCTGTCCTGAAGACAATTATCTTTTGGTCGGATAATTGTTGTTCGCAAAATAAGAACTGGAATTTATTCCATCACATTACCCTACACAGTGATGAAATTCAAGTCGAGCGCATATTGTTGGAGAACTTTGAATCGGGATACGTTAAAGGCCGCTAACTTTTTCCATGCGGCGTTTGATTCCAAAATGCGCCATGAACGTGTCGTCAGTTATGAAAACTTCAAGTCTGTGTTTGGCAATGCAAAGAACAATGTTGACGTATTTGATATGCAAGCAACTGACTTCTTCAATGCTCACCGTTTTGGAGTATGCGATAAACCACTGCAAGCCACGCCCGTACGTGGATTCCATGCGAAAAGTGGTGTTTGAAAAAAAGTCGTTATGAACTTGGATACACAAACAATATCAACAGTAAAGACCTTAAATACTGCTAGTTGTTTTCCAAGAAGGAATTAATGTTGGTTGTAAAGGATTCATCCTCTTTTGATTTGATACAAATGTACGTTGGCAAAATGCTCCTCAAGGAACTGAAGAAGAAAAGAAAACTTCTTCAATGAAAGTGGTTCAACCTGTTGTTACCGAAGAGGAAAAATCGTTTTTCATTGATCGTCCGACGAAGCAAGAAGGTCCTTATTAATTTTTGTTCTTGTTTCATACTTTGAATAAATTTTATCGCCATAACATGTCACAATAATTGAGTTTTACAAAAAAAACGGGTTTGCTAAAGGGTTCCTCTTTATCACATTTTTATGGTCCTTGAATATTTTAATTATGTCACAGTTTCATTCTCTTATTCATGTTATATTTGGAGAGGTTCTGGACAATATAATACCTCCCCTCTTCTTTCATGGAAAACCGTCCATATAAATTCTAAAAGTAGGGAAAGACCTTGCATACTTACCAGCCACCCTTCTAAATTATTTTCGTGGATTGTAGATGACCCTAAAAGCATGGTATATTTTATGGACGGACCTCAGGACACATCACGCAGTGCTATGTGTCTTTTTATGTGATTGTTATATCTCTTTTTTCTAGTGTGACAAATATGCGTCCATTTATCCCGGTGTGACAAGTATGCGTCCATTTGTTCGAATGTGACAAATTGACTTCAGATTTTTTTCGAGTTTTCTAGAATAAAACCTATGTTTTGACAAAATATTTCAAAAACACGTATCAAATTATGACGTTAGACATCAAAACCTCAAAAATGTTAAAATGTAACATGTGACATTTATGCGTCCAACGGCAGCGATGCAGCATTGAATGTGAAATAAAATGATTCCAAACATGCTACATTATACAATCTTAAAAATTCTACTACGATTACTGAGCTCACTGATGTGTGAATCTAAAATCTTGTTAGATTTTAGAAACATATCTAACACTTTTTTTGAATGTAACGGTACAAGATGCCAATCTTGCATTTCGTTATTTTTGTGGGATGTAAAATAGTTATTAGAGACAGCAACAACGTGCTGTATCATTGTAAATTTTTAGACGTGAGTATTATATTGCAGATTGCAGATGGATTCATAGAAGCCACAAGTAAAAATAAGTAGTACTGTGTTCTCTATAGATAGGCCAACATAAAGACTTAATTCGACCCCATAATTTAATGCCATCCTTTTTATAAAGCGAACAATATAAATATTAATAGAAGTTCCCAGTATTATAACATGGTAGATATGATTATGCTTCCCAATATTTAAAACATTTTCATTCTGTTGTTTTTTCCTTTATTTCTGTAAATTTCAAATTTTAATGTCTTCACTCTAAAACAATTTTGAAAAAAATGCAGTGCACACTGCACACGAATTAATAATTAAATAACAGTTTTTTAAAGTTTTTTGTTTCTAATTTATTACGATCAATCATCTGTTAAAATCCAGTAACCTAAACACAAAACAACCTTTGCACAACGACAGGTTCCTGCCGAAGAGGACTCATTCATCCGTGAACCAAAGAAAAGAAAACACATCTTCTTGGTAGGTAGGTACTCCTACCAAACTTTGTAAAAGACCAGCAATGAACGACGACGATGACCGCACGAAGGAGGAAACACAAAGAAGCAACCAATCACCAATAATACGCACGGTCGGATCGGCTCCGATGGATGGATGGATGTCGAGAAGAAAACGACCAAGACCAAAATTGCCGTCGACCGTCGAAAAAAAGGCGAATTATTCCAAAATATGGGGCCCCGCTGTTTTCCGCCGAAGCAGGTGTTTAAAACCTGCTGCGGCTGCGTTTACGAAGAACAACGGCTTCGGCTTTTGTTCTCCACCCATGGGCTAAGGAGGGCGAACGTGCGGACTCCCATTGGATTGGAAGGTTTTTTATTTTCCCGTTTTTCATGAGAGTAAATATGTACTCAGACACAAAGCACGGGCCTGTCGTGGAAAGGTCAGATTTTTCGAGCTATTATATAAAGATGATTATGAATCCTTGAATAATAAAAATATTTGTCCCATCGAGTTAATTGGAGAATAAGAACACCCCAAAATTTGTCATGTTTTTCTATCATATTGTAGTTTGAAGATCTGTATTAATATAATTAAGTAGTTACAAACCTAATGATAATGTCTTGCTATAAAAATTTGGAAACCGATCGTTGCACACGGGCTGTAAATTAACGATCTAAAATGTTTTAATTCCTTATTGAATTTTGATTTCGATTGTACCTTTATTGCATATAACAAGAACATGCAAATTTAAAATTTCTTTAAGGTTTTAGTTCTTTGCTAGTAAGTGCTAATACCTAACTAAGAGGTTCAACCAAAACATGGAATAAATTAAAATAGGCCTACCTGTATGTGTCCGGAGATGGGCCTGGAGCGATTTTTCCCTTGGAAAAACACGATGACAGTACCGGCACTTGATGGCCGACGGTGAAATCGAGCCCTCCACCATTAGGGTGGTCAGCGCCTCCGATCGCGGTCGGCCCCGTTTGTTTTCCGACTTTTCCGCCGAGCTGCTTCCGCTGGAATATTGCTGTTGTTGCTGCTGGTGCTTCCAACTGTTGTTGTTGCACCCGTGGGTGGTTGGGGTTCCCGTTAGCGATTTCGCACCGAGTACATCCGGTGAGCTACAGGTGGACGGCGGACTTGTCAAGGATTCGTGCGGAGGCCAACCCCCACCGCCGCCCCACGGGTGATGCTGTTGGTGTTTGTTATCTCCAGGTGTTCCGTGGAGAACAAGCGAAGGCATTTGATTACTGCACGATGGAGGGCTCCCAATGTATGGCGAAGCGATGGTTTTTATTCGCTTCGGTGTATCCATTTTTATTCAAGCTTATTCACTAGATTTTTTGTTGTTCTAACACCAAATTACTCTGCACTTAGAAATTCCAAAACACTCAACCCAAATGTTCAAAATTTTATTATCCTGATAAAAAACAATCACTCCAACGATACGACCTTACTTTTCAAAACGCACTCTAAATATCTCAATTAAATTACAGTATAACGTGCACTGAAAACAGTATTTTCAACGAAAAGACGCTCTTGATGATGGCATCCATTTAATTTTTTTAAAACCGCACGCAGAACACTCGCGAGTAGTCAAGTTCTTCCGACACCGTACAAAAACGCGTAATCCGCTTCACTTCGCTAGCAAAGAAACTCTGCGCAACAAGCTCGAATCGACACACAACCAAACCTGAACCAAACTTGCGCAGTTTCGCGACTCGCTGATGTGTTTGTTCTGTGTGCGGTTGTGGACACGAAACGAAACGATGCTGAAGTTATGTGTGTGTGTGCGTTTGATGTTCAGATTTTCGCATTCGCGCTAAAATCGCGCAAGCGGTCTGGCTTGCTTTTGACATTGCAGCTGCGAACGTGCACCTTATCTCACGGAGCGTTTAGAAGTGGCCTATGCTCGATAATGCTATATGAGTCTTTTTCTCGTGTTTATTGTATTGTTTACTATAGCAGACCCGACGAACTTCGTTTCGCCTAAAATTGATCATTCTCAGATTAGTTCTCGAGTTATGCACACTCCAAATAATCTAAACGTTGTTTCCACCTGAATTTTCAGGTACATTTTACGTGCACACGTTGTGGCATCGCTTAGCCGATTTGCAGCCATTTTATCTTCAATTTACTTAGGCTTTCAAACACCTGCGCTTCAACAATCGTTAACGGAATTCCCAATCGTAGCTTCTTGCTTTCCAATAGACGAATCCAAGTAAAAATAAGAAGAAGACACACGACGGTGTTAACTTTGACAGATCCTACAGCACAGCATAGGGAGATCATTTTAAAATGCTTATAATAAATTCTAGACAAAATGTAATTAAAATCTGATTGATGTATGGAACGGAACAAGTTCCGAACTGTATGATAGATACATTTTTGGAAAATATTCAAAAAATTGAGATAAACATCCAGATACGTAATTCAGAACTTTTTCCGTACCGCACATCAATCAGATTTTAATTACAATTTGTCTAGAATTTATTATAAGCATTTTAAAATGATCTCCCTATGCTGCGCTGTAGGATCTGTCAAAGTTAACACCGTCGTGTGTCTTCTTCTTATTTTTACTTGGATTCGTCTATCCAACCAAGCTCGTTAAACAAATCTCTCCAATTTTTTTGCGCTCTCTCAGCTCTCCCTACTTGGTGTCTGTCAGTGATGCCAATCCTCTTTTTGCTTATTTTAATTTTAAATCTTTTCCTACAATAAAGTTTTTTTTTAAATGAATTTAATAATTTTAATCGATTAAAAGAATTAAAAGGAAAAGATTTGATTCGCCAGCAAAATATGTGCTGGACAGTGACAATCTTCATCTCGTACAGTCGCCTCTCCACATCTTAATATTGAAGGCGAGATTGAAGGGACCATCAAGATAAGGAGAGATAGAGAAATGGAAGGAAAATTTAAATGGGGCAAACCAATTTTTTTTTTGCTGAAAACCAGCAAAATTTTGCTAGATTTTGCCGAGCTGTAAATCAGCAATCCATCCAGCAAAATTTATATGGCTGTTCTTTCAGCCTCGCTTCCAGCAAACATGGATCTCATGGAAATGACAGTTATTCAACTGTGTTTTCAGCAGAGTCGATAAATGGTTTGCTGGACGGTCAGCAAAACCTAAATCAAAATAATTGGCTGTATTTTCTGGCAATAGAGGTTCCCAAGTAACCGCAAGCATTCCCAAGTAACCGTAAGCATTAGTTTTAGGCTTTAAATCAGCATCAATGATGCTTCAAAGCATTATAACAGCCCTGCAAATGTTTCGAAGCTCTTATTCAACATTATATCAGCATCGTTAATGCTGCAAGATAAAATGTTTATTAACATTAAATTAGCATTACATTAGCATTAAAATCGTAATAAAAGCAGTGTTTAATGCAGTCGAAAATTTTGACAGAACAATCAGTTGGAACTTCTGTATGTAGTAGTGAGACTTTTCTCGGATGAATGCATCACAACCACTACTTCAATTTCTACCGGCAAATAAAAGATAATGGTTTAAGTATACCTTTCGGCAGCAAGACATGAAATCGCATCCGTGGCCGAAAGAGCAAAGGAGGACTATGTGGCATCCTCACCTGAATGTGTGTGTTGGAGTCGAGAGATCGAGAGTGAGACAACAGAAGACGGTAGTGCCTACATGTTGTCGGGGAGAAGTGACACGAAATATAAGTGATCTGTGGTGCTCAATTTAGGATATCACATTGGCGATCCTTGCCATGAATCTTCAGTGGAGGCGTTTGCTGAATTGAGATTTAACGACGAAAGAAAATTATTTTCGTTTCGTATCTTGGATGACAAACCAGAAATACGCTTGAGTGTAGTGTGGTGAGTGTCAATATGCATGTTGAACTGAGTGGTAAGGTGCTTTCAACAAGGTTGCCAAAAAAAAGTTTGCGCAGAGTTTAGCTCATTGCCAAACGTATACAAACGTATATTGTATACTGCAGTTGCGTCGGGTGAAGCCCATGGCCAACTTATGTATTGCGCCGAGTTTAGCTCATGGCCAATACCCAACGAAAAAAATATATATATGTTGAATTGGACGAAACCAAAGGTCAACATCCATTGCGCCGAGTTTAGCTCATGGCCAATAAAATATAGACAAATGAAAGATAGAGAATAAAAACTACAGAAACAAAAAACATGTTGATCCGGATGAATTCTAAGATCAGTATCTGTATCGCGCCGAGTTAAGCTCATGGTCGATACTATAATGAAAAGAATGAGAACTAACTTGCGTAGAGTTCTGCTCATTGCCAAGTAATGTAACAGTTTAGACAAGCGAGCCCACGTCTAGCATATTGAGTCGAGTAAAGCTCATGACCAATACTAGCAAATAAACTAATTGAGTTCTCCAAAGCCAGAATCACGAACACAAATGTCACTATGTAGGATGTAGTAAAAGTGGGTGGTAATCCAGTTGCAGCAAAAATATCACAAACAATTTGAGAGGAATACAGCGGAATCACGCACACTATTCATTTGGAGAAGTCAATAGTAGGTAACTGAAGGTAAAACAAGAATAATGAAATGTAAGAAATGAGAAAAAACGGACGTCTTTCTAATGTATGATAATTAGCTGTCTATGTGATTTGATCTTTAATGAAATTTTTAATATATGGAGCATATTAGTTATATACCTTAGCAGTTAGGAACTATAGTAACGAAAACCATGTTGATACATTCTATTTTTCTGGCTGCACTGCGCATTTATTGGATAGGCTGGCACTCATTTTACAAAAACAAAGATGCGAATGACGTTTTTGCTTTCTTATGTTATGCATGGAAAAGCTACTGCAGGTATGGAACAAACGTTTTAACATGTAGATGTACAAAAACGCAGTTTGCAACGAGGAGATGCGTTTGACCGAATATTGCAGATAGCCGTAGATGTGAAGAATCAGGTTCTTGATTACACGCATACAAGTTATAATACTCCAGAGGTTTCATATGCTTTTCAGGTGCCAGATGGATCTCACGCCCTGTTTTGTTGGTGAACATTAGGTTTTCAGCCAGCGTGTACGTATATACTGCACTCTACTCACTTTTTCAGTTTGTTTGCCACCTCGAACAGCTATCATGGGTAGATCAAATGGAATTTTGTTTTCATCCACGAGCCGCGCTTCGTATTCGTGAGAAAATTCGACAAGAACCTGATAGCGTGAGACCTCAAACAGAGTTTATTAATCGGTGAGTTGTGAGCCCTTTATTGAAGTTTCTTATCCTATTGGCCAATACGATGGCCGAGAGGTATGGTGGCGCCATCTCGGCAATGAAGAGAATATAAAAAAGACTTACTCGAGCTTATTTTGTAGCACGATTATCACTACTGTATTCCTCTTCAGGCAAAGATACATATCGTACAAAGAAGTTAAATTTGAGATTTCAAACCAATAATAAATGGCAAAATCTATATAATAAAAATGAAATGGTCTGCGCTCAAAAACGGCTGGAAGCATTTTCTTCATTTCTTCAGCACTTCAGCAGGTATGATGGTTATCGTTTCCGAAGGGTTTATCACAGATAACAGATGTTGAGGCTAGCATCCCATACGTGTGTAAACATCCGCAACCGTTAATTCAAATGTATTTTAAATTGGGACCGCGTTTGGCAATCGATTGGAGATGGCGCAAGAATCATTGTTATTGAAAACGCAGCCCGATTGCGGCTGTCAAATGCATTGGCTGCGTTCGACGGTTGTAATTCAGCTGCATCCTTATGTACTGCCGCAATCAGTTGAGTAGATGGCAGTAGTGGGCCAACGTATATCAATTCAAAAGTTTACACAGGATTTTCAATAAAATTTGTTCTAGCTTCAATGTCTGTTATCTGTGGGTTTATATAACATTTCCTCATGCAAAAATCACGAAGAAGGTTGAGTAAATAGTGAACAACTAAAATTAGGTAATTTTGCATGGGCAGTTAAAACCGCGCATATTCGCCTACTATGCAGGACAACGTCTGCCGGGTCGACTAGTTATTGATAATATTAAGTGCGTATTGTCAAACAGATGCACTTCTTTTATTGTGTTTATCTCTAGAGAAAAAAATATCTTGCATACTACTGTCTATAATTTAGATAGGTTAAATCTGATCACGATTGCACGATTTTTTTTGTTTCATAGGGGAGAAAGATATATACACTGTAGATATTAACCTTTCGAATACAACGAGGATTATTTAAATTAAAAATGTTCTAAAAGAGATTATGCAGTTTGTATGATAGGAGAAAAATATGCCTGGAAGTAAACTGATAATAATATGAATAAAGAAGAAACATATATTCCTTAAGTCCCAGTCTTCTAAACCATGGACTATCATACTATCAATATGAAATTATAAAAGCATTGTGTCTAAAGACATTTCGTTTAAATGAACATTTGCTGAAAGGGAGGATGTGGCATCCTCACCTGAATGTGTGTGTTGGAGTCGAGAGATCGAGAGTGAGACGACAGAAGACGGGAGTGCCTACATGTTGTCGGGGAGAAGTGACACGAAATATAAGTGATCTGTGGTGTTCAATTTAGGATATCACAGACTACTTCGTGGAACCTGTGCAATGCTTCCAGGTTCGAGACCCATATGTAGAACATTCTACGAAAAAATTACAAAACAAACAAAACAATATCATCATATGCATAACTTTCTAAATAATATAAATAACTGGAATCACTAAATAATGGTAAATTAGATTTTTTTTTGTTTTCCCGAATTTTCTAATCCGTATCATTTGTCGTGATTCGTCAGTTGTTTATTAAATATAGACAGCTGATCAGCTGCCCGCAAAAGCTCTTCGAAAGCGCCCGAGAAATTCGCCCGAAAAAACGGGCGAAGAAAATCTGACGTTTCTCTTTCAGCCCTATATAAGCATCACTAATGCAACAATTGAGCTTTCATCTATGCATTACAATAGCATGCTAATTCGCCTTTTCCGGCATTATATCAGCATTGTATCTGCACTGAAAGCTGATAAGCATTAAACGGGCAGCATTACGTGCAGTTATAAAGCTGAATTAAAGCAGCGTTTTAATGCTTACGGTTACTTGGGTACCCACGGTACTGAAACAATGGCCAGCCAAGAGGAACAATCTCGCATATCAAGCTTACGCTGTTACAAATACAAACTACTGGTTTATCCGGTGTAATTATCGATTCATCCGGGCGATGACGGATCAATAGCGCTGTAAAAATTAATCTATTTTAGTTTAAGCTGCTGGTGAACTTCTCTCAACATCGTCAAGATTTGTTATATTTAAGATAATTGACTTCACTAAACTGGAATGGATGTTTTGCCTTACCTTTTCTTGTTGGTTAATAATAAAAGATTCGATGAGATGTGTGCCCGGTTATGACTGGGACAAGTTTGGAATATTCGTTTAAGACTGCAAGGTCCATCACTACCTTACACAAATGAAATGCATTTATTATAATAAACTGTATAGATTCAGATAGATTACACCTTATATTTTCCTGATTCAATGCTCAAAAATGTTCCAGCAGCTTCCAGCGCCATGTTTTTTTTTTCTCATATCCGCTTCGAATCGAAAGTATAAGTTTTTTCTTATACATTTTTGTCATTAGGAAAAACTTATACTTTTTATTGTCAAATAAAATATAATATATCAACACGCTAAATGCTTTCTATTCAAATATGATATGATCATTATTGGACGAGTAATAAAGTTCATGCTTGTATACATAATAATGAATATATATCTAATTTAATAAATAAAACAAATGCTTTTTTTTACGTGTAGTTTTCCATGTTTCGGATATACGCACATTATATCACACAAAGAACAAACATGGTTTTATAGAATATTATGCACTATTATTTTGAAAAGTGCTTCATTTTCCTAGAAATAAGAGTAAAATAATTCTCATTAAAAATTACTTTTTTATTTAAAAGTTGTTTTTATCCTATTCCCAAAGTAACATTAAAAGTTCTTTCTATCAACCTGAAAGTTGTTAAACTTTTAAAGCATATCAAACGATTAACAACAAGAAACGGAAAATATCACTTCTCATCTCTTTTTTCCTCTCAGTGTCTGACAGCGACGAAATCAGCAGCGCTCGCTAGGAGCAAAGTAGCCACGACATGTGTATAAAAAGTACATATTTAGTTCGTATTCTATTTTTGTAATTTTTCACGAAATCTTTAGCCGAAGAAAAAAGAAGGACATCAGGCCATTTCCAGGTAAGTCAATTTAAATTCCTTTAATCTTAAACGTTAAAGGTATCGGAGTTATCTAAACGCCCAATTTTCATGATTCAATGGCGTAGTGTAGATCAATACTTATGCGAGATTTTTTTTTATTACAGATAACCTGTTTATTTCGGCGTTTCTGACTAAGAGAAATCCGTGGCGCGATGACCAAATATCTGCACGCAGCGCACCCCAAAGAGCTGAATCATTTTAAGTCGGTTACCAGCTGTTCGGATGCTCTGGCCGAGGCTCTGACCCTTTTGTGTGGAAATCCGACAAAGAATCTAATGTGATCTAACTCTGATCAATTTTAACAAAGCTAACTAATAAATAATGAAATAAACATGCTGAAACTATACTCTGATTATATTATGATTTTGAAGGGAAAAACAAGAATAAGGATACAGTGAAGTGAGCTTTTCTGGAATTAAAAAATTGCACTATATTTTCCATAATGTAACCATTTTTATTTGACAGTGCTACAATTTTATTTTGAAAGTATACAAGCATTCGTAAAAGATATTACACAAAGTCACTTCACGGTGTAAATTCTAAACATTGTTACTTATGATCCTGGTCAGGAAATATGTCACAAATACTCTGAAAGATTTTATGATTCTAACTTCAAACTACATTAACTGATAAAGTTATGCTGCACATGTGTGAGTATACACACTTAAATCATTTCACAGATTTCGGTGAATTTTGCTTCAATTCACCGAAATCTCAACAGCAGATTTGTTCGGTAATTATTTCACCGATTTTCTGCGGTATTTTCCTTTGTTCAACTGTCAAAACCACAAAAAAATCTGTAAAATTTTTACCGAACGGTTCTGCTGTTGAGATTTCGGTGAAATTTCACAGAAATCTGCGATTTATTTTAAGTGTGTATGCACTAACTGATATTCTATTTGTATGTTTTCACTTGTTTGCCAGTTTTGATAACTGCTGGAGCTTGCTTGGAGTAAAGTGAATATTAGCAAAATGAGAAAAAAAAATTATCCGTTGCAACCGTAATTACTCTACCAGCGAATCAAACAAATACGTCTGTTATTTTTCTCCCATTTCATCAATTGATTAATATTTCATATATTTTCCTTTCTTCCACAGTGATTTTCGATGACGGAACAATTGGAATATTATTTTCTTCTCCTTCTTCGAGACATAAACAAGTTGTCCGTAATCAAAACGGTAGGTACATACAACCTACACACTTATTCTCGATTCTCTTGTTCGGTAAAAATTTTTACGATTTTGATCCGTAAATCATGAAAACTACCGAGAAAGTCAGTTATTTCATTGGAAATAACCGATTTGCTGTGAACGTTTTCATAATTTACTGTAAACAGTATTGTTTAACACCGACTTTTCAGTAATATGTGGTGTTCACTGAAATCAAACAAAAAGTCAGTAAACGCTGCTACCGAGTTTCCAGTATTCACAATGTTATTACTGAGTTTTCATCAAAATAAAATGACAGCTTTAATTTGTTGATCATTTTTAGCGCGGTTATTAAATTTATCATTCTGACATCGTGCTCCATTTTTTTCAAATCCAGTTTTCTTCCAATGCTGTTGGAGCAAATAAATTTCGGAACTCATCTGATTTTAGATTTCCTCCAACCAGCCAGAGAATAAAGTGCATGTCAAGGATAAAACCTCGGGTAGAACAGCGCACTAGAAAAAAAAAAAACATCAAGGAATTTTGTTGTGGGGAGTTGAGCCATAACCCGGGGCTACTGATTGGGGCCAAGAACAACCATAATTTCACGTGAACACTATACATCATTAACTTAACGACGGCAACGTTAAGTGATAGGGACATGATTTTATTGTTTTCTCATCTCTTTCTATAAGAAATTAGAGAAGAAGTTTAGATTTAAAAAATTTAACAATTTAGTTTCCTAATTCCTATTTTTTTTACTGAAAAACTTAGCAATCAAAAAATAAACAAAAAGTTTACCGAAATAATCAGTAAAACAATTACTGAATTGATCGGTACTTTTTGACACTTTATAATCATTTTAAGTTACCGAGTTTTTCAGTAATGGAAAACTACCGACTTTAGTCAGCTGTTCAAAAACTCAGTAAAAATTTACCGACTTCGGTAATTGAAAGTAACAGTGTAGGACAGGATGCATCCACATGTGCCAAGTAGTCAGTAAAAATCGTACCGATTTGCTGTCACAATCGTACCGGTTGCTGATTGGTTGAAAATGACAATCGTATGTTGTTAGTTTGGCCGTGTTGCGGGTTTGTAAATTTGATATTAAGCAAAATACGTAAATGTTTGAGTTAAAGTTTTTTGGTAAAACATAAATTTATATTGAACTGCAAACGCCATATTAATTATTCTCAAGAGTTGTAAAGGTTTAAAACTGTTGATTTTGAGCATTTCGATTCACCTTTCTGTCATTTTCGATCTCAAAGTCATATTTACATTAGCGAAAACTTCTCTCTGTAAGTCTTTCGCTTCTTTTACATAAATAATGGATGGAACGAAAAAAAAAACATCAAGTTTTGATACATGATATTTGGAAGATTTTGTACCAAATTACTTTGGCTGCACTGGCGAACACCTCGTCAGAGCAACCGACTAAAAAACAACAAGGCAGTCTCAATTGAGTTGTCACATCCTATCCTAGCATACAACAAACTATATGAAAAGTAGTATTGACGAAAAATTAGCTTTCCGCACCCAAATCTAGTGCTGTTCGTTCAGATTTTTTCCCGGAGTTCTCGATGCAGCTTGAAGTACATTGCAGTTATTGAGGAAAAATACAACGAGCGGTATCCCCGGCGGTATCATTGGAGATGGAGTCAGCCGTGGAACCGGCACTCACAATCAAATTCCTACATATTTGGATATTTATCATGCATGATCTTACTAGCTACACATGCAATGCTGATTGAATAAAGATTATTCATTAAGAAAACTGATTTGCTTTTTTTTTGGTTTATTACAAAAAAAAATCAATAGGAAACAGAAAAATGAATAAATCACAAAAATATAGGTTAAAGTGATTATCATTTTCCTTTTGTACGATCCAATTATAACGGAACCTTGCGAGTTAATGTTTCGCATGACAAAAATGGATTATAATCCAACCTTATATTGCTTTTTGCATTGAAACTTTTCGTTTCGTCACTGAAATCATTGACACTTGTCTTCAGCGACTGCTTCCGCGATAGAGCATTTGGACATTTTATTCACTCATACATCTATATTACTGTCAAAATGTGCATTTGACAATTAAATTTTCAGCTAAAAGCTCTATTTTTTGACACCGGTGCACTCACACAACCAATCGACATCAGTTGTCAAAAATCAGGAGTACCAACTTGACGACTATCTCCTTGTCGCCGAGTCTGGCGCTGAGTGCTCGGCGCGGAAACCCAAAGGTGGGAATAAAATTTTGGGGCTTATGCGCAATAACATGAATTCCGATGAAAATTTTGTTCGCGAAAATGTTCATTTTGTTACACTGCCAAAAATATCTATATAAGATATATTGCCGATTTCACCAATTTGAAGAGTTATGTGTAGATTGTGATTTGCCCGCTTCATTTTCTCACACCCACTCTCATTTCGGGTTGATCGATTTTTGTTACTGAAATTTACCCAATTATAACCCATTACTCGTTAGTCATATGTAAGCGTGTACACTAAATCGATTCCCGCCATGATTTGACGTCTATTTGTTTTCAGATTGAGCACTCACACACAAATATTATACACGGAAAATCAAACTTTTTTGAGTGTATTGAGTGTGAGAAAAAGATGACTGTGAGAAAAAAAATCTTGCAGAACTCTTATAAAGTGCAAAAAGCGCAATATGTGTCGCCGTTATAATTTTTTGCAATAGCTCCACCCTAATATAATCGATATAGAACCACACATAAATTAAATAATTGCTAATTCGAGACCACCCATAAAGTTTATTTGGATATATATTTTATTAGTAGTTCGCAAGGAGAATGGTTATGTGTGCGCTGATATACATCATAAGTTAAATCTATGGATTTTTGCCAATAAATATGTGTGGATTTTTGTAGTGTAAAAGTTACATGAATTTCAGGTGGAAAAAGTCTATAGACGAATCCAAGTAAAAATAAGAAGAAGACACACGACGGTGTTAACTTTGACAGATCCTACAGCACAGCATAGGAAGATCATTTTAAAATGCTTATAATAAATTCTAGACAAAATGTAATTAAAATCTGATTGAAGTATGATACGGAAAAAGTTCCGAACTAAATGATAGATACATTTTTGGAAAATATTCAAAAAATTGAGATAAGCTTCCGAATATGTAATTCAGAACTTTTTCCGTATCCTACATCAATCAGTTTTTAATTACATTTTGTCTAGAATTTATTATAAGCATTTTAAAATGATCTTCCTATGCTGTGCTGTAGGATCTGTCAAAGTTAACACCGTCGAGTGTCTTCTTCTTATTTTTACTTGGATTCGTCTATAGACGTACTTTTTCAGGTGGAAACAATGTGCAGATTTTTTTTGGGTGTACGATACGTAATATTTAAACCACCCAAAATCGGATTGATTGATGGTGCGCGTTCGCCGCATGATGTCAGTTGGGTCAGTCACGACTTGACGGAGCTTTATTATTGTTTACTCATTCGAAGCAAAATTCCAGCGACATAGTTCTCTTTATTCCATTAAAATTTAATATTTTTTCGGAGATTCAGGCGGATTTCAACAGAATGGACTCAACTGTAGTGTCCGCATCTACTTCGCAACCAGGGCCATCTGCGGCAGGGAAAAGTTTTGCTGAAAAACACGCCGAACGAATGGAACGGCTGAAAAAACTTCACATGCAGCGCAATGAAGCCCGGAACTCCAACCACCAGGAAGTTGTTGCAGAAGATGAGCGTAAAAAACTCCCAACCAACTGGGAGGCACGGAAACGGCAAGCAGATTGGCTCATCGACGACAGCAAAGCGAAGGCCGAAGCAGAAGCCCAAGGTATGGACTACAATAGAGTCAAAATGATGAAGGTTTCGGCAGCGGAGGCGGAACGGTTCGATAAGCTGAGAGCGAAGAAACGGAATGCGGATCCGGGATTTTCTGATTATGAAGCACAAACGGCTCGACAGTATAACCGGCTCGTGAAGAACATGGAACCGAGGGATTTGGTCAAGTATGAAGAACAGAAGCAAACGTACGGCGATGCGTTTTACGGGGGACCCAATGTGGTGCTGCAAGGGCTGCACAAAGACACTCCGGTGGCGATCGATAAGATGGTGAAAGACTTGGAGCAGCAGATCGATAAGCGAAAGAAGTTCTCCCGGCGGAGAACACACAACGACGATGCGGACATTGACTATATCAACGAGAAGAACGCTCGGTTCAACAAAAAGCTGGAACGGTTCTATGGAGAGCACACAGCCGAAATCAAGCAGAATTTGGAACGAGGAACTGCCATATAAAAGATTGGCTTGGTTTACCCTATTTGTATTGTGCTTACATTTTAATTAGCTTTAATAATAACATGCTAATTTTAACTATTGCAGTAAATAATATTAAATTATGCAATAATTTTAATATTTTATTGGTTTAATAAATCTTGGATTTGTGAATAAGCATGCGTTCATTGGACTCTCATTGGGCTGTCTTCATGGATCCCAGGGTATAAAATATGTATGTATATTAAAAGAGGTGATAATTTATTATTATTAATTATTTATTTTTTATTTTATTTTATTGATGTATAAGGGGGCTGGGGGCCAAGTCACCGATGTGAATTTGAAATTCATATCGTCCATGATACACCAGGGACTAAAGGATAAGGCTTCACAACATCTTTACCCATGGGGGTTTTAAGTTTTGCGGGATATACTGCTAGTATATCACTGCCTTAGGAGAATGGCAGGTTGGGGATATTTTTATGATGAATATTAAAGCTGTGGAGAGATGTTGATTATAATATTTGATTATATGTATTAACTTTGATTCCAATTATAAATCACAAAGAGCTTCCCTTGTATTTAGGCGGTTAAACAAATGTGTTTGTTAGTATGTCGTGTTGATATCTGTATTCTTCCAGTTAAAGTTGTCTGATGTTACAAATTTTAGTTGTCCAGCAAGGTAACCCTTACAAATCCTTACTCCTAAATGATCAGTCTATTCGTCGTTACAGTCTGCTGTTAAGGCCTGATCTAAACAGTTTTATGGAATTCGGCTGGCCACGCCAGCCGAACTGACCAGCGGAATGCGTTTGCTTCCATGCGGAGTAACCTACCTGTGCGTGCGGCTTCTACGACGGTCGGCGTTGGAAAGAGACGAGTCCGCATATCGTCGAGCCTACGAGCAGGAACTAATATAACCGGGACGTGACACTTGGAATTTTTTCGTGTTGCGCTTCAAGTCTCCATCGGTGTGTAGAGTTCTAGGTATACAAATGAAAAGACCCTATATAGCGCTGTCAATTATTAATTTTTCCGTTTGATTTTCTCACCGTGCACTCTCCGTTGACAGCATTGATGTTTTTGTTTTGGACCGGTTTTTCTTCTCCAGTTGCTTAATGCTAATTTCGTGCACAAATCGTGAGTATCTACTGTTGCAATTGCGACAAATTCAATATTTTGGGTCTAATTGCTTTTTTGTGGTCAGGACGCTCATCTAATAACTCGATTCTTACCTCACGCTTCCAAAGTTCTACGGATTTGTACTGGAACTTTGTGCTAGAACCATAAATCGGATGTGGAATGCCAAGGCGTCAACAGAGCTGCGTTTAGGCATTGAACTTACTTAGGATAACGACTTGTTATACCGGTACACTTCTCAGGCCTAAAAGGCAGAGACACTTTGGTTGGATGATAACTAGGAGGACATATCCACATTACGGCTGCACAGCGTGCTAAGGAAAATTATCACCGCTTCATGACCTCTCTGTTAAGTAAGCATAGATCAAAAACATTGTTTCACATATATGTAGTTTAGTGATCGTCAATTACCGTAATCCAGTGCATTCTCTCTACAGATTCGCGTCGATATTAACTAAACCGATCCCGTTCACTGACCGCATGCTTGCGCTTCTTCGGAACAAACTTTTGTTGGAATTCAATAGCAAAACAATGTCCCCGTTTTTACTAAGATTTGCGATGGGAAGAGCAACAGAACACATCAGTAACCTCCAGGTGATGCAAATACTGAAGTTTGAATATGCTGATCTTTGGAACAATCCGCTTCCAGAACTGCATCTCGCCTAAAGTATTGTTTGTGAAAATTGCGATTGCAATTGGACAAACAAATGCAATCGCCAGGCAGTAGGTTGAAGTTTCGCTATTCCAGTCAAGCACAAAACGTAATACCTAAATAAAGCCTTGAATGAACCATCAGATTCAACGTAGGCGCTATGAAAGGAGGAATGAGGTCCCGTCTACGTCTGTCTGCGAGACTTACTTAAGGAAGTTTATAAGTGATCCTCCCCTAGGTTATCAGACATGCCCAGCTACAAATAAAAATCCCGCTCGTAGCGAAGCGCCGGGTTTGGAAAACCAACGTTAAGTATCGGCAATGAGTTTTGGGAACAGCGAGTCACCAACGATAAATAGGAGCTTGATGACATATGTAAAGTCGGCCGAAGCTAAGTGGGCTCACCAGTAGGCAAGGATTTGAGAACTAAGGGAACCTATTGATTTACTTTAATAGTTGGTCTGTCGTGGTTGATGCAAAATTGGCTATCTGACAAGGAGTTCGTCTTCAAAGTACCCTAATTTAACAAAATAGATATACATTATAGAATAAACTTCAAGGACTCTTTGTGTATCAACAATAAAGGAACGACACTTCCATATATTCAAGACGAAAGGAAGATACAGATAAGCATGCGCTACTGCTTTCTCTTATGCTTGTTGTTCAGTAAAGCTTGACTTCCATCGCTAGGTTCGTTAGCGTTTGGAAATAATAGAAGGACCACATTCCACTGCAAAGCTGCTTCTTCTTTTTCTTATTAACATTACATCCCCCACTAGGACATTGCTGCATCGCAGCTAAGTGTTAATTCAGTACTTCTATAGTTGTTAACTGCAAGGTTTCTAAGCCGTGGTACCATTTTTGCATTCGTATATAATGAGGCTATCACGATGATGCTTTTATGCCCTTTTATGCCGAGACAATTTCCAATCCGACAATTGCCTAGACCACCGGGAATCGAACCCAGCTATGATTCCTATATATTAAGTGCTAAATTTGTTGCTGCTATATATTAAAGTGAACGTTTCCTAATTAGCATATCTTCAATTAAGATCTGTTAGGACTCTTCTTAGTTGGAGTTTGCTAATGAATCGCCTGCTTTGAGCGTGCTTACAGCGGCACACTAGGAGTTAACTTTCTGAAATCAGTATGGCGAAAGGCATCTAAGGCTCGATTTCTCAAAATTAAGCACCTTCATTGAAAAAATATTTGGTAAGGCGTAGTAGCGGACACCTTCCTACATAACCGGTACCAAATAGATTTTCATGAAAAGATCCTAATTTTGAGAAAACCCGCGTTACATGTCTTTCACCATACAAATTTCTGGCGGTTAACGCATGCTGGCTATTTGCGCATATACGATAGCGCCTGGTTGTAAAAGCGGCGGGTAGAAAATCAGCCACTGCCAATAATTCATTGGGACAAACCAATAAAAAGCAGCCAAAGAATTTGGCGCTAGAACTTCACCTTAGGTTGAATTGATGTGCGGTACCGCTGAGAAAAAAAAACTCGCCGAAGAATTCCATATCAAAATCAAATTTGTTTCGAGAGTATCACACTCCAGGAAAAGGATTTACTTACATATGAGTATAGGTCTCACGATGAAAACACATTACGATTAACGTTTACAATACCCTTCTTCTTCTTCTTTTTCTATGGCTCTACATTCCAACTGGAACTTGGCCTGCTTTTCAATTTAGTATTCTATTAGCATTACCTTACTTTATTGAAAGTTTGTGGTTTTTCTATGCCCCCCATTGTATGAATATATGTATCTTGTGTCGCAAGTACAAGAGATTCACTATGCTCAGAGAGTCGAGAATGTTTTCCACCCGAAACGTCCTACACCGGACCGAGAAAGAAGAAGGAACAAAGAAAATGAAAAAAGAAGAGAGAAGGAAGAGTGAAGAAAATAGAAGAGAGAAGAAAAGAAAAAGGAAGAAGAAGAAAGGAACAGGCGAAGGAAGAACTACTCATTTCTCACTTGTTGATTCATTCTAGAGTGCTTTGAGAATAGGTCGTATGTGCAAAAGAGAGTCTCTCTTTGCCTCCATTCTCTTTCGATTATTACAGATCTATAATAAAGTTTACTTCAGATTTCTTGGCAGATATCTAAAGATTATAGCTTTGTCTAGCGTTCTGAAGTGAAAATGTGGCAAAATATGCAAAACTAGCTTATGTACAAGCGAAAGAGAGCGTGAACGAAGAGAGCCTCTCTTTTGCACATACGACCTATTCTCAAAGCAATCTAGCATTCTTCTCATTCGGCCTATTGGCCTGACATCGTTGTATTTGTACGCTAAACAAAAGCACTATTGTTTAGGACCTAAACAAACCTAAACTTTAGGTAAATACACTAACTATGAATCTAGGGTGAGTGCTAGTAATGGACCCCTTCAGGACGGAAATTTACTTCAATCGTTACTTGTCATCTGGTGCTACAGAATGGCAATATGTCATGAGTCTGACTCTCTATAGAGTCAGACTCATGACATATTGCCATTCTGTAGCACCAGATGACAAGTAACAGTTATCAGCAATGCGTTTGAAGAAGAATTTGCTTGAGGAATTGTAGGAGCATTTGAGGAATGAAGTCCATGAGATTTGCTGGAAGTAACTTTAGGAGGAAACTAAAGGAACAACAGGAAGAGTTCCTGGAAGAATCCATGAGGAAACAAAGTAAAACTTCGTCAACAGTTTTGCAAGGCATGTCACACGAAATTTCGTCAAAATTTCCCACTCTCGAAATTTTGCCAGGAGAACCTCATGTAGTCTGACCAGGTATCTCTCCTGTTAGTTCGAACAATAATTCCCTATACAATTCCAGCAGGAATTTATGCTAGAGTTCACAATGAAAAAAGTTCTTGAATCACCTTGAATGAACTTTGAAAGATTTTTTACGCTTACAGGAATGTACATATATCAAAACTCCAGGGTGAAAGACTCAATGAATTAACGTAAGAACCAGACAGAAATCCAGTGATTTTAAATAAAATTTGAGAATCAAGCCAAAGTCCCATATTATCAGACAAATATTTGACAATATTGCTCGTAACTCGGCTCGTATCCGAGCAGTAGAAATTGGCTGAATAATACCTAATTCTGTTATTGATATCATACTCTGTTATGAACTAGCCCTGCATAAGAGGTAAAATACCAAATGAATAATACTAAAAACTAATATGTACAATACTTGAGCAATAACACTCAGTTATTAAATTGAATTTCAATACCAAATGCATGTGACCAATAATTATTCGTTTGGTATTAAAATACATAAGCATGTTATGCCTAAAGTATTCTGCATATAAGTTTTTGGTATTATTTTTAGATATTTTACCTCTTATGCAAGGCTAGTTCATACAATTTATGTTTATTGTCGGCGTAGCACCAAGTTAGAATTCAGAAGTCGGAACTTCCGAACCGAACTTTCTTCCGACGTTTTATTTGTCAAACTAATTGATGCGTTGTTTAGAGCATCTTTAGGCGAATCCAGCGCACTACTTCCGATGTTGGGAAAATTGCCTGTATCTGGAGAAAAATCCAACTTCGGTATAAAAAGCGGTATGAATTTATTCCGGATAGACAATATTGAGGTCGTCGTTCCTACTCCGGTAGTATAACGGTATGCATATTCACCAAAGACTACCATATACAGTTCATTTTCAAAAAAAAAAACGGAAGAACACATAAAACGTTTTTTTCGGGTTAGTACAAGCTCTCCTTGTCGAGAATATTCTATAGCTAATCTCAGAAGATCCCTTCCAGGAATTCCTGGAGAAATTACTCATAGTCATCTAGCATTGTTCCTGATAATCCTTTGATATTTTATTTGACAGTATTTAAAAAATTATCTATGTCCACCACAGATATAAGAAGTCCTAGACGATTTTATAATAAATAACTACAGTGGACTCTGAACTTCCCATCACTCATCTTCTCCGTCGTCTTCATCCTCATCGGTGCGTTCGTGGATGGTTTTATCGACTTCCCCATTCTCCTCGTTCCAGTCTGATTCGTCTTCTTCGAAATTCTAATCAAACATCAACATTGAGGTCCTCCTCATCATGCCGCGTCGTTTTCTCGGTCGGATGCATCCAAATACTTCAGGGAGGAGATTAGCTAGAAGACTTTTGGATTTTTTTGTTTTGTAGGAGTCATCGTAACCATATTGTTGAACAGCCTCAGTACTTCAAAGTTTTCCAGCCCCTTCTACTGTTGCAGCTCATCTAAGTCCTTCGCCAGTTTGCCGGACAGGTTCAGCTGTGTATCAGCCAGCTGCTAACGGTGAGGTATCTCAGGGAATTTTTAATGCGGCGTGGGATAGTTGCAGCTTGCAGAGGGCCGGAAGCTTGGAGAAGCTCTTCTGTGACACTAGCCCGACGTTAATGAAACTAAGCGATCTGAAGCTAAGCGAACTAAGCGATGAAAGATCTTGTCATCTGGCAGTTTTCGTTTTACCAGCGCTATTCTCTTCTCCATTTTTTGTGTGACGTTTTCGGACATGTCCACAGACGGCTACAGCGACTAAAAACTTAATAATCCGGAATAGTATCACGACAATGAAAAATAAATCAACAGATTATACGGCGCAAAGGTTGCTTCCGGGCGGAACAACACACAAATATTTTTGTTTTGTCTCAGATAAAACGTAAATAAAATATACAGGGGTTTGAGGTTAGGAATCTGTCAAAAAAAAGTCTACACTTTCCGAAACACTTCAAAATAAATTTAACCATAATGTGAGTAAACTACACTAGCGCCTCTGGCGGTGCTGGTCTCGTGAGCTCTTCTGGGTTGCATGAATTTTTAATCGGTTCTTCGGGACAATCACGTCCCGGTTATTAGTTCCTGCTACGAGCCTATCCGCTGTAGCTCTTCGGGTGCCGAAGTGTGTTGGCGTCGTGTGATGGCTTACATCCCTTTCATAGGGTAACCAGTATCCCACATCTCCCTTCTCTTCCCCTCTAAGAAAAGAAAGTAGATTTTTGTTTTTATTAATCACATCCGATTTGATGCCAAGTTTAAGGGTACTGCATTCTATTTTACAATTGAATTTGATATAAGGTCATCCTCTAAATTTTGTTATCCGTTACAAAGTTAGAACGCTTTTTTATTTATACCGAAGATTTTCCTCCAGATACATGCAACTTTCCAACTTCGGAAGTAGTGCGCTGGATTCGCCTAAAGATGCACTAAACAACGCATCAATTAGTTTGACAGATGAAACTTCGGAAGAAAGTTCGATTCGAAAGTCCTGACTTTCGAATTCTAAGTTGGTACTACGCCGACAATATTTAGACGTTTAATCTATGTGATTTTCTTTATTCATTAACAAAAAGTTTTATTTTACAGTGTTTTTAATTCATTTTGATTTTTTTGTATAAGCTATACAAGAATTCTCGCTTAACTTTTCAAAAGGACCTAAGTAACATTTTTTTCATGAATTAATTTGAGTAGTACAATCAAAAGCTTTCATGTTGGTCTGTTGATTGCGCTACTCAAATTAATTCATGAAAAAATGTTACTTAGGACCTTTTGAAAAGTTAAGCGAGAATTCATATAATGGGTAAGAGGTTTAAGAAAATTACTCATTTTTATGTTTGGTTTACTTCTGCTTTCCGTGTAATACACTAACTCCATTATTTTCCCACTGGACCATGTTGTGTGTATAATTTGATTTTATCGTGCATTCATTTTCATTTCAAACGTCATTCGTATTCGCTTTGAAGGTAAATCGTAAACAAACTTTACTTGATGAGTTCAATAGACCTGTGCAGGAGTTCATCAAATTCACTCACCTGATGGATTTTGACATTTGAGCGGGTCGTCTTCTCGAACAAAAGTTCATTTTGCGTTCATTATGCGACCCGCTCAAACGTCATAATTTCTCGAGGGAGTTCATTTTGCGTTAGTCTATAGACGAATCCAAGTAAAAATAAGAAGAAGACACACGACGGTGTTAACTTTGACAGATCCTACAGCACAGCATAGGAAGATCATTTTAAAATGCTTATAATAAATTCTAGACAAATTGTAATTTAAAACTGATTAATGTAGGGTACGGAAAAAGTTCTGAATTACATATTCGGAAGCTTATCTCAATTTTTGAATATTTTCCAAAAATGTATCTATCATACAGTTCGGAACTTTTTCCGTATCATACTTCAATCAGATTTTAATTACATTTTGTCTAGAATTTATTATAAGCATTTTAAAATGATCTTCCTATGCTGTGCTGTAGGATCTGTCAAAGTTAACACCGTCGTGTGTCTTCTTCTTATTTTTACTTGGATTCGTCTATTAATTAATAGATTCTTATGTTTCTACCGATCGAACATAGTTTTTTAAGTATTCAGGTGTTCTTTTCTCTCGCGACGGTCTTTTGATGATTTCGTTGTTTTGCTGATCAGCTACAGGATCTTCTTGACGCCAATCGTATACTTTTTTCGTCTGAGTAACGTGCCGCTTTAAGATCTGCCCGTCGTTGCTAAGTACAAGATTCCCATTATGTTCTTCCAATACAGTGTATTTTGTTGGAGCAAATCTTGTGTCTCCTTTGCAACGATTTGGACGTTCAACGATTACAGTGTCTCCAGGTTTAACATTACATATTCGGGCGCCTCTTCGAGCATCCTCACGATGCTTGCCAAAAGATATTTCAGTTACTAGATAAAGATTGTCGCTGTCGTCGCTGTCCGGAACATCTTTTGCTGGCGAGGATAGGGGAGCTAAATGTCAAAGAAGGAAAATCCATACGATTTGACAGGTATGTACCACACATGTTTCGGACAGCAGAACAAAGGGAACAGTAGCGACAATCTTTATCTAGTAACTAAAATATCTTTTTGCTTGCCGCGCAGTTTTGCTTCTTCATCTCTTCTGTTAAGTGTATTATCGTCGAAATCAGCTTTCATGTGGATCAGTAGCGGTAATCGGCGTTTAATTTTCCTACCCAAGAAAACTTCCTCTGGTGGGACACCGGTAACCGCGTGGGCGGCAGCATTATGAGCATTTATAGCGGCACGCAATTCGTCGGTGAAGTTTTTGTTACAACTTACTGCTGTCGACATCGCTCGGTTAATAAGTTTCATATAATTTTCCACCAACCCGTTTTGTTGGGGAAATAACGGCGTGGAGTAAGTTGTCTGAATCCCCCTTTGTGCACAATATGTTGCATATTCCTCCCCATTGAAAGGAGGTCCATTATCGGATCGTATGCATTTGGGGAATCCTTCTCTCTCAAAGATTTCTTCTAATACCCTCTTCGTGTGATCAAAACCAGTTGATTTTACAGGACGTGCCATGACGAACCTGAAGCAAACAAAAAATATTAGTATTTTTATATTCAGGAAAGTTATTGGTGAACCATAATACCTGGATCTATAATCTACAAGCACTAATACAGAAATTCCGCCAAATTTCGTATATGGCCCGTTAAAATCTAGGGCTATGGTTTCCCATACCGCTTGAGGTGCGAATATTCTTCTCATGGGTGTAGGCTTTTCGGGTCTACCGTTTGTAGCACAGGTTTGGCAACTCTTTACCCACTTTTCTGCGGCTGCAGTTATTCCGGGCCACCAGACACGTTCCCTAAGTATGCTTTTCTGCTTGGCAACCATAGGGTGACCATCATGAGCCAATTCAAGGGTCTTTCTTCGAAGTATAGTCGGTATTATTGCACATCCGCTTTTGATGAGAATTCCATTGCTTACGGAAAGGTCGCTAGCGACAGTTTGATACTTTTTTAACCTAGCATTCCACTCGTTACTTTCCAAAGAGCTGATTACTTGTTGCAGCTCTTCATCATTTTCTGTAGCTTCCCTTATTTCAATTTCAGTTAAGAATCCAGAATTAGTATTCACCTCCAAGCTGGCTATCTCCCACGGACTCCGTTGTTCATCGAACGGAACATCTTCTCCTACGTAGAGCCTGGAAGATGGATCCGCGATATTGTCGCGCCCACGGACGAATTCGACATCATAATCATAAGGACTCAAACGAAGAGCCCAACCGTCCGCTCTAGTGAGTACTCGTTTTGAGCTTTCGCGTGTACGATTTAGAATAAATGTGACGCCTTCTGCATCTGTTCGCAGTGTGAAGTGTCTACCGAGGAGAAAAAATGCGAAATGCTCCACAGCCCAGACCGCCCCGAGGGCTTCTCGCTGGTTCTGGGCATACCTTCGCTCCGTTGGAGTTAGCGCTTTAGAAGCAAAACTAACTATTCGCGGTGGATGATTGTCATTTTGCTGTACAAGAACTGCACCGAGTGCGTTTGGTGATGCATCCGTGTATAGTATAGTCCTGTCGTGTTCCGAGAAATAGCCCAACGTAGTAGTACAGGTTGTAATTCTCTCTTTCAACGCTTGAAATGCTCTTTCCTGCTCCGGACCCCAGATCCAGGATTTTGCCGTTGATACGGCCCACAAAGGGCTCGAAATGTCGGCGAAGTTCTTTATATAAGCACTAAGAAATGAAGCCAGGCCCAAAAAGCTTCGAAGTTCAGATACCGTAGTGGGTTGGCGAAATTTCCGGATATCTTTGATTTTTTCCTCATCCACATGGAACCCATCCTCGTCCAGTTCATGTCCAAGGAATCTGACATGAGTTTTTTCGTACTCGCACTTGGCAACGTTCAATGTTAAGCAGTTATTCCGTAGTATTTTCAAAACTTCCGCTGTAGTCAAGCGGAGCGCTTCCAATGTTTCGGCGAAAATAAGCACATCGTCTATGAAGACTATTACATTTTCCATTCCACCCAGCAACTTGCACATTTCCCGTTGGAAAATTTCGGGTGCGCAATTCACGCCGAACATTAATCGAGTAAATCGATACATGCCGGTCTCCGTGAGAAAAGTGGTCAAGTCCCTAGATTCCTTAGCAAGTTCAACGTGGTAGAACGCGTTACTTAAATCGAGTTTTGTGAAAAACTTCGATCCATGCAACTTTATCTTTATTTCATCGAGAAGGGGGAGGCGGAAGTATTCGCGTTTAATAGCCTTATTTGGTGAACGCATATTCACCACCAAGCGGAAGTCATTTTTACCTTTCGGTACGGCTGACATTCCGCTAATCCATCCTGGTGCACCATAGACTCGCTCTATGATGCCGCGTGCTTCCATCTCCTCTAAACGGATTCTCGCCCCTTCACGATAGGCGGCTGGTACATTATAATATGCGTTCTTTTCCGGGGGGACTGTCTTGTCCACGCTAAATTTCACTCTAACCCCTGGCATTTTCGGGAACACCTCTCGGTCGCTAGAATCTTCGCAACTATTAGGGAGCATCCATAAATTACGTAACGCTTTGAGGGGGGAGGGGGGGTTGCCTGAAGTGTGACAATCCATACAAAAATTTTAAGTGATTCATACAAAAAGTGTGACATAGGGGGGAGGGGGGGTTGAAAATGGCCAATTTTTGCGTTACGTAATTAATGGATCTTCCCTTAACAGCTAGCCCTACTTCCAGCAATCTCATTTCATTTGCTGTTGTCCTTCCGAGTAAGGATCGACGGCCTTCGTTGACCACCAAAAAGTCTGCTACTACTGTTGGTTTTGTGGTGCCCACTACTTCCACATGTGCTCTGAAAGCGTGAAGGATGGACATAGGCTTTTTGACTGCATATGCGCGAAGCTCTTGATTTCGCGGGATGCTGATTGGTACTAAATCTATCATATCCATCTGTTCGTTCAGCTGTGCCCAGTCAGCACCACCAATTATATTTACGTCAGATCCCGAATCAATCATAAAAGTTATGGGCCGTGATGAACCTAAGCGGCAGTCTACAAGGACATCGTCTACGGAAATTGCGTTAACGTCCTAGAATGAATACGTGGTTGGTTTATGAGAGTTTCTTTATTGGTATTATTTCAACTTGTGTAACATATTTAGGGACAATTTAATTCAAGATTCGAGCAATTCATCGTACCTGTTTGAGGTTATCGTCCTCTGTCCAATCAGATGAATCTGCACGTTTGCGTTTTCCCCTCGGACTCTCCTGAATAAAATTGACTCGTTTCTTACGACAAGCTGCCGCGAAGTGGCCAACTTTAGAGCAATTATTACACCTCTTGTTAATAGCCGGACACGGTTTACCACCGTGCGTCAAACGATTACATTTGGAACACCTTGACCGTCTTCCCTGGCCATATCTTTCTGATCCTTGATGTGGTTCCACCGGGGCGGCCGTAGTTGATCTTGTCGGATTATTGTGCTTATTGTGCCTTCTATCGATCTTACCCCGTTGAGTGACCGCGTGGATGGTCTGGGCATGGTTATCGTTATTTTTGTTTTCGGACTCGTATGCTTCGTCTCTTGTAGCTGATTGAACAATGAAATTGGTCTCATAACCAAATGTTCGAGCGGTTTTAGCAAGTTCCTTGTTCAGCATGCCCTTGAGTAGCTGGGTGCGCACAAATCGCTCCTGGTCTCCTGGGCTGTATCCACATAGCCTAACTTTCTCCGTGAGCCTGGAGTGAAAAGCAACAACGGATTCGGCCTTTTCTTGCTGCATTCCCATGAATGCCTCATGCTCCGATGATATATCAGTCATGGATTTTAAGTGCGCATCCACATTGAACACAAAGGTAGAGTAGCAACCTGGGTTGTCCAAGCTTGGTCGAAGCCTTGAAGCCCGGACGATTCCCTGCATTTCTTCACCCATCGACAAGTATAGTAGCTTGATACGATGGACAGGGTCGTAGACATTGACAGCGATATCGCGATCTCAAAATTCTCCAGAAACCTTTGCCATGCCTCCCATAATTTATTGGCAGGAATGTTTTTCGGGAAGGGTGGTATTTGATCCCATCGAATGGTTGTCGTGCTACGGTTTACTGTGCTGATTTCTCCTGGATAACACCAACCTTTCTCCACTAGTTGGGAAGGTTCGGGAGATTTTTCTGCCTCGTTGATCGGTTGGCTGGCCTGTGCAGTTGGTTCCAGCGATTTGGTAAGCTGCTTTAGCGCTTTTTCGAGTTGTGACATTCTTTCATGGAGACTTGCATCAGACGGCGGTGGTCCATCCCCTGCTCCATTTGTAATCGGAAGTTCTTCTTCGACCGGAGTGCCGGTGGGCATCGTTTCAATAAGATGCAGATCGTCACTTTCGATGACCTCGACCGCACCAAGGTCGGGAGAAAGTAATTCGTCGGAATAAAATGAATCGTCGAGATTCGCTCCGAAAAGAAGGCTTCCAGTGGGAGCACGAACGTACTTGCCGTGTGTGGACATCTTGATGCGCGTGATCTATGAATGCATGAAAAAAAAAATATATATATGCATCTGTTAGTCCGACATAACCAAATATTAGTGGACGTTCCATCACACGTAGATATTCCGTAATCAACAACGGAGGTCTCGTCACGCTGTTCGGAGCGGATGTCTCGTCGCGCTGTACCAAAATTTGCATTTTCAAATATGTGAATGTCCCATTTCACGAGCATTTGCTATTCATTCTAGCAACTATATACCGTGGACCCCCGGTAATATGACCGCTTTTAATCTGAACACTTTTTAATTTGAGCCCCGTTGGTTTGCACATCGTTCAAATTAAAAATGGTTCAAACGTCATTTAACACGTGGAGTCGAGAGAAGAAAAATGAAACATCGTGAAACGGAACTCAGAATCAAAACAAACCAGCAAAGAGAGCGGCCAGAAACCAGTTTTTCTGCTGCAAATAGAGTAACCAGATGTTCAAATTAAAAATGAACCCCGTTAATTTGAATGAGGTACCGTTCAAATTATCGGGGGTCCACGGTACTCTATACATACACTTTTTCGACGTTTGTCCCAACACGTTTCCCTGTGATAATCTCAAATCATAATGTGGCCGCAATTTCAAATTTTTGAACGGTTGTCCCAAACCGTTTATGAAATCATTTTTAAACGGTTGTCCCAAACCGTACCTAACATTTTTCGGCGAGTGGATGTCCCATTCCACTCCAACCAAACATCTCATCATCCTGATGACCGCGGTCGTCTCGATCCGCAAGAGAAAGTGGAAGATTGATTCCGGTTCTGCTTACTTGCCACAAAACAAGTGAGCAAACCTGGCCGGATCGCCATTATGGAATTCGGCTGGCCACGCCAGCCGAACTGACCAGCGGAATGCGTTTGCTTCCATGCGGAGTAACCTACCTGTGCGTGCGGCTTCTACGACGGTCGGCGGTGGAAAAAGACGAGTCCGCATATCGTCGAGCCTACGAGCCTATCCGCTGTAGCTCTTCGGGTGCCGAAGTGTGTTGGCGTCGTGTGATGGCTTACATCCCTTTCATAGGGTAACCAGTATCCCACAAGTTCTTATAAAAAGTCTCTTTCAATATTGTTCGGAGTATTCAGTGTGAGTGGTATTGTTTCGAAGTAGTTTTCTCATCAATAGCGTTTAAGTAATGTCCCCATCAAACAAAAGAAGCTTTAAAAGTTTGTTCAAAATCTTAATTTTCAATCGCGAGTCAGTGTCAATACAATTATGTTGATGTGTATATGGTATAGGAATTGCTATACATCTCGTTAAATTTGAATTGCTGACTATATTTCAAATAAACACCTTTCATGAAAACGTATTTTGAAACTAAAATATCGTATTACAATATTTCAATATCAATAATCGTCCAAAGCTTTGAAAATTATCTAGTGAAAGCAGTCGAAACTGAATCGAAAAGCCAAAATGGGCCACAGTTCAGAACCGTTCACCAAACAATCTTCAAAAATTTGAGCCTGCTATTTTAACAACTACATATTTTGAAGAACCATGTTCCAAGAAAACCCCTGATACTATCTTTGTGGACTTATGACGGCCTTGCATAGCATCATCATTGTCTCGGAACTAGATTCAGTCAGTAAAAATTTCAAACCATTTCGTGAGCTTCCATTTGATGATGGGCTTAAAAAGACATTGATTGATCCTCCTCACGACCTTAGGTGGTCAAACTATTAGTCATGTAGATAAAAGCAATAACAAATTTTCAAAACGACTTATCTGCTTTTGTAAACAAAGATTCAAACGTCGATTTGTCGAATCTGAGAGCACTCCCACGCAAACCAACACCATCAACTCATAGGTGAATGCTTAGGCTACCTGTTGATGGTGTTGGTTTGCGTGGGAGTGCTCTCAGATTCGACAAATCGACGTTTGAATCTTTGTTTACCAAAGCAGATAAGTCGTTTTGAAAATTTTGTATTGAAAGGATAGTGGATGAAATCATCATATGGTCTATTCTCATGCACATAGGTGGCTAAGGTCTCAGTTAAACGTGACTCTATCTCTTGTTTTACCGTCTAGCGTTGATCATGAGTTCATTCCCTATCGGTCATTTACTGTGTTATAAGGTAGTCAACTAATTTTATTTGTCTTTCAGAATACACTTAGTCACGTCTCCTATGTCCTTCAATCTTTCTTTACATTGGAGTATGTATTATTTTTATCCTAACCCGACGTTTGAATCTTTGTTTACCAAAGCAGATAAGTCGTTTTGAAAATTTTGTATTGAAAGGATAGTGGATGAAATCATCATATGGTCTATTCTCATGCACATAGGTGGCTAAGGTCTCAGTTAAACGTGACTCTATCTCTTGTTTTACCGTCTAGCGCTGATCATGAGTTCATTCCCTATCGGTCATTTACTGTGTTATAAGGTAGTCAACTAATTTTATTTGTCTTTCAGAATACACTTAGTCACGTCTCCTATGTCCTTCAATCTTTCTTTACATTGGAGTATATATTATTTTTTCCTAACCTGAAAAATGAAGAGCGAAACAGGTTTGTTTATACGTTGATCCATGCAGTGAAAGTAAGAGTAAAATAACAAAGATTACTGAGAAGAAATAACGGATACAATCACCATATATAATGAAAAATTAGTAAATCTACAGTATCTACTTTCACTACTTACTGTATTCTGAACTATGAACTATAATTGGTGCAATGGATGATCGTTTGCTTCCCAGTCTTTTGTGTTAGTATTTTGTTAGTTAAGACTGGTACTAGACCCTGCCGGAACCTCCGCAGCATATACTCAAGAAAATGTTGTTAGATCATGCGACACCTTCTCTAAGTATTTGCAAGGAGGTATGATATATCAAGTGTTTAATTATTTTCTATATATTGGCAAAAAATACTCGACGATTGAAATGTTACCTGGTCTAAATTACTTACTTCAGTACTGCCTAATAATGTAACCATACTCGGACGCAATTAAATTCATCTAGTTATCATCTAACGTTAATGTGTTGGGTACTAATAATACTAGCAATGTGTACTATAAAAGAACAAATTATTTCACAATTTTAACAATATGCAGACACTTGACTTATCAACGTTGACCCCATCATCCATGGACAGGGTATTATTATTAATTATTTATTGATAAGTAATTATTGTTTTTTCTCCAAATATTAACATATTATATAACATCCAAATTAATGAATTCGCTTATTCAACATTCTTAGCTAGATACTAGAGTGCTGTGTGCAAAATTTCGGGTTAGGAATTTTTATTATTGGATTATATGTGGTTTAAGAAAGCCGAATTACTAAAAATAAATATTGTTATCAAGGTACCTAAACATGTAGTTCTTCAAAATTCTCAATACAACTCAATACATTCAAAGGTTATCAATTCAATGGTTTGGGGAACGCTATGGCACTTCATCCCATAGCTCCTATTTCTATCCCATCAAAAACAAAGCAATGAAAAGGAATTTGGTTTGTTTCTTATTTTTGTGATTTTTTGATTTTCACTGCATTTCTTTGTTTTGCGATGAGATGAATATATGTTCAGTGGGATGGAAAATGGAACAGTTCCCCTAATTAATAACATTTTATAATAATTTTAATTAATGTATTTTCAATATTTTCTTGATTTTGCGCACCTAATCAACTTTGTTTCCAGTAAGCAGCAAAATAGGCAACAACAGCACCACTGGTTTCTTCTTTACTTGTCATAACACGAGTTTGTACAATTCCATGTAATTCCACTACTTTATTGTACCTTAGACATATACGTATTTTGACCTCAAGTACGAGACACTGAAGACGGCCTTACTATTGAGGTCCAAATACGTATCTGTCAAAGGGCTGGACACGTTGTTCGTATGCCGGAAGAACGTCAAGTGAAGCTAATATTTAATAGGGAACCCGGAAGAGGCCACAGGCTTCGAGGAAAGCCGCGTACACGATGACGATGCAGTTGAAGAGGACCTGAGGGCGTCAATGTTCAGGGCGAATGGAAGCGATTGGCCCATGGCCCTGCAGGATCGAGTCCAGTGGAACCATTCGGCGTAGGTTCTTCGAAGAGCTTTAGCCCATCAAGTATCAAAGGTACAATAAAGTAGTGGAATTAAATGGAATTGTATAAACTCGTCTTAAGTAAATATACATTCCACTAAAAGTTTAAAATAATTTTCTTCTTGTCTTTTAGTTTAGAGAGGGATTCCGTACCACCTTAAACCAAATTATACATTTATTTTCCACTGGGCGTAGAACTGTCACCTTCTGTTTTTGTCATTCGCTTTTGGTCGGTTTTCGTTCAACTTTTTTGTCTGTTTTGGGTTGACAGTTCGTGTTAAAGAATCGATTTCCCGAATGTTGCCGAACAGTCTAGAATCATTCCGTGACGAGAAAAGTAGTGCAGTGTTTGGTCGCCGTTAAGTAATTTTTTGAGAAAAAATCCATACAATAAAAACACAATTAAATTATATTTTCAAAAAGATAGTTCTGCAGGAAAGGTGCAGTAGAGTCAATAACAGATCAGTTGATATTCTGGTAGTAAAACCATTGAAAAGTATCACATTTAACACGGACTAACCTCAAAAATTATTTTTGATTTCTCTAAAAAATTGCCCGCAGGGAAAAATTTGAACACTCCGTATTTTAAAAAAATGGCCAAATGGGGCGAAGGAGATCCTCGCTGGATTGTCGAGGAACGACCCGATGCCACGAATGTTAACAACTGGCACTGGACGGAGAAAAATGCCACACCATGGTCCAAAGACAAGCTGAAAGCCCTGCTGCAGGATTTCGTTATTGCCGATTCTGGCCAAGAGTGCCAAATTGTAGAAATCGAAAAAATGGAAGGTGAAGCCACTGCCAATAACCGGAAAGGGAAGCTGATATTCTTTTTCGAGTGGAACATCGTCCTCAAATGGAAAGGCACCATTGACGACGAGGATGTAACCGGGAAGGTCACCATTCCGAATCTTTCGGAGGAGAACGATGTGGACGAGGTAGAACTGACAGTTTCCGTGGATTCTTCGAACAATGCTTCGGAAAAGCTGAAGATGTTTATGTACAACATCGGACGAGACAAACTGCGGAAGCAACTCGATACCTACATCAAAGAGCTGAAGAAGGACTTTGCCAAAGGACTTATCCTGCCGAAGAAGGGCTCGGAACAGGATGGGGTCACCGTAGTGAAACCGGACAAGGAAACCGTCTACGCCAGTGGTTTCAACAAGCAAAAAATAGAACTACAGACTGTGATTAGCGAACCGAAGGATGTTGGCTGCAAGCTGGACGTTAAAACGCTGGAAACCGTTGAGCGGTTTCAGTGTCAGGCCAATGAGCTTTATGATGCGCTTACCCGAACGGACATGGTGACCGCATTTACGCGAGGTCACGTAAAGCTGGATCTCTACAAGGGTGGAGAGTAAGTTGAAAGGCAAAATTCATTGAATTGTTCACTGATGGTTTATTATTCTAGGTTTGTCCTTTTTGGGGGTAACGTGAGCGGAAAATATGACGATATTGTCCCAAACAAGAAAATAGCTCAAACTTGGCGATTGAAGCAGTGGCCTGTTGGGCATTATTCCAATGTTGTAATGGAGCTCGAACAAAAGGTATGCATGGGTGGGAAATTATTATGGCTCACGTTCATTCGGTTGAAATTTTTAACCGTTTTGTTAGGATTTAGTTGAAATTAGTCTACTAGAGCCCTTTTTTAATTCAAAAATTTATTCAAGTTTTTGTCATTTAGCTTTTATTAGATGAAATGTTATTCCAATTTCAAATAGTGCTTTTGTTTAAATTGACAAATTTGGGTTAGATGCGCGGCTACAAAGCAAGTCTTCGCTGAGTCTGGCTGGGTTCGATTTCTGGTCCGATCTAGGAAATTTTCGGCTGAAAAATGTTTCGAATTTCCTGGGCTTAAAGGTTTATCGTATCAGCCTCATGATGTTCCAATGCAAAAATCGTCACTCGGCCTAGAAATCAACGCGACAATGTAGCACTAGGGATGTGATGCCAAAGAATTTATAAATATGTAGCTTGTATATTGATGTAAAAGCTCGCCCATATAATTTTAACTATTTTTAGAATTCTTTTAAGAATTCTAGAAGTAATTTAGACGGAAATTCTTTTAACTGTTCCTTCTGAAATTCCTCAGAGTATATTTCATTGATAATTCCTTCAGCATGTTCCCCAATGATTCCTCAATTTCTCCAGGATTTCTTAGAAAATTTCTCCAGGAATTCCTTTGTAGATTATTTTGATAACTCCATCCGAGAATTTCGATAAAAAAAATAATTTCGCAGGAATTCCAGGAGGAGCATCCTAAAAAAAGGAGTGTTCAAAGGAATTTTTGGCGGAGTTTTCTCAATTATTTCTGGAGGAGTTTTCTGGATGATCTACCGCAAGAATTTTTAAACGAACTTGTAAAGGAATTTCTGGGTGAATTTCGGATGGAGCACCTGAATCATTTTTCTAAAAAAAATGAGAGAATTCCTAGAAGAATTAACGTGAGTGTGTCTTATTCTGCGCGGCTCCTAATTCTGCACACTGTAACACTAAAACATTTTAAAAAATTCTTTAGCGTTATTATTATATTTACTTACATGTCATCAAAAAGTTGGGAATTTATTGTTGTCATGGGCAGATAATAAAGCAATAAATTAACGTTGATAACGAGAATATAAGATAAAACAAAATCGGTAAAAAACAAAAAATGTCAAGAAATGGCAGCGCTAAAACACACGTAAACAATTTTTTCTCGAATTTGAGCAAAAAAAAATATTTGGACTCATTTTTTTAAAGCGAAGTGCAAAGCAGATTATTTGTTGCTTCAATATGATGAAAATCGGCTTTCAGAGTGTCATTTTTATCCTGTAGAAAGCAATTCATGTTGCGCTGAATATGGCACATAATTTACTTTATGTTCCTAATTGTGTAAGGATAGGTACTAGGGTGGTTCAAAAAATTGATTTTGCTCCACAGTGCTCATCTGATTCTTTACCATGTTCTGAGTATCCTCTGGAAATTTGAGCTCATTTGGAATAAAACTGATTTAGCACAAGCCATTTCAAGTTTGCATGCAAATTAGTATGGGGAAATTTATTTTTTCATTATACTGTTAATGACGCTTCCCCATCAAGCGCATGTTAAAAGAAAACCTACATAGCTAAAAGGAATACTCAACAGCTTTCACTCAGTGAAAACCGCATCTCAATTAATCGTCCCAATAATTAGTAATGGAATTTAATCTATACCGTGGTTTTCTAGAGCTAATTGCATAACTCACCAACAGGCAACATTGCTGCTTGTGGCGCGAAAGATAGCACACACAAATTCAGGCTACTATGTTGCACTGCACATTTCAGTGATGCCCTCAAAGCAGTTTAACGATCATGACTGAAGATTCGCAACCTGTCTTTAAATCGAAAACTAATTATTGGGGCGATTAATCAACATGCGGTTTTCGTTGGGTGAAAGCTGTTGAGTATTCCTTTTAGCTATGTAGGTTTTCTTTTAATCTGCGCTTAAAGTTATTAACAGTAAGCGTTATTAACAGTATAATGAAAAAATAAATTTCCCCATACTAATTTGCATGCAAACTTGAAACGGCTTGTGCTAAATCAGTTTTAATCCAAATGAGCTCAAATTTTCAGAGGACACTCAGAACTTGGTAAAGAATCAGATGAGCACTGTGGAGCAAAATCAATTTTTTGAACCACCCTAATAGGTACAATAGGCCTGGCTTGTCAACCCAAATTGGACGTAGCAACTTTTTTGGCAAGGAAACATATTTCAAAATGCTTAAATACAACAAGAAGAGCAAAAAAATGCGAAGATAGATTATCCGGAAAGAGACAAGGGATATCTGCTATTTGGCCTTGCGCACGACAGCTCACAGAGCTGTTTTTAAACTTCTAGGTAATCTAATCTGACTGAATGTGTATAATATTCGTGACTAGCACCAATAATTTTCCCTGAAAAATCGATATAGGGTAAGATGGTATAATATGCCCCCCCCTAAGGCAACTTCTTGGGGGCCGTACACTAATTACGTAAGCAATTTTTCTGGGGTTTTCAACCCCAATCATTTTTTATTTATATGGAGCGTAAGAAAATGGCAGACCCCCTCCGCCCATAAGTGCTTACGTAATTTGTGTACGACCCCTTGATAACTTTTTACTTTTCAACGCAAGTTATGCGTTATTTGGTATAGTCCAGGAAGTCGCAAATGCATTGCCCGTGAGTAGTCATATAAAAATATTACAGATAAAACACGTAATAAATCTTTTTTGAAAAGTCGTGAGAAAACGGATTTCAAAAAGTGTCTGGGAAATACGCCCCACCTCATTTTTATTTTTTCAGGTTTGCTGCGTCGATCTGGAAAGTTGTCCAACGGAAAAAATGGATCACGTGCAAAAATAATGAAATATTTGTATAAATGTTCAAAACCAGTTCATGAGACAAAAAATTACTCAGACTGAGTGTTTATTATTGTGCGCAGAATTAGGAACATTGTGCGCCGAATATGGAACATTTTAAAATATGTGCGCAGAATTGGGAACCATATGGCAATTCACAAATCGATAAATAATAAATATATATTCTTAGTCAATTCAATCAAAATTTTAAAGATTTATAGTCTTCCCTGGATTATAGTTACACAACTAGGGTATGATGGGGCAAGATGGGTCACCTAAGGCGAACCCTGAATATCTCAAAACAGAAACATTTTAATTCAACTTTTCAATATGGATCTATAAAAATAGCTCATAATCTGTAAGCCAGGGGTATGAAATAACATCATTAAAGTCATTAAAGTAGAAGTCTATTTTTCTGTCAATCAAAAAATGGCGGGGTAAGATGGGTCAAACAGCGGGGCAAGATGGGTCACCTTTAAATACTGCAATAAATATTGTTTTTATTCCCAATATTGAATTACACACAGATAGATAGCTTTATTGCCAATGATTATATTGAATAAAAAATAATGTTTAAGCTTTGGATGAAGAAATGGCTCTACATTTAAAAATGTCTGCAAATTCTTATAAAAACAAGCCGTCTAAGTATTGCTTTCTTAAAAACAAAAAATATACATTTTAAATAAACAAATTAAGGCTCTATAAACCGTAATCAATTTGATGATGAAGATGATTTTGTTCTCATTCGCACTAATACTAATGCAATTTTAGCCAAAATTCAATATTTCACTGCTATTCACCAACTTACCTTTGTCAACGTATATTCATGGTATTTTCATATGAATTTTTCACTCACCTAGCTAATTAATTATCAATTAATTGACTAAAAAACCCTTAAAACTGCTGTTTTCCTAGACAAATTTTGGTATGCTAATTATACACACACCAACTCCGAACGATCGAGACACACACATACACATGCACTCAGTTTTTCACTTGTCCTTTTCTCGCCGTTTCCTTGATTTTATCACAACTAAACATAATTCACTACCTAACTTTCACTTTTGTCTTTGATGTTGAACACCAATTTCTTCACTTCATGTCGAAAAACCAACGAAAACTGCTTTAAAAAATTTGAAGTGAGAGACAAATTTGACGGCCGTATTGTGAATGTTGCAAAATTCGGAACACCCAAATTCACTACCGCATTAGGTGAAATAGTGCGCCCAAAATCTCTTCAAAGCAACTTAGAAATATCAAAACAATACATCGAATATCCCGCATAATCATGAACCATAATTGGAGCATAACTCAAAACGTACATAACAATAGAAAACGTTATCCCTACCATTCTGATGTTTGTTCATACTTAAGATAAACTTACCTCATGGTGAATGGTTTTCGCAGTATGGTATACTGTTTTCGACCAATCGACCATACGGGTAATAGGCGGTTAAGTATAATTAACATATAAAAAAGGAATTTTTCCAGTACATTATTTTCGGCTCACAGTATGTGGTATGGTCCAGTTACAATCCTTGTTTTAGCTGAGAACAATAAGGGGTGTAATATATGAACCGTAGAATGATATTAAAGAAAAAATTTACATACCGTATCCTTTATCTTCTACTGGAAGAAAGAGCAATTAGCATATTTTTCTATTTATTTAATAAAACACGATCTTTATGTATTATTATTATTTTACGATTTATTGTTAACATAATGTAAACTTAATGTGGCGTCTGCAAACAAAAATCCATATTATGGGATGTATGGTCTCCAGGAAGCTGCCCCCATTGTGAGGATGTAGTATGGACTGCAAGAAATAGTGGAGAGAAATTCCTATGTCATAAATCTGCAGGCGTTATTTAATTTATGAAACATGACTTACCAATTAATTTATAAAAATGATTAAAAATATTCCGAGCCAAGTCCTCCCGAGATTGCGATCATCTCGATTCTCCTACTCAGGACCTGTTTGGGAACAAAAGAAAAACTATTAAAGAGCATTATATTTATTATTTCACAATAATAATTATTATTCATTATAATATTTATTATTATATGAATTCCGATCACTTACCTGTTTTTTTCGGTGCGAGAAACTGCATACGAAAACTCTCGCGAAAACTTTTACGGAAAAATCTGGTTCCATCGCAACAGTATTTTTCTGACTATAAACAAACACGGAAAATTAATATTTCAGTCCATCAAAAACCAAACGCATACTTAATGCAGAACTTCAACGGTTATTGTGAATTTATCATGAAATGATACGGTTCTCAAAGTATGTGTGGAAGCGCAACAACTTAAGAAGATACATAATTATTTTATAACCACGTGCTGTATTATTGCAATACTCGAGGCTATACCAGTTATAATTCATTCACAATTTATTACAATTTTGTTTCAAAAGAATGAACGATATGAAATTATGAAAGAATAATAAAGTGTACAATTATTGCAAACGGTATAGTAGATTTAAAATGCTGTACAATTCTAGTTTTAGATCAACCTGTAGTTACATTGTAAAACGATTATAATCCAAGTAGTAACAATACTCCTTAATAAATATTATTAGTAACAACAATAGGGCAAACCGTTTTCAACTATGCGGGATGCTAGTCGACACGCAAACAACTTTATGCATATACAAGAAAAGAATCATCATTTCATCGTTGCCAGGTTTATTTGATCAAATAATTACTGCGGATTGTCGAATTAATCAAATCAACCAGAAAAAAGAAAAGATTATGCAAGCTTCTGTTGGAGGGTGGATAATGGTTGACATTTAATTTTACCGTACCATTCATCCTACCATGCAGTCAAAAAAAACAAAACTACGGCAGCAGCAGCAGCAGCCACGACCAAACAGACGACAGCACATACTTTTACTATTTTCTCCCCCCACAATCAATGTTTTCGTAGAATAATTTCTCAACGTATAGCCGGTTCTGGTGGCAAATATACATTTCGTTATTCCTTACTCATTTTACAGATTAGAACTAATAAATCAGAATCTGTGGCTAGCACTCTTTCAAGGCTGTGTGCCACAGCCTAATTAGACTCGATTCTGTTCTATTTGCACTGCGCACAAGAAAGTGTGGATGGATGGCACGAGACTCACGCAGCAGCAAACAAACAGTCTGCGGGTGAAGAATAAAAAAACTTAATTTCGTCTTACATTTATTTGGGAAACTGTCTCAGTGTGCTCGACTGCTCAGTGCACGAAATTTTACCGGATAAAATGTAAATATTCGGAGAATCAAAATGTTTTACTGTACTTTCCCCAACACTGTATGTTGAAAGCCCAGTGGTGTACGAAGAAATTTAAAATAAGTTTCCATATAATAAATATTTCATAAATCCCTGTCCATGGAAAAGGGGCTTGACGTTGATATTTCAAGTGTCTTAAAAAGATTTTTATTTTATTTTTATTTTTGTTGTTTAATAGAGTGCTTTTTTCAAACAAAGGTTAAGTTCAACACTAAATTAAAAAAATTAAGATATTTTTCCATTTTGTATATCTCCTTCACAAGAATATCGTCATTTTAATGGTAATGGTTTGAAAATAAGCTCCGTAGAGAAACTTTTATCACATCTTACTTAAATAAGGTCAACAGTTATACCAAACACTTGAGGTACCATGCCTCCAAGTTAACTAATGGTTAGTGTCGCACGATCTAACAACAACTGCCTATTGGTAAATTTGGAGGTGCCGGCAGGGCTCAGTAGGGGTCTAACTAACATAACTCTAATACTAACAAGACCCTGAAACAAACGCTTATCCAAATAGCATACATCTATTTATACTTGTAGTAGTAGCTAACAATAATTCATTTTGTACCCGTATAGCTGAAGTAGAATTTTAGTAGTGAAAAGTAGAATTTGTAGATTTACTAATTTGGCATTGGAGATAGTGAATGTATCTATTATATCTTCTCGATAATCTTTTTATTTTAGTCTCTCTAGCTGCATGGATCAACGCAAAAAAACTGTTTCTCTCTTCCTTCTATTAGGTTAGTTAGAAAAATTAGCTAATATATAGGGGACATGACTTAGTGTTTCTCGTATTAAGACAGATTCGCTGACCTTTACCTTATAATAAAATAAATGACCGATAGTAAAATAAATGACTGAAATTTAATGATATCAAATAAATAATAAAAAACGAAAATAAATACATGACCATCGGTGGACAGAAAGACAAGAGACAGAGTTCTGTTTAGAATAGTTAATTGAGACCATTGCACTCACAAGATAGAGAATAACTAGTATCACTATTATTGCTACAAGACTAATAACTTGACCACTTACGGAAATGAGGATAGACCATATGATGCGTTCATCCACTATTATATTGAATATTGTATACCCTGAATCTGAATAACTGAATTATTTTAATAAATAATAAATAATTTTTAATAAATAATAAAGGTTTGAATATTAGAAAAGGGAATAGAACTTGACCAAAAAAAAGCAATTACGGAACAACTGGACAGAAATTTTGTATAATGATCACTATTAGACTACTGAAACTTTAACATATGACATTACTGTGACTGATAGGATACAATTAACTCGACGACGTATTGACAAACATCCGATACTCAACCGTGTTAAAATAAGGGAAGCTCTTCAATATGTCCATTTATTACAATAGTACTTAAATTAATCTATTTTGAAACTTCCCTACCAGAATGATATCATTACATCTTTATTCGAAATTGTTAGGGTAAGGCACCCAGAAATCGCCCTCCCCCCAGTTTTCGCCCACCGATTTTGAAATCTTAATTTCTCGCAAACTGGTTGTTGAAAATAGTCAAAGTTCAAGTTTTTGTTCAAAACTATTTAATAATTGAATGAGATCGAAGTATGCCTTGCGCGTGGTCGGTTGCGTTCAATTTTTTTGACAGCATATTTTTCGCGCTTTCGATGATTTTCCAGTTTGACTAGTGCTATGCCCCCAACATTTTTCCGACTAGAATTACGAAGAGATAGCTTCCGCGGAGTGCGTGAGTGTTGGCTCAGTTTTCCGCGGTTTTGTTCTGGCGTGTGGTGTGCAGCTTTACAAATTTAAATATGGTGCAGTGTAGTGTATGAGTTTCATTTCTTCCATTAGGAGCTGGTTTTTGAGACCTTGAAACTGTAGGAATGAATCAGCAGAAAATTGGTGAGGATGTTCCTTTTTCCACCTTATACACCATAATACCCTAGTTTCACTTAAAATAATAATGATTAGTAACTCAAACCATGCAAAAAATGTCTAAAATATCGCTGCGGAAATTGCATTTTTTTAGATTTAACTTGTAAACAAAGAACTCCTGACATGTATATGCAGCGCTCTTATTACATGTTAGAGGATTTTTAAAATATTTATTATATAATCCGGGTAAAATGACCGATGCACAAAACTAAATAATGTTTCAATTTATAAGATTTTCTTCTTACCATGTGGAACAGGTGATTTTTTTTATTATTCCGTTATTTATTTGATAGGAACTCTGTGTTAGTTAACCGCTACTGTGCCGAGATCTAGAACATGTGATTTGTAACATTAAAAATTTGCAGCTTTTACATTTTTCTGTTTTGTTCAAATAGTATTTGCATTGCACACACTTACTCTTATCATACTATTATTTTTACTTGCCTACATTATTGATCTTAATATATTTATACAAAAACTATGATATAATTAACTTATACTTCTCGTGCTTTTTGCCTTTTAAAAATTCATTTAATCGTTCATCGTCATGGTGGCAGCGTACGTTTGCATAACTGTTTCGGATATGTTAAAATATGATCCAGGATCTCGATAAGCGCCGCTTTTTTGTGTGGCTCCATCGTGTCATGGAATGCTCATTGAGTAGATTTTGACACTCTGGAGTTGTAACAACATTAATAATTTGATTCTGGATGGAGGTGCCAGCCGCAGTTTTGTCAATGATGTTTTTTACTGCATAATTTCAAATAAAAGCATTGCTACCTTGACGCCGCTTCCTTTGCAGAAATAATGATGGCGTTAAAGTTTTTTTTTCTTCACATTCAAATGAACAACCGCTCACTTTGAACGATTAATTGTTTATTCACTCGATGGATGAACAATTAAACACCTATTCTAAAAGATCCTAGAACCTATTTTGAAAAGGTGTGTGTGTACAAAAATGTGAGACACGTTTTGGGTATTTATTTGGATATCCGATATGAATCTCTTTGAAAACTTTGCTAAGATTAACCAACAATCATAATCGTAGCGTTTGCAATCATATCATAATTATCATTTTTTTTTATATATATAATAACGTTGTTGTAGAAGGGAATTGAGTTTGCAAGTGTTTATATATCTCGTTTCAGAGAGCGATCAATGGCGCTTGAACCTAGGCTTATTAGCCAGGGCACAGATTAAATACCTTGCCCCATCCCAGGACGACAAAGGAAAACGGAGTTACAATAACTTTCTTAGCAACGTAACTCCCAACGTATTTACGAAATGCATTCTGTTATCACTTGCTTATAGTGATGATTCCCGTACAACATCCCTCCCAACCATCCAACTCCTTGACATCTATGAGGGCGTCGGTGAGTCGCTGGCCTCTTGTTAAGTAGATGTCATGTCATCATTTCCTTCCCTTTCCTTGTAACGGAGAAGATGGGCGTGGCCAGCAATGGTAGTTTTCATACTTTCTCTTCTCGGACCTCCATTTGGATTGCTATTAATTCCCAAATAGTATTCCATAAGCATTTGGAGTAAGGAAGTTAAAGATATACATGACAGCTATCAGTATGCAATCTACGAAATACTCCGTTACCAACGCAACGCAACGCAACGCAACGCAAAACTATTTAATAATTGAATGAAAACCTGAACTTTAACTCGTTTCAACAACTAGTTTTCGAGAAATGAAGATTTTAAAATCGGTAGGCGAAAACTGGGGGGAGGGCGATTTCTGGGTGCCTTACCCTACTTGGAAATGGCAACAGTACCACCCGTTGTCAACATAGACTACTATTAGGTATTGAATGTCGGCTCCAAGTAACTAATAATTAAATTTACATGTTAACTACTTATTCAGAAAACATCTATGTACATGTTGAGCTTCCATTATTTGTTCGGTTTATAATTGACAGACTGTAGATAGAAAGAATAATGTATCGGTATGATCACAATACAAACCCAGGCCGCAGTGACCTAGTGAGCAACATAGCTTGAGTCGTCTGCTAGTATTGTGTATCACATGGAGAGCCCAGCCGAGATACCAGTCTATTAAGACTACAACTGGTCAACTCTCGAAAAAAAAAAAAAAAAAAAAAATATAATAAATATTTCAAAAATGCTCAAAAATAAACATTTTGTTGCATCTGGCAACATTATGTAGCAGCTGACAAGCTTTTACCACCCCATTCCCACCCACCTCAAATTTTCGTCACTTTTTTTCGTACAAGTTGCCTCACCAATACTAACAAGCAATAACGTCATTAATTTTCAAAACAGAGTTACGGAGTCTTGAGCCTTAACATCATCATGTCAAAAGTAACCTTAAAATGATTAAACCAGCAATGAAAAATATGTTTTGAATACGAACTATGCCCTTCAGTATGTGCTGACCCATCTTGCCCCATTTACAGAATGTCTAATTTTCGATCAAATTTATTTATTTCAACGCAGTTAGTATAACATCACCTACATTACTTATAATACGTTCACTATGTTACTAAAAATGTTTAAATTTTACGTTGCTCGACGAGATTACACGTTTTATAGAAAGTGTGTTTCGTATAAGAAACAATGCTGAAAAATATTTTACCTTGCCATACTCTACCAAATTAAAATTTTATCATCAAATCGAGTTATAATAAAGTAGAACCAAATTATTCCTCCTACAAAGTCATAATCTCCACATTAAAATGTACACGATGCTCAAAAACGGCCCTGACCCATCTTACCCCGTTACCCATCTTGCCCCGCCTAACCCTAACTACAAAAAGGTATTCATAAATCATTATGGTTTCTCTATAACAACGATTTTATTTCAACATTAACTTAAAAGCGCAGAATATGGCAATTACCGACAAAATTTCAGTAATTCCTAAAATATTGTTTTTGAAGAGCTGAAATCGCTTCAGAAGTCCATAAAATAATTCCCGAATAAATTCCTTAGAAAACCAAAAGGAATTCATAAATAAATTTTAGAAGGAATCTTTAAAGAATTTCTGAACGAATTTCAAAAGGAATTTGTCAAGGATTTTCCGAACGTATTTCCCAAGAATTTCTCAAAATAATTTTCAAAGAAATTTGTAAAGGAATTTCTAAAGCAATCTCTCAAAGTTTTTCTGAAGGAATTTGCGAAGAAATTCCCAAAAACTTGTTGGGTATAATGCCTCCGTATAGAGGCTGTCCGTATACCACGTGAACAGTTTAGGAGGAGGGGTGGGGTGCATTTATGATGAATGTCCAGTTTTTGAAATTTTATATAAATTTATTATTTATATAATTTTATATATACAATTGTCTACGCTGTCTAAAATTGACCGAAGGGTTAGTTGGTTAGTTGAGACTTGAGAATAAGAAGGTAATTCATGGAAAGTCACTAAATATTTATTATGGACAAAGTTATTTCGAAAACCCGCAGACAAAAACCGTATTTGACATTAATCCAACGCGACATCAAAGTGCTTCGTTTAATAAGCTGCAAAACACGATCAATCACGCACTAATGAACTTTCTGCTGATGCAACATTATTTTTTCACTTCGCGCTTTCCCGGACTAGCATCAACACGACCGATCGCACACTCTATTAAGATTTTTTCTCTAAAATATCATAATACGTCCCAGGTAACCAATAAGCATTAAAGTAAGCACTATAGTAGCATTATACTGGCATTGCATATGCTCCGTGCTGTATATAAGCATTTCGAAAACTTGGCTGTTCTAAATAAGCATTCTCAAAGCCATCATGAGAGGCATAGTTTTAAAATAGCATTCTGAATGCACAATGTTGTTTTTCGTTAAGTGCAATGGAACAGCTACATTAGTGCCACTTTAAGGCCTGTAGTGTTCATACGTCAAACGTTTTCCAATATGGAACCATATAGCGGTACTATTTGTCCAATGAACTGACATTTGAAAATAGAAATCGGTACGTGCAGAATGTTTTTTCCATTCCGACCATTGACAGGAGTACTTGTCGTTAACCTAACCCTACCACTAATTACATAGTTTCGCTACATTTTATTATTTCATTGCACTATTTTTGATGGATGCATTAAAGCAGCACTACTGTAGCTGTTTCATTGCAACTGGCTATGACGTTTGTGACAGTTACATTCTGAGATGAGTTAGATTAAGTTTCAATGTTCCTGAAAGGGGATTTTGTTTATGTTTGGCAAAATTATTTCCACTATCATCTCTCTCTTATGGGCCAGCTGGTAAGGGCGATGACAACTACAGCGTCGGATGGCAAGAGCCGCGAGTTCGAATCCCGCTCGAAGAAAGTAAAAAAAATATGTTCCATTTCAAATATGAAAATAAACAGTAAACTATATAATTTGAAAAAAAATATGTAAAAAAAGAATTAGAAAAAAAATGCCATTAAAAAAACTTTTTTTCTTGTTTTAAAAATTAAGCATTTATTCAGCATTTCGGATGCTGAATAAATGCTACTCAGCGAAATTTCTACTTTATCGATAAAGTAGGATTGAGCATTTAAGCAGCCATATATTGGGCCAAAACCTGCATTAAAATAGCATTAAAGGCGACTATAGGGCTTATTGGCATTTAATGTTTTGCAGTAAAGGCGCATATAATGCCACTCAAATGCTTTATATAATGCTTACTGGTTACTTGGGGTGTTTTAGATTGAGCTCTCCAAAAGTTCAGTGATTTATTCTGGTGGTTTATTTTTCATCCGTCCGTGTCCAGCCGTGTTTTGCCATGAGGCGAGAAAACACTTTCCGAATGGACTATTAGCGCTTCCCAGTGAAACGATTTGACCCCGGGAGAAATTGCTCGGTCCCAGAATGGAACCCGCCTAAGCCCCAAGCAGCTGGTCTTGAGCCAACGGCCGCTTCCGGGGTGGGCACCAAAGGCCTTCTTTTTTCTCCCGCGTCCCAGGGCGGTATGAGTAGGGGAGAGTTTCGGATGTGGGAGTCCTAGTAACAACATAGTATTTCAACTTACGGTGATTTATTGACTGAGGTGGGCGGCGGCGGGGTGTATCTTCAAGGGACGTCAAGCAATAGCCGCATAAATCGATAGCTTCGTCGTCGAGTACGTTAGCGGGTGCCTCGACGGGGCGTGGTAGGGTTGGCAGGTGCACGCTGGGCATCACGAGGCTCAGGACGGACCGAACGAATCGGTGCCCGGGAAGTGACGTCGTTTGTCGGCGAAGCGATGCCAGATTGCTTCATCATCAATTCCGTAGATTCACTCAAAATTTTTGCCTTGCTCTATTTCGGCGCTCCTTCATTATCCTAGTATACAGAACATTACACGACTGATCTCTAACTTTTCTCACTGCATAGAAATTAGATAACAACAAGACCACTAACCGTCTTGTTGTTATACAATTTAAATAATTTAAAGTTACTGGTCTTGTTATATCCTAACTTTCATGGAAAACCAAGAAGACATAGATTCAAGGCATAGTGCCCTATACACACACTTCCACACTTGCCGTAATGGCAGTTGTTATACATACTTTTGACAGTAACTGTTTCCAACGCTGATACTACCGTTTTCGCATTTTATCTATTGAACTCTGTTAAAAATTTTAACATAGAATCAGTTTAATATTATGGACTTTTTATTTTTCAAAACATTTCAAATTATTAAGCTGTAGCGCTGGCGGTGCCATAGTTGTGGTAATGTTGGTTCACCAACAATTTTGACGTAATTAGTTTATTCATAATTTGGCGTCAGCAGTACGAACTATAAGGTCAGAACTAGTCCAGTACAGAAGTAAAACAAAACCATATTTTGACAGTGAAATTAAGATTGCAAACCAAGAAAATCCTCAAAATATCGAGATTACAATACATCTATTACAAAACATCTATTTATTAAATTTCAAACCTACGGAGTAGGGCTGTGCACAATGGAAGTTTATCGATATCGACGATATTCATTTAGTAATATATCGGTATCAGCGATATATCGGGTTTGAAAATATCGGATATCGGATCGATATCCGATAAAATAAAAAAAAAATACAGTTTTTACCCGAGTTTGTCTACTACCGATTTTATCACGTTTCTAACTCTAATTTGTCACCCCAAAACAATTTGAAAATTTTAGTTTAACCATCTTGGTAAAACACCGCAAACGACAATAATTTTCATGAAATAACTTTCACCGCCTGTGGTTTATTAAGAATGATTTTAGATTTCCTGTCGAGGGTTCAAGGATGTTATCGATCATTTAGTAATCTGCGTTCGATCATTTAGTAGTTTGTCAATAACTTATTCCAGAGTTTACAATGTTATGAAAACTCATATGTGAATATGTACGTTATGTGGAAGATATTGATTTGGAAAAATGTATTGGAGGTAACCACTTTCCCTTCGATGGGACTCGAACCCATGACCCATGACCCAGTACTGTAGGGTCATGGGTTCGAGTCCCATCGAAGGGAAAGTGGTTACCTCCAATACATTTTTCCAAATCAATATCTTCCACATAACGTACATATTCACATATGAGTTTTCATAACATTGTACATTAACGTCCAAGTCGGGTGGTTTAATCCCCGGAAATAGGCAATTACCTTTGATTGAACTTATTCCAGAGGCCAAATTTCAAAATGTGTTGTATGGTGGACTTTTAGTGCGAAGGTTTTTCTACAACTCTCCTTAACAGGTCGATGTTCGAATTCCACTGCTAAAGGAGTTACGGTGCTAGTTGCTATACTTATACTAAATGATAACAAAATATGCAATCATTTAGTCAAAGTTACTGCTACTAGCGCTATAGCTCCGTTATTAGTGAAATTTAAACAACGAACTGTTAGGCAGAGTTGTAGATAAACCTTTGTACTAGAACTCCACCATACAACACATTTTGAAATTTAGCCTCTGGAATGAGTTATTGGAAAACTACTAAATGATCTAAGGCAGATTACTAAATGATCGATAACATCCTTGCGAGGGTTTTGTAAGCTTTATCGTTCATGCGTTTTGCCTTTCGTCTTAGTGGGTACTGATGCGCCCAATTTCTCAATACCAGACACAATGGACATTTAAAAAAATGTGATTGGCTTGCTACATATGTTTTGAAGGATGTAGTCAGTGAGCCAGTGTATGTAGTTTTTAGTTGATTTAATTGGGCATCATCATTACATCGATTACAAAAATTTATCGATATCGGCGATATTTGAGTTCAATGATATCGGATATCGTATCAATAAATTTCATCCGATAATATCGATATTATCGATTTTATCGATATTTGCACAGCCCTACTACGGAGACGAACCAGCCTCGCGCTGAAAGTCTCCTTAATAAAGACAAAAAAAAAATTCAAGGTTTTTATGGGGCAACTACTGGATTAAATAGTATTTCATAAATTTATCCATAATTCTTTGGAAAGTCTTCTTGACATTTTTTGTAAATACTTTAAACAATTCTATCCGAACAATTATCCTTGAATTAATTTGGTAAGTCATCCAAAACATTCTTCAGGCAAACCTTCATTTTTTTTGAAACTCCTTCAGAAATCCTCTATCAAAAACTATTTCAGGAACTCATTTTAAAATTCCAACAGGCTTTCCTTTGGAAAATCCTTCGCAAATATTCAGAAACTTCTTCGAAACCTCCTAAAGGAGTTGCTTTCGAATTTCACTAACTTCCCACAAATTTCCTTCGTAAAATTTCTATAGGACAACATTGGTAAGTTCCGTAAAGAATTCTTTGGGAAACTAGTTCACAAATTCTTCTAAGGGTTATTAAAGGGATTCCTCCAAAAATCCCTTATAAATATTTTCAGAAATTTCAACAGGAATTATTTCAGAAATTATTTTATCAACTTTTTGGAAAATCGCTACACTACTCTATTTATTTAAAAATTTATCCAGTAGTTCATTTGGAATTTCCTCTAGAAAATTATAGGACGAAGCTCTAGGAGTATCCGAACGAATTACAAAAGTAAATTCCAAAGTTTGTAAAAGACTGTTCGACATTCACAAGTCTTAAGAATAATTTTCAGAGGATTTCGCGTAGAAACTTTTGAAGATACTTCTGAAGAAATTTACAAGGACTTTTCCGAAGGTATCCCTGGAAGAATGTGCAATGGAATTAACGGCGGATTTTTTGAAAATTATTTGGAACTCCTGGAGGAGCCCCCGAAAGTATTTTTGGAGGAATTTACAAACGAACTATTGAAGGAAATATTCAGTTTAGATGGTCGCGTGCACCATTATGTCTCAGTTGAACTCCGCCAGTATATTTTTTTAAGCAATGATGTATTTGTAATAAAATGTTCAATAAATGTTTCAGCTGTGTTATATATTGTGCAGTCAAGAATCCTGGGTTCGTTTGAGCCATGATATTAATTACGTTTATGACTGCGCAATCTAATTATCTCTCTCTCTATGTTGAAGAGGGTCCGGTAATTCAATATACTGGTCCTTCGAGCCGGATTATTGGGTTCGAAGGATCAAATGTTGGGTAGCCGGCTTAGTCGAGTCGAGTCAAGTACGAGACACTGAAGATGGCCTTACTGTTGAGATCGAAATACGTATCTGTCAAGATACAATTAAGTGGTGGAATTTCAATGGGATTGCACAAACTCGTCTTATGACAATTGGTTTTTATGTCTGTGCTGGCGATGCATGTACGTGATTGGTCAGTTTACCTTTTTGCCTTTCTCGTATACTAAGTATACGGTAAAGGCTATATGATCACTCCAAAAACAAACTTTTTATAGGAGACCCGGAGACCCATAGTGTTATATACCGATCGACTCAGTTCGACGAAATGAGGTGATGTCTGTGTGTATGTGTGTGTGTGTGTGTGTGTGTGTGTGTGTGTGTTTTTTTTTTTTTACAAGGGTTAAAGGCCATCAAAAATCTGCGCGACAGACACCTCGAGCATCCACACTATGCTCGAAGGCGAACAGGGATGGGCTCCTCCCGACCTGCTAAAAATGTGCCTCCCGGATAAACCGGGTCCCTTATCTTCCTTGCCTCGATCCCCCCGGGACCACGGGATGCTGCGACTACTTCGGGGGGGGCTGTGCTCATGCACTTCTTCTAAAATTCCGGCCCCTAGCTTAGGCTAGTTCGCCGACTGGCTGGCTAATCCACTGCTCCACTGCAACGTAGTCTCGATCCCTCGACGGTCATGCACCGATCTTCCTGACTCGAATCCTCCTGACTTCCCCCGGCGTCGAGGGTGGTCCACCAGTTCCGGTGAAGGAAACTTCCGCACTGATGGTGCCCCGACTACCGGCGGCTATCGCAGGGGACGCTTTCGCGCATTGCGCCGTCTTTGTCTTCGGGTTGCAGAGGTGGTCCGACAGTTCCGGTGGTGGGTGACGTCCGCACTGGCGGTGCCCTACATACCCGAAGCACTTCCTTCTTCTTTCTTCAGCAGGTTGGCAATTCGAGTGCCGAGGTCGGTCCAACGATTCCGGTTGGCAGAAGACTTCCGGTTCGCTGGCGCCCCGACGACCCGAGGCCAAACACTGCTCACTGGACTCACACTGGATTTCCCCAAAACTACGCTTATTCGCTGGTCACTTCTCCATCTACGCTGCAGTTCTGACAGTATTTGCGTCACGACTCTGCTGACCACATTCCACGTGCCTTCTTCGTGACACATTCGCTCTGCGATGTTGTCCGCCCTTAGTGCAGGCATTCCTCTACGTACTTCCGCAAACCTTGGGCAATCGAATACCACGTGTTCTGGAGTCTCTTCGACATTCTCGCACTCTGGACATAACGGTGAATTAGTATGTCCAAACCGATGTAAGTACTTCCGGAAGCATCCGTGACCCGACAGAAACTGCGTCAGGTGAAAGTTCACTTCACCATGCTTTCTGTTCATCCACACCGACAGGTTTGGGATGAGCCGGTGGGTCCACCTCCCTTTCTCCGTACTGTCCCACTCTTGTTGCCATCTCGCCATCGATCGGATTCTCACCTCCTTCCTTACGTTTCTGGTGTCTCTTCGCTGATAACACTCGATGTCTTCCTCCAGGGTGATGCAGATGGGTTGCATCCCAGCAATAACGCATACAGCCTCTGACGATATCGTTCTATATGCGCTCGCGACTCGAATGGCCATCAGCCGGAACACACTTTTCAGCTTTTCCCGGTTCCGCTTGGTTTGCAGTGCATTACCCCAAGCAGGAACCCCATATCGCAGTATCGATGACGAGACACTAGCTAGCAGACGCCTCGTGCTGCTTCTAGGACCGCCTACGTTTGGCATGATCCTCGCTATTGCGTTCATTGCCTTCGCCGACTTTTCACAGGCGTAGTCAACGTGGCTGTTGAAATTTAGCCGATCGTCGATCATCACTCCCAAGTGCTTCAGTGATCGCTTCGAAGTAATCGCATGGCCTCCGACGACGATCTCCATCCGCTGGATCGCTTTGCAGTTGCTGACTAATAGCACCTCCGTTTTGTGGTGAGCTATCTGCAGCTTAACACCGCTCATCCAGCGCTCGATCATGGCTATCGTCTCCATCACCAACACCTCCACTTCTTCAAGAGTCTCGCCCATCACCGCTAGTGACACGTCGTCCGCAAAACCCACGATTTTCACTTTCCTGGGTAGCTGCAAAGTCAACACTCCGTCGTACATCCCGTTCCAAAGAGTTGGACCAAGTATGGAGCCCTGGGGAACACCAGCTGTAACGCGCATCGATTTATGTCCTTCGTTCGTATCGTACGTCAGAACTCTACCCTGAAAATAACTTTTCAGGATATTGCACAGATAGTTGGGGACCCGCATTCTGTGCAGCGCCGTCGCGATGGCTTCAAAGCTGGCGCTGTTGAACGCGTTCTTCACGTCTATCGTGACCACTGCGCAGTACCGATCTCCTCGTCTCTTCTGCTTGGACGCCTTCTCAGCACTCTCGAGCACTGTTCGAATGGCATCCACCGTCGAAACTGCTCTACGGAATCCGAACTGCATATTCGACAACCCGCGTTCTCCCTCTGTACATTTCGTCAGCCTATTGAGGATGATTCTCTCAAGGAGCTTCCCGAGCGTGTCTAATAGGCATATAGGCCTGTACGCGGCCGGATTGCCGGGTGACTTTCCTGGCTTAGGCAGCAACACCAGCTTCTGGATCTTCCACATTTCTGGAAAATTGCCTTCGTCCAGGCACTTTTGCAGCGCCTTCCTGAACATGTCCGGATATGCCAGGATCGCAGCTTTTAACGCAACGTTCGGTATTCCATCCGGACCCGGGGCTTTCTTCGCTTTCAGGCGTTTAGTCGCTTCCGCAAGCTCACTATTGGACACTTGTCGATCTAAGGGGTTTGCTTCTCCTTCTTCGTCGTACGGTGTTGGCGGCCACATGGTCGGCTCATGTTTCGGGAAAAGACCCTCCACAATTGCCTTCAACTTGTCCGGGCACATTTCAGCTGGCGTCGATGGGCCTTTGATCTTCGCCATCACGACCCGATACGCGTCCCCCCAGGGGTTGGCGTCTGCTTCTCGGCACAGCTCCTTGTAGCAGTCTGACTTGCTGAGCTGGATAGCCCGTTTCAATGCGGTCCTAGCTTCCCGGAACACCGCTTTGCGTTCCTCTCTCTCTGGTTCCGTCCTTGCTCTCTGTGCCCGCCTCCGAGCTTTGAGGCAAGCAGCGCGTAGCGTACTGAGCCTATCGTTCCACCAGTAAGCTGGACGCCGATTACTTCTCGGTTCTAGTTTTCGTGGCATCGTAGCGTCGCAAGCCCTTACCATCATTCTTGTTAGCTCGGCCGCATCAATGATCTCAGTACTGCTGTCCGGTCGAAGTGCTTCAACGAATAGGTCTTTGTTAAAGGCTTTCGTTTTCCACCTCCGATCACTGGATATCCTTCTTCGTGTTGCACCAGGATTTCGTTGGCCAATACGGTAGCGAATCGCCTGGTGGTCGCTGTGGGTGTACTCCTCGCTAACTCTCCAGTCCATACTTGCCATCAACGAAGGACTGCAGAATGTGATGTCGATGATAGACTCCCTCCCATCCCTCCGAAACGTGCTCACCGAGCCTTCATTACACAATCGTACATCTAGCTTCGCTAGAGCTTCCTGCAGGATATATCCTCTTGTGTTGGTCACTCGACTGCCCCATTCCACGGCCCAGGCATTGAAGTCACCTCCTATGACTACCGGCCTTCGTCCGATCAGCTTATCGGTCAACAGATCCAATATCTGGCTAAACTGATCCACGGTCCACCTTGGAGGTGCATAGCAGCTGCATATGAAGACGCCGTTAATTCTGGCAATCACGAAGCCTTCGCACGAACTCTCCACCACTTCTTGAATAGGGAATTTGCCCATGACTTGTATCGCAGCCAAACCCGTTCTGTCTGTCACCCAGTTACCGTTATCAGGGGATACTCGATACGGCTCTGCAATTATCGCGACATCGCACATCGTTTCTTCTGTAGACTGCCATAACAGTTGTTGTGCGGTTTCACAATGATTCAGATTAATCTGAATTATCTGCATTACTGCTGGCCTGCGATCGCCCTCTTGTAGGCTGGGCATTTGTAGCCACCCGTCTGATGGTCATTTCCGTCCTCTGAAGTGCAAAGCATACACTTCGGTCTTTGCGTGCAGTCTCTCGCAAGATGACCCGTTTCCCCACATTTCCAGCACATGTTAGATCTGTCTGGACCTTTACAAGCTCCTGCTCGGTGTCCAAAGCCCAAACACTTGAAGCATCTCTCCATAGATTTGCTCACTTCTGGGGCGGCTTTCAATGGGCATTTCGACCATCCAACCGTCAGTTTGCCTACTTCCAGTGCCTTATGAGCAGCGGTTACTGGCAGACGAATCATCGCTGTCTGTGTGCCTCCGTACGCCTTTCTAATCCGGATCGACATTTGTACCTCGCCTATATTGCACTGCGCCTGTAGTGCACCCCGCAGCTCTTCTTCCGACGTGATCTCGTCTAGTTCTCTGCACAAAATCACCATCTCTGGAGTTAAGGCTTTGACCTCCGCCTCTGAGCCAAATGATTTCGCAATGCGCTCCTGCATAACCGAGCTGTGAACCGCAGGGTCCTTCTTCAACTCGAAGAGCATCTCTCCGGATTGTGTGCGCCTGGTCCTTATCATGTTTTCGCCCAAGTCCCTCAACTCAGGATCTCCTTTAACTTTTTGAGAAGCGCTGCATACGTCGTAGCGTCGTTAGCCTTTACTAGCACAGCTTCCCCTTCGGCGTCTTTCTACGAGGCTTTTCTTTCCCGTTCTGCTCCATCCTTGCCTCTTTTCGCTTCAGCTCTTTCTTTCTCTTCTCCTTCTGACCTACTACGGTACTCCATCCTTCTCCCTGTGGAGTAGCGTCTGTCCCTTCGACGGCGACAGCTTCCGCCCGTGTCTGCCTCTTGAGTCCGCCTGGCCTGTCATCTCCCGGTGAGGTTCTTGCCCTTTTGGGAGTCATGGAGGCTGGTGAACTCTCCACCCCGAGCAGTTTCCCTTTCCCTGCTTCTTAGGATATAACGGAAATGTCCTGATACCTCCCTGTTCTGGCGGAACTGCAACAGCATGTGCCTTAGTTTGTGCCAATGCGCGCTCCGCTACATCGGCCCTCAGCGTTGCTGTATCGAATTCGTTCACTGCCGATAATAACGCCTTACGGATCCTGTGAACCATGTCCTTAATCTCCTTATGGACGTTGTTCCTCCCATCCACGAAATTGTGAAGTTCCTCCACCAATCTCTTCGCGGCCACTATTTTCGGCTTTTGTGGGGCTTGTCCAGCTCACTCTGCCCTGGCCGTTGCTCCTGCAGTTGTTCCTGCTTCTTCTGCTCCTTTTGCTCCTGCTTCTGCCGCTGTTGTTGCTGTAGCACTACTGCCACTGACGGCGGTGATCTCACCAACCCACTACTGGCGAACGGGTTCGCCGCTCCTGCATCTGCTTCTGCGTGATTTGTTGAATTATTCATTCTATAGGGTCCCCCCTCCAAACCGTTATCTCCACCCGTCGTACGTAGTCGCTTATGATCCATGGATTATCTTTGCAAGCAGTGAGGTCCATGCGAGGGTTGACACGGGCGCACTTATATGGCCGTGTTCAGAGCCGATCGCGCAATCGGGAAAATCTCAACCGATCCTAGTACTCACCAAGAAAATTGGTGGACGAGTATTGAACGTATTCGGAGGACCGCTAATTTGTTACCGGGAAGGAGGCGGCCGTACTGTTGGCCCACTCGCCATTTCAAGCCGGTGTCACCCTACCTTACTCAGGGAGTAGAACAGCACGACCGTCAGCCCAATGTCATCGTTTCCAATCCACTATCCAGATTCTGTCCGTTGTCGTAAGCCGTGACCAGTATATCGTAATTAGGACCTTACTGGTATCGATCCTAATGTGCCGGTTGGCACTCCTGTTGATGGGGCTGAAGTGCTTTGGAAGCGGCACGGGTCGCTTGTACAGAGCTGCTTGTAGACATGTGGTTTTTTGTAGAGATTCAACAGAGCCCACTGTCAAACCTCCGCCACGTCCCCTAGGCAGATTCCGCTTGGGCTGGCTGGGAACCAGTGAACTGGTACCAGGGCCCGGTCATCTCCCGAGAGAAACGCCGATTGGTGGTTTTTCATTGGCGCTCGGGAACAAGTCCCGAGCTCCCACCTCTTGTGTGTGTGTGTGTGTGTGTGTGTGTGTGTGTGTGTGTGTGTATGTGTGCGTCTGTGCGCACCCACGTACCAAAATGTAGCAAAAGTGTCACTCATTTTTCGGGCACTTATCCTCAACCGATTTCCTCGCAACAAGTTGCATTCAACGCAGAATTGTGTCCCATTGTTTCCTATTGAAAATTGGCCAGATCGGACTATGGGATCGGAAGTTATGGCCAAAATACTTATTTTACGATATAATCGCGTAAAAAAGTGTGACTCATTTTTCGGCACTTATCCTAAACCAATTTCCTCGCAACAAGTTGCATTCAACGCAGAATTGTGTCCCATTGTTTCCTATTGAAAATTGGCCAGATCGAACTATGGGATCGGAAATTATGGCCAAAATACTTTTTGCCTTTCTCGTATACTAAGTATACGGTAAAGGCTATATGATCGCTCCAAAAACAAACTTTTTATAGAAGGCCCGGAGACCCATAGTGTTATATACCGATTGACTCAGCTCGACGAATTGAGGTGATGTCTGTGTGTGTGTGTGTGTGTGTGTGTGTGTGTGTGTGTGTGTGTGTGTGTGTGTGTGTGTGTGTGTGTGTGTGTGTGTGTGTCTGTGCGCACCCACACAAAAAAAAATGTCACTCATTTTTCAGGCACTTATCCTTAACCGATTTACAAGTTGCATTCGACGCAGGATAAACTACCATTGTTTCCTATTGAAAATTGGCCAGATCGGACTATGGGCTCAAGAGTAATGGCCAAAATACTATTTTTATAATGCACGAGAAAGGCACCATCGCCGCTAGGTGGATTAATCTGGGTTTTTTAAACTTTTTATCAATTCTTCTTCTTCTTCAATGGCTCTACATTCCAACTGGAACTTGGCCGGCTTTTCAACTTCAACGTATTTTACTAGCATTTCCTCAGTTATTAACTGAAATCTTTTCTATGCCCGCCATTGCATGAGTATGTATATTATTTGGCAAGTACAACGGATAAAGCTATGTCCATTTAGAATCCGGAATAATAAAATCATCTGTATCTCGGTAACGGATTGACGTACAAATAAGGTTAATACATCAAAACGAGGGTAATTCACTGTACTTTAAGAAAAAAATATTGATACAAATAATTTCTTCTTGTTTCTACTGAAAATTCCCACCTTCTTCTTTATTCCTCTCATCAAAAGTTGCACACCTCCGGAGTCAACTTCCTTGGCACATTTGTTCCACATTTTGGTCATCTGAGTCGCGTCCCGAGCTGTTTTTCCACTTTTTCCACTTTTCTTAAGCTTCCGCTTCATTACTGCCCAAAATGTCGCGATGGGCCGGAGCTGTGGGCAGTTGCGTGGATTTATGTTTTTATCGATGAAATCTTCGTTATTATCGCGGTACCACTGCATGACTTCCCGGCTGTAGTGGCAACTCGCCAAATCTGGCCAAAAATTTAACGGGACCTTTATGGGCTTTATGGAAGGTCGACCGCGGCTTTTTGAGACATTCCTCCTTGTACAGCTTCGAGTCCATCGTCTTATTCGTCACAAACACTTAGGTCTGTGCCCCACAGTTGCATATCCCTTTGCCAAAATCATCCGTTTTTTTGCAAGTTTGTCCAAAAAGCAAAGTTAAACTTCGCAGGAACTACTCCTCGTGCCGTCACCATATAGAATTTTTGGCTAGGAAGCTGTCCGAAATCCATTTTGACGTAGGTTCCATCGTCGATGACAAGATTATCAACGTGGGTGTGCAGACTTTTTTCTCTCCTTTCGGCTTCCATCTGGAATAATTTTTGACACGCTGCATGAAACTTCGTGAAATTTATACCACAGCAAGTGGGCGCCTAGGTAGACAAACCGCTGTAAAAGAATTCTTGCAGTGGTCACTTTCCGTGCCGCTGCCATACAATAAATGATTCCGGATTCTAAATGGACAGAGCTTTACACTATGCCCAGGGTGTCGAGAATGTTTTCCACCCAACAACATCCTAGACCGGCCCGAGAATCGAACTCGCCATCTCCGGATTGGCAACCCTACGCCTTTGCTCGCAAGGCTTCTGGAGACCCTTTTTATCTTTTTTTTTTAATTCTTTATTAAAGTGTTTTTTTAAACCCTTTTTATCAACTATCGATGATAAATAGTTAAAAATCAGAATTTTCAAGTTCATTGATCGAATGGTCCAAAAAAATTGAAATCGAAATACAGCTGAGATATTAAAGTTCAAAGTCTATCATATTTTCGTGGAGGTCTCTAATTTCAGCAATCGCAAAGTCAATATAGAAAATGTAGACGTAGTCCTACGTCAAAAAGTCATGAATTCCATTCCCTACTATTAGAACCCTTCTTTTCCACCTTAATCCTCGCTGTTGAGGTCGAAATACGTATCTATCAAAGGTACAATCAAGTGGTGGAATTAAATGGAATTGTACGAACTCGTCTAATGATTATGATTAAAAATTGATACTATTTCCTTTCATTTCAGGAGGATCATACCGAGCTGAAACTCATCCAAACGCTGATCCCTTCGGCTGAGTTCGAAGCGACGAGAGCCAACTGGACCCGTTACTATTGGGATAGTATCCGATCCGCGTTCGGTTTCGGCAGTTTTCTATATTAACACCGACAGTACCGGCCGGGGATGACGCTGATCAGATTTAAGATACAGAACCAACCAATGTGGTCGAGCGAAGCTATTCACGTAGATTATTTTTTGTCACACAACAAAAAAAACAACTGTTCTATCTACCTTAAACATAGCATAAAAGTTAGCCTTTGAATAATTGGAATATAGAATGTTCAATAAGCGGAAAAATTTGACTATTCTTTTGGAATGACTTTTAAATGTGTTGGCGCTTTGAGCTTAGAATGATCGTTCTGCTCCATGAATTAACTCGTCCGTCTTCTTCGTTTTAGTACTTCATTACTAATTGGAACAAACCATTATTCCCCCGTTTTATGTAGTCTACGTTAATTTATATACATAGTGAAACAGTACATACTTATTTCGTTCAGTAATGTGTTTTGTTATAAACATGTTGCGAGTGAGCACACGGCAAAAGTACAGATAGTGATTCAGCGTTTTTGTTTTTGATAACCGAAGGACACCTTGTATGCTTAGGATAATTATCAAAGCTACGCTATTGCATTGCCGCTTTCTAGAAGAAAGAAATGTGAAATAAATTCATAAAATGGAAACAAGATTTTTTTATTAGCGAATTGAAGAAGGGTTGATTGTTTGGCTGGGGTCTTCCACGAAAGGCTGGATCACATAAGGCTGAAAACTCATAAGGCTGAACACGAAAGGCTGAAAAGTAAAAATCTCACATAAGGCTGAAATAACAAAAGGTTGAAACTCGAAAGGCTGAAAATTCGTCTGAAACCAATTTTAGTGGGAGAATTCACATTTGACGTTAATAGGAGCACAAACCAAAATGATCCGCAACCTTCTTGCAACTTCTTGTTGTCTTTCAATTTTTATACGGAATTCTTATTTTTTAGTCTATGTTGAGGTAACATAGAAAGGAACAAGACTTTTTTGTTCTTGGTTCTTGTACATATTTGGTTTTTGATTCTTGCCAAGATTACTTTCTTATTTTTCATTCTTTTTCTTCTCTTTTCTCCCTTCTTCTTTTTGCTTCTTTATTCTCCCTTCTTTCTTCCTACTTCCTTTTTCTTTTTTTCTTTTTTCTACTTTTTTATTCCATTTATTTTCATGATTTTTCCTTCTTTCTTCTTAAACCCTTCTAGTTTCTTCTTTCTGTTTCTTTCTTGCTTCTTCATTCTACCTTTCTTCTTAGTTCTTCCTTATTAATTCCTCCTTTCTTGTTCCTATTTCCTTCTTCCTTCTTCTGCCATCCTTGTTCCTTCTTGCTTCCTTCTTTTTCTGGTTTCTTCTTCCTCCATTTTTCTTTGTTCTTCTTCTTCCTTCTTCATTCATTCCTTTTGCTTTCTTATTTCTTCCTTCTTCCTTTTCCGTGTTTTTTCTTTTTCTTCTTTCTTTCTTTTTTCATTACCTTGTTTTTCCTCCCTTTCTGTCTTCTTTCCTCTACCTTCTTCCTTTTCCAAATTTATTCTTCCTTATTCCTTTTTGTCTATTCTTTGTTCATTCTACCTTCTTCTTTCTTCTTACTTACTTCTTTCAACCTTTTTTCCTTTTCTTTCTTTCGTCCTTTCTTCTTCTTTCTTTTTTCCTTCTTCCTTGTCCCTTGTTTTTCATCTTTCTTTCTTCTTTCGTTCTGTTTTCTTCCTTAATTTTCCTTCCTTTTCCCTTTTTTCCTTTTTTTTTCTTTTATCTTCTTCATTCTTGCTCCTTCTTCTTTCATCCTTCTTCATTCTTCCATCTTAATCTTACTTTATCATTCTTCTTTATTCTATGTTTCTTCTCCAATCTTTCATCCTTTTTCCTTCTTTCTTCTTCCGTCTTCTCTCTCTCTTCTTCCATTTTCTTCCTCCTTTTTTCTTCTTCCTTGTTTCTTCTTGCTTCATCATTATTCCTTCTTCCATCTTTATCTTACTTTTTCCCTCTTCCTTCTTCTATGTTCTTTCTTCAATCTTTCATCTTTCTTCCTTCTCCATTCTTCTTCTCCTATTTATTAGTTATTCTTTATTCTCTATTCTTTATTCTTTATTCATTATTCACTATCCAACTACTCAACATAGTTGGTACAACATATCGTATGGTTGGAATTCATTTCATTCCATCAATTTCAGCCTTTCGATATATTGCAGCCTTCTAATACTTTCAGCTTTTTGAGACTTTAAGCCTTTCGGGATTTCAGCCTTTTGAGTTCAGCCTTATGAGTGTTCAGCCTTATGTGTTTCAGCCTTTCGTAGGACACCCGTTTGGCTGCTATATTTTGTTACCAAATACAGGGTTGTTGCGACTACGCGGATTTCGCGGATTTGGCGTGGAATTACATAACGATTTTTGGGCTTCGCGCGGATTTAGTTTTAGGCGGAAATTCAGTAGGGGAAATGACGGCTTCGGCAGGTTTTGTCCTACTATTATCAGGGGGGTTTCTATAACTAATTATGCTCAAATTTGGCCTAAACATTATTTGCATTTCAAAGCATATTGTGGCTGTTATGATACAATTTAAGGTTTTAGTTGTAATTTAGCTAATAAGACACTTTCAATTCGCTTTAATAAAAAATACCTTTAGTTCACGTTTTTGTCTCCGCACAGAGTACGGCTGAAGATCGACTGATCTTATCTTTTTATTAATCATGAGAGAGAGTACAAATGTGGTAAGTATGTAGTACACTGAGTTCAATTGATGATAAATATATATATGATTCGAAGTTCCATTTTAGATCTTATCGTTTAGGCCAACATAACAATTCTCCCTTCTTCAAGACAATTCATTCATGAATCGACTAGTTTAGATTAAACATTCTTAAACATAGCAGTGTAGTGCAAACATTCATCAATTTCAAATAAATTCTATAATAACTAAATGAAATAACTTATCTGATAGCATAACAATGCCAAATTCATAGAAAATTTCTTTCTTCACGCCATTTACAAAATTTAGGAATCAGATGCACTATAATTCGTAGACAAGGCTGCTTTAGATCGAGTAATGATCGGACTTCTTGTTTGGGCAAACTTTTTATTAGTATGCCCCGCATCTTCAGCGACCGACGGTATATCAGGAAAGCCGTGAATTCATCTTCGTCCTCGATAGATCCTCGCTTGCGTTTCTCGGCAGCCTCTCTCATTGTGACGTATACTTTCGATCGTTGTTTGGGAACGTATATCATCTTTAACTGATTCTTGTGTGCCGTAGTGACGTGGTTACCAACCGAAATCTGTAAAATATTTTTGGAAACATTTTTAATAAATTTTGCATTTAGACCTAAATGGCTATTGCATTTTTATTTATATTTTTATATAGCAACATATCCCCTGACACAAGCTTTTCAAATTCATCTGATGTATTAGTTCCATCGTCATCTAAATTCTTTGCCCTTGCAGGAGTTTTGTCTAAATATGTTTTGTATGACTTAGTTGGATTAAGTAAATCCAATAATATCTTTGGCTTATAGCTGAGAATTCTTTCCGTAGGGAATGTTCCCTCCGAACCTAAGCAACTATTCCTATAGTTAACTAGGAAAAGATTAACACGATCTTCTAAGTCTAATTTTTTTGTTTCGTTGTCAAGTAGATGCTTCTTTAATACGTCTTTTACGACTCTTACCATTCGTTCCGCTTGTCCGTTGCTAGCCGGATTGTAAGGTGAACTCTTAAGCACTTTGATTCCTTGATGCTCCAGAAAATTTACAAATTCGCTGGAGTTGAATGGAGGACCTCCATCAGTAACGATCACATCTGGCAATCCGTACCTTGCAAAAAGGGAGGCAAACCTTTTGTTAACTAGTTTAGCACTAGTACCATATTTCATGATATCAACTTCTAGCCATTTGGAATGGCTGTCCACTATAAGTAGCAAAGTCTTTCCTTCAAAATGAAGGAAGTCCGCATGTACGCGGCTAAATGGGCGAGTTGTAGGAATCCAAGATTCTTGTTCAGCAGGCTTTTTGATTACCTGCATTTTAGCACAAATTTCACAGGATTTAACAAAATCTTCAATGCTTGAGTTCATTTTTTGCCAGTAAACCTTTCGCCTAGCTAATTGCTTCATTTTGGAAATACCTCCATGGTTTGCGTGCAATAGTTTGAGAACAGGTTTCTTCAAACTACTCGGAATTATTACTTTCCCATCAATCAATAGAACACCTTCCAGAAATTCCAATTTTTCTCCTTGAATTCCTTGAATTCTTTGGGAACCGTTCTGGGCCATCCTGATGTCATAAAGGCAATAATTTCCGACAAAAGCTTGTCGTTCTTTGACTCTTGGGAAATTTAAGCAAAATCCAATGGAAATTCATTACTATAATTTAAGCTATTATTATTTTCTTGTGCCAAACTGCTTGGAACTGTTTGAACTAACGGAAAACGACTGCAAAAATCAGCGTTTCCCATTTTAGAGGCAGGACGATATTCAATGTCAAAATTGTATATGGATAATTCCATAATGTATCTCTGCAATCTGGTAACATATATGGAATGCTGGCCCTGTTTACCAAATATTCCAAGCAGTGGTTTATGATCGGTGAAAATTTTGAATTTTTGTCCATACAGAAATTTGTGGAATTTCTTAACAACACACACCAAAGCCAAAGCTTCTAAGTGCAGAATCGGGTATTTCCTCTGCGCACAATTTATTGCGGATCTTTTCAAAATTTTCCATTTTGCGGATTCCGTAAAGTTCTTCCGCAGCTGTCAAAGTTCTACCGCAAGCCTGAAAATTTTCAATACACTGAAACAAAAATCTGATATTTGGCGTTGTCATCGTAGAAAGCCATGCCAAGCAGCAAAGAGAAAGTATGAAGTGACAGCTGCGGTAGCTTAAAAATTGAACCGTAAAGAGGAAAGTTTTCTCTGGAACAGCAATAATAAAAATGACGTGAAGCAAACTGGTTTTTCAATGTTATTGTCAACTTGTGCTAAAACGCCACCCAAGCCGTATGAAGACGCATGTTACAACAACCAATATGGTTTACTAGGATCATAAAAAGCTAAAATATTAGAATTGACTAGATTGTTTTTGCTTTCGTCAAATACTTTCTGACAATTATCTGTCCATGAATAAGGAACATTTTTCTTTAAAAGCTCATACAAACATCTTAGTTTTGACGAAAGGTTAGGAATAAACTTATTATTGTAATTAATTAGCCCCAAAAATGCTTTTAATTCTGAGACATTTTCTGGAATTTTAGCATTAGCAATAGTCAATATTTTTTCAGGTGAAGGTAGCAAACCTTCAGATGTAATCAAATGTCCAAGATACTGTAGGGAATTCACAAAAAAAAAATGCATTTCTTGAAATTTACGCTTATATTAGCATCAGCCAATCTCTGTAATACAAGTTCTAGTTTTTCAAGACACTCTTCGTACGTTCTTCCCGCTATTAGCACATCATCTAAGTAACAGCAAACTTTATCTAAACCCTTTAAAATCTGGTTCATTACTCTCTGAAATACAGCGGCACTAGAAGACGCGCCCTGAGGCAATCGGTTGTATGTATACAAACCCTTTTCTGTGTTAATAACAACGAGTTTTCTAGAACGCTTCGATAATTTCAACTGAGTATATGCTCCGGCTAAGTCAAGCGAACAGAAGAATTTACAATTTGCTAGAGACGCAAATATGTCTTGAGCAAGTGGGAGGGGATAAGTGTTGGGAACAAGAACTTTATTTAACGAAACTTTGCAATCTATTACCATTCTTATGTCTCCATCCTTCTTAGGTATTGCAATCACTGGTGACGCCCATTCACTTGCTCGAATATGAGTTATAACTCCTTGACTTTCTAACATGTCCAAATGCTCCAGGAACTCTTTTATTTTGTACGGCACCTGATAGGCTTTCTTAAAAATTGGTTGCTCTGTTTTAAACATCAAATCCGCCTCAAAGCCTACAATAGGTTCGAAAAAGTCCTTAGTAAAAACCACAGACAAACAGACATAACACTCGACAAATTCCCATCGTTCACTGATTTACTGGTCAATTCAAATAATCATTAGTTGGCCAATCGATCACTCGTGGCGCGCGCATCGTTTTTGCTTGAGTTTGACGTTTGCTCACTACCGCCATCTGGTTCGTGATTTGCCCAACTAACTGAAATTAACAGATGTCGTTAGTGTTTGAACGACGATGAATTTGATGAGTAAATATTCTATGTGTTATGTCTGTTTGTCTGTGTAAAAACTTTACAATACTTTTGTTTTAGCATACCAACTGTATCATTAGGTTCTCTATCAGCATTCAAGCTCTTCACTGTTTCGGGAGCTATAAACACATTTTTCCAGTCGGGATAAAATCTCTCCAACCAGTCTCTTCCCAAAAGAGGAACAAAATCAACAGAGCTTTTTAAAATTATCAATTTTTCTGTGCTAGTACGACCGTTTAGAGCTACTTGTACGATGATTTGTCCTATTACTGTTAATTTTGCGCCATTCACTACAACCAGCTTTTTTTGCAATCCAAAATAGGAATGGAACAGAACTGTTTTTTGTATAAAACCTCGCTGATTACTGCCACCGCTGATCCAGTATCAATTTCCATTAATAAACTTTGTTGTTCAACACAAACCTTTACTAAACAGGGATCAGTGACACTGTTTACACTACCTATTTTCATGCAACTAATGTCTGAATCGTCGCTAGATTCCTGAAGGCGCATTCTATTAAACTTATCTGTATTTGGAACTTCCGCCACTATTTGTTCATTTTCTACGAATTTAACCGAATTTCTGCTTAACAAACGACAATGCTTACGAATATGTCCTTTTTTTTGCAATAATTGCACACTGCGTTATAATGATTATTCCAATTTTGTCTATCACGTCTTGCATCACCAGTGTAACGATCGTTGTTATTGTAAGCTTTGTTAGCACTTTCTCTAACATTACTATCACTCCTACTACGTGATCTGTACCTACTTGATTGTTGTAGTTATCTTTATACTCTTTATTTCTTCTTCCTAAACGATTGTAGTATACCACTTCGACCAAAATCTTAGCAAAGCAATTAACCTACTCATTTATAAATCCACACATCAACTACTCTTATTATGATACCGCAAAAAGTAGTAAACAAACCAAGTCATTAAACTTCTATTTGAAACCATCGTAACGCAAAGTCAATAGCCTGGCACTAAGCGCATATTATGCAATAGCACAACCCATCTGGATGTACGCTACCACTGAGCCGCATCGTTCTAGCTCGATAGAACGATACAGCGAAGGGATCAAATTACACAACGGGGCAAGACCCTCAATCACAACATTCGAAACAATTAATTTACAACTATGCATTTTGGTCACTTCGTCGCTCCAACTGTCTCATCAGCAAATTTAAGTAATGAATGAATTGATTGTAAATCGAAGGGTATAAAACCCGGATCAATTTCGTTGAATAAAGAATTCTTAATCTTGACGTCGACGCGATCGGGTACACCCCGTTAGCTTATCGACCTAATCAAGAAAGTTTATTTTCTCCTTGCGACCTGTACTAGAAACTCTAGTATGGCTATCGTAGATTTAGAGAAAATCCCAAAGTCCGTCGCGTTCTCTCGTGTTTTCTCGTGTTGCAGATCTTGAAGAAAAAGTCAATGAAGATAGTTCCAGATAGTGTTACTAAAGGAGTTACAGTGTAAATGTGTGAAGAATGAATATTACAGTTTTACGATGTTTGACCGATAGAACACTAGAAACGCCTTCGTTGTTTTCACGTATGGTTTTTCTTTGTTTTGCGGCTAATTCAGCACTAACGATTGTCTTTTCTACAGCAGCTAATTCAATTTCATCTTCCATTAATAGTTTATGTTGTAAATCACTGTCTCGCAAACCCAATATCAGCTTATCCCGAATAGCCTCGTTCTTAAAGTCCTTAAAGTTTAATCGCTAGAACAAAGTTCTCACCAGACTCGTTTTGTCCTTGAGATCGGTTGTAGAAATGGTATCTTTTCATTAAAATAGGGTCGGTTTTGTCAAATCGTGTTTTCAGTTTCTTAATAATATCGTCGTAAAGCAAGGTGTTTACCTCTTGATACGGAAATAAAAGCTTAATTTCATCGAACACATCATCGCCGCTCAATGAAATGAACCACAATCTTTTAGTTTCCTCAGTCACTTTATTCAGATTGCATAGTATTTCGAAACGTTCAATATAATTGCTGAACGATTTGCCAATAATATAATGGTCAAGAGACCCTATCATTCCTGGGATCGCCATTCCGCAAAACACTCAATATGTTTTAAAACAAAAGTTTTACTTACGGATACCGCAACTTACGTCCCAAACAACCGATCGGATTTACTCGGCAGTGCTTTCTACTAGATGAATATTCCTAACCGTCCAACGAAATTCAACGATCCAGCATTCAAGTCCCAACGATTGAACCAAACGTCTGACTCTTCAACAGCAGCAACAGCAGAATTTCACAACAACAACAGCAAGCAACAGATTCATCGGCCGCACCAACCGACTAATGCAGAAGTGCATACAGCTTCTCACTTCTCACTTTTATCTTTGCTTCTTTCTCACGAAGATATCCGATGCGTATCTCACTTCCAGTTTTATTAGATTTCGCTCTCTTCTGTCGGCCTCAGCTAACTTGAATTTGAATGTCAACTAAGCGTTAGAACGGATCTCACTCCATCAAAGAATTTGGTCGCTTTCCTAGTTTAGTGAGTGCTCCACCAAGAGCGCCGCATACAAAGAGAATACTGCCTATTGAAAGATATAAGTAAAACAAAATGGAGTTAGTACAACGCCAATAATCCATTAATTTTTTTTTTACAATTTTAGAATACGTAAAACACAATCTGGTAGCTGATATATGCTAAATCGCGCAGATCTATCTTCGCTCAACAGTTGTTTTTGGCCAGAAACAACTGTCTGCGGCACAAGTTTCCTTGAATCTTACCTTACTTCAAAGAAACTCTGAACAAACTTACCCACAGTTTTCAATATTTATTTAAAACTGCTTTAATCGTATCGATACGGTGATACTGGTTTTCCTCGTCGCCAAATTGTTATGATACAATTTAAGGTTTTAGTTGTAATTTAGCTAATAAGACACTTTCAATTCGCTTTAATAAAAAATACCTTTAGTTCACGTTTTTGTCTCCGCACAGAGTACGGCTGAAGATCGACTGATCATATCTTTTTATTAATCATGAGAGAGAGTACAAATGTGGTGAGTATGTAGTACACTGAGTTCAATTGATGATAAATATATATATGATTCGAAGTTCCATTTTAGATCTTATCGTTTAGGCCAACATTACAGTGGCCAAATTTCATAAAATCTGGTCAACAAAAGCTCCTTGACAATAATAAAACAAAACCTGCCAAATTCGTCAAAATGCTAGATCTGAGAACTTTTATTTGAAAATTAGTTTAATATCTGTCAACTCTGCCTAATGATTCGTTGTTTGAATTCCACTAGTAACGGAGTTATAGTTATAATTTCAGTAACTTAGACTAGATGATAGCAAAATTCCAATCATGTGGTGTAACAATTTAATGGGTGGTGCAGTATTGGTAGTGCAATTTTTGAACTATATTGCGGTGGACGCGTCCCCCAGGCCCCCAATGAAAGGATTTCATTCGAATTCAACAGTTCACTTAAATCTAATAAAGTTCATATCATAATACTTGATCGGAACTGGCCCAATCTCCTCAGTTCGAATAGCTCTGTTGTCGATTCCAGCCCCAAACATCGATTAGGTTCCAGCCGTATTGTGGTGAACTTGCATGCACTTTCATTTAGGGTTCAGAATTTTCTTCCATCTCTAATGTTCAATTTTCACATTGAACCGAATAACTCGCGACGTTCTGGTTCAAACACTACACTTTATTTAGGCTTAAGTACATGCAAAATTCGCTTTATTCTTTAACACTAGGTATATTAAATTTTACTCTTATGGCTAACAATGAAAAGAACACGAAACATAAAACACAAATTGATATGTGCCGGCGGTTGGTGCGTCGCAGTGACTTGGTGAAATTGGACTGACTATCGATCCGAATTGATCCGTCCAGCACTCTTCTGCGATGTTCTTCCTTCGGGTCAATGAGCTTAAATATGGTCGAACTCTCACCGCTCTTCACGCCAAATGTCCAGCCCTCCTTATCACTCGCGTGTCCATCAATCGCAGTGCTGATTGAGATAATGATGATGACCGTGTGCTCGGGGAGATAACAGTGCGAGGTAGAGATATTTAGCAGAGATCGTGTTTCTATCGCATGCTTTGAGGTTCTATAGTCAGGATATGGTGAACTGCGTATGTCGAATGCATCGCCGTCGATACACTGGACTGCTTGGTCAAAGGTAGTACCATCAGTACAACGGGGACTGGTTTGCTGCTGTGGGATGTCAGGAATGTAGTTTGGGTGGTTGCTCTACTCCTAAACAATACTTAAAGCCTGTCCACGTTAAATTTCGGACACCCATTTTTCAACGCGATTTTTAAACATTTTTACAAACTACAGAGACAATCCATTTACATGTCAGCTAAATCTCTCCGGTCTATGTGCTGCCTTCAGCATATTTTCGCTCACTCCAAATTGATGGAATGGTGACAAACCGATTGTACATAATCGAACTGTCCGAAATCTAACGTGGACAGGCTTTATGATCTAAGGTTGGTAGCAGGATCGGCCTGGATGCCAGATACTTCGCCAATAGTGGAGACGAAACGAGGGTCATCATCGATGGGGGGAAGGCATACTTTCACAATTGGTCGGTCGAATACAGCGCCGGTTGCAAGTCTGACCTTCACTACACGGATTAGTCTATCCGCACCGGGATGTACTGCTGCAATAGGGCCCACGCTCCACCTGAGCGGGGGAAGGTTGTCGTCTAGGAACCTAGCTTGTCGACTAGAACATTCGGTTCCCGGAAGAAATGCTTGGATCGTTGCTGAAGTTGGTGGATGAAGTCCGTAGACCAGAATTTCCAGAATTGGTTCTTCGTTGAATGTTATGCCGATTACTGGGGATTTAGGACTGGTCGGGCTCGGGTATGGATTGCAGAGCTGACGCAACAAGAAAGTGCCCTGGTGTAAGAACGTCCATGTTGCTAGGATCCTCCGAGACTGCAGTCAACGGCCGCTAATTGAGGCAGCTTTTGATTTCGAGAGAACAGTATGTATGGCTTGGTAATGCAACGAGACCCACAATTCTCCGGAAGTGGTGCTTAATGGATTTGACCACGGCCTCCCAAAGGCCGCCGATGTTGGGTGCGTTTGCGGGAATGAAGTTGCATTCAATAGCTGATTCACCACAGAACGATCCCGACCAGTAGATAGTAACAGATTTATATCAGAATTTGTTATTCTGTTACAGCAAATTTTTATAATTTCTCATGAATGTGTGCGATCATTGCACGAGGACCAGAGTGTAGGAGTTTTTTGTGCACCGAGTCGATGAGTAGTGAAGTCAGTGGATGTACTTCAGGTAGGAGTATAGATTGCTTGCGGGTGAACGAGTACTAGGAATGGTTCAGTCCGCCACCTACACGAAGTAGTCTATCGTGCATGAACGGATACTGAGTTTTAAGGGGTGATTTTCTAAGATCTGCTTCAGCTCCAGCCTGGACTATAGCTATTTCGTGGCTGAAGCAATCTTCTTGTACGACCTTCGCGAGGCGATGTAACTTGTAGATCTACTCCAACCATCTTGGAACGACAATGACATACAAAACGGAGGCAATAAGCGGCGACGCGGAAAGTCTCGTCAGTGACGAATAGCGACTGAACAGAGTGCGATCGGATAATTCGACTGAGCGTGCGACTGCTGCAAGCATGTTTGGCCATTCCGAAGCGTCGGACGATAGCCGGAGTAGGCTCTTCCACCAAAAGGCGACGTTGGTGAGCTCGCAAGGATCAAAGCCTCGCGAGATGAGATCTGCCGGATTTTCCAAACCGGCGAAATGATTAGTGATTACAGATGCCTCCATCATTCGGGGCATGGCCCCGGGCCCCCACAAATCTTATGTACCAAAACCAACTTTTTTTGTAGGCCCCGGGGCCCCCTTCCGGCTAAATCCGGCCTTGGGTACAACTGAGCAGAAGTGAGCTCCAAGCGGGGAATCGACAGGGTTTGAATAGGAGCTACTCGGAATTTGGTGCAGAGATGCATCCTGAACAGAACATGAGCCAAGAGCGTGCCTTGGTGTTCTTAGTTTTGAACTCTGAATACTTTTCAGTGTGCGCTGGGTTGGTACGCAAGCAAAACTATCACTATAAACTATCACTATACCCGGTAAAAATCGTTTACTCATTAATGGGTACTTTTTCTCTGCTATCTCTTTCTCTCTGCTGAAAAATTCACCCATTTTGGAAGAATAAGTGGATTTACTCATTTAAATGAGTAGATCCACTTATTCTCCCAAAATGGGTAAATTTTTCAGCAGAGAGACAGAGATAGCAAAGAAAAAGTACCCATTAATGAGTAAACGTGTTTCTCCGTGTAAAGCAAAACTATCACTATAAAAAAAAAATGTTATTTTGTTAAAACTTATTTATATAAAACTCAAATTTATAGAAATAAAACCAATTAAAATCAATAAATAATCTAATCTAAAATGATAAAATAAAACGACTTGCATGCAAGAAATTCAAATTCAAACCGACACAAAACAAAAATTGTAACCCCCCCCCCGTAATGATCCGGAATGCATGCATCGTCGCAGCGGTTTCATCATACTGGGCAGGTGAATGAAGATCACCAACGAAATAGGATAGAAGGAGGAATCGGGATTGTATAAAAAGGTTGGGAGCCCAGATGTGGCTCTCTTGTATCTTTGAAACCAGCCCGGAGGAGCGACGATTGCGGCAGCGACTTTTTCAGATAGTCAAGTTTTCTGAACACGCGTTTCGGTAGTCCGTTAGTTAATAATGATCCTAAGTGTTGGAGTACCACCCTATTCGCCTTTTCTTCACGGCTGTCACCCGACAGCCAACTGACAGTTGACAATCAACCGGATGCACGTCACGTCATGTAGCGAGGCTACAACAACAGAACACGCCGGTTGCACATTTTAATATGTTCTTTAATTAATGTAGTTATGAGTACCAAATAAAGTTAATTGTTGTTATGTTATCTCTCTCGACTATCCTCGCATCGTAACAAAGTGGCGACGAGTCGGTAAAAGTCGTGCCGGTTTTTTCGTAAAAACAATTGTATTAAAACAATCGCGTCGCGAGTGTCGTTTTCACCATGCCTGGACCTACACCCGGAGCAGCAGCTCTTGCAGCGAGTTCGACTGGGGATCAGCCGTTCAAGGAAACTATCCTACAGCTGCTTAGCAATCAACACTCGTTGATGACCCGGATGGCAGAACAAATGGCAAGCATTCAGGGGAACATCCAGAATACCAGTCGGAACGAACTAATTCTGGATTCCCTAGCGAGCAATATCACGGAATTCGCTTACGATTTGGAAAAGGGATCCTCTTTCGACGCCTGGTTCTCCAGATATGCGGACCTCTTCGAGAAGGATGCTTCCAAATTAGACGACGACGCAAAAGTACGACTGCTGCTTCGTAAACTCAATCCTGCCGCACATGAAAGGTACACTTCATTCATTCTTCCAAAGCTTTCAAAGGAGTTTTCCTTCGAGGAAACGGTTGCCAAATTAAAAACCATTTTTGGTAGTCCGGTTTCAACTTTCCATCGTCGATATCAGTGTCTGCAGACGGCGAAAGACGAAAACGAAGATTTTATCTCCTACTCCTGCAAAGTCAACCGAGCTTGTGTTGACTTCAAGCTGCAGGAGCTCAAAGAAGACCAATTCAAGTGCCTTATTTTCGTGTGTGGTTTACGCTCACCCAAGGATGCTGACATACGAATGCGCCTGCTTTCGAAGATCAACGAAACGCAGGATATCACCCTGGAAAAAGTAGTGGAGGAGTGCAAAAGTTTGATAAACTTGAAGAAAGACACCGTTCTTATCGGTAGTCAATCTTCCCCCACCGCCGGAGCTGCTGCAACACATGCTGTTCGAGCGAATTCTCCTAATGGCAACCGCCATAAGAAAGAAAAGTTTGGTGGCAAGAAATCCGACACGCCTAAAACACCGTGTTGGTCATGCGGCGGCATGCATTTTTCCAGTCAGTGCACTTTCAAGAACCATAGGTGCCATGAATGTGGTCGGACCGGCCATAAGGACAGCTACTGTTCCTGTTTCGCATCCAAATCTGGCTCCAGAAGGAAGCAGCAAAATAATAAGAAGTACGCATCAAAGATTGTGACAGTCAAGAATGTTAATCGCAGCCGGCGATATGTGGAGACGGCTATCAACGGAGTTCCAGTAGAACTGCAGCTGGACTCGGGCTCCGACATAACCATCATTTCGAAACAAAATTGGATCAATGTTGGAGCACCTCAAACATCTCCACCGAACTGCAAAGTTCAAACAGCTTCCGGACAAAAGTTGGGTATCGCAGCCATGTTTCGAGCATCGTATACCATCAACGGAACTCAAAAGGAAGGTAATTGTTACGTGTGTTCAGCTGACTTTTCCCTAAATGTTTTAGGCTCAGACCTCATGGATGAGTTTGGGCTCTGGGACGTTCCATTCTCATCGTTTTGTAAGCTGGTCAACAGTCCACAACCAGATCAGCAGGTGCTCGAACTGAAAGAGAAGTTTCCACGTGTTTACCAACCGTATGGGACTTTGCACAAAAACACAAGTGCATCTCACACTCAAGCCGGACGCTCAGCCGATATTCAAACCCAAGCGGCCAGTATCGTACAACATGGAGGCCATCGTTGAGGACGAGTTGAAGCGACTGGAAGACTCAGGCATCATCACACCGGTAACCTATGCAGATTGGGCGGCTCCAATTGTTGTGGTCCGCAAACCGGATCGATCCGTTCGCATTTGTGCGGATTTTTCCACCGGATTGAACAACGCCCTTGAATCTAACAGCTACCCATTACCACTTCCGGAGGACATTTTCAATCGAATGGCGCAATGCACAGTATTCAGCCATATCGACCTATCAGATGCATATTTGCAAGTTGACGTCGATGAGGAAAGCAAAAAAATGCTTACAATCAACACCCACAAGGGTCTCTACCGCTTCAACCGTCTGTCTCCCGGTGTTAAGACTGCACCTGGAGCGTTCCAGCAGATTATGGATGCCATGCTGAGCGGTATCCCAGGTACATGCCCATATCTCGACGATATTTTGATCGGCGGTCGGAATGCCGAAGAACACAAGCGGAATTTGTACTTTGTCCTACAGCGTTTGCAAGAATATGGCTTCACGGTAAAGCTTGAAAAGTGTCGTTTTTCATGCACCAGGTGAAGTATTTGGGCCAACTTCTGGATTCTGAAGGTACACGTCCTGACCCAAATAAGGTGAAGGCAATTATAAACATGCCTCCGCCTCACGATGTCTCGACACTCCGATCGTATTTAGGTGCGATAAATTATTATGGAAGGTACATTCGAGAAATGCGTACACTTCGCCAACCGCTTGATGAACTGCTAAAAGAGAGTTCCACCTTCCGTTGGTCGGATGCCTGCCAACGCTCTTTTGATCGCTTCAAGGAAATCCTCCAATCACCGCTTATGTTGACGCACTACAATCCTCGCCTTGAAATTGTTGTATCAGCAGATGCGTCGAACGTGGGCATTGGTGCCCGCATTGCTCATCGATTTCCAGACGGACAAGAGAAAGCCATTTATCATGCATCCCGAAGCCTAACACCAGCCGAATCCCGCTACAGTCAAATAGAAAAGGAAGCTCTGGGGTTGGTGTATGCGGTCACAAAGTTTCATCGGATGATCTACGGAAGGCACTTTGTTCTTCAGACCGACCACAAACCACTATTAGCGATTTTCGGGTCAAAGCGTGGTATACCTCTATACACAGCGAATCGCCATCAAAGGTGGGCTCACAATGCTTCTATATGACTTCCGTATAGAGTACATATCAACAGATCACTTCGGCCACGCTGACATCCTCTCTCGTCTAATAAATTCACACGTTAAGCCAGACGAGGACTTCATTATTGCGTCCATTGAAGTCGAAACAGTCATCTGTAACATTGTTTGTCAATCAATCGAACAACTCCCGGTATCATATAAAATGATTGCCGCTGAGACCAGTCAGGATCGGACGCTGCAAAATGTTATTAAGTTTGTGCAAAACGGATGGCCAAAAGACGCAAAATCTCTCTCCGGAACTCCGGAGGCTCATCAGTTCTTTCTGCGTCGAGAATCGCTCTACTGTGCTCGAGATGTACTAATGTACATTGACCGAATTGTGGTACCGAAAACATTGCAGCAGAAGGTCATCCAGCAACTCCATAGAGGACATTCTGGAATTGATCGTATGCGGTCATTAGCACGCAGTTATGTTTATTGGCCCAACATCGATGAGCAAATCACCGATCTTGTACGCGCTTGCCAGCAATGTGCCGCGGTTGCGAAATCCGATCCCAAAACTAAGCTCCAATCGTGGCCAATTCCCGAAAAACCATGGCAGAGAGTACACGCGGATTTTGCGGGCCCTCTAAACGACACGTACTTCCTGATTGTTGTTGATTCTTTCTCTAAATGGCCGGAAGTGATTCCAACCAAACGTATTACCACCGCCGCAACGATTGCTAGCCTTCGGAAAATTTTCGGTAGATTTGGAATGCCGGAAGTTTTAGTGACCGATAACGGAGCGCAACTAACAAGTGACGCTTTTGAAGGATTCTGTGAGGCAAATGGGATCATGCACCTCAAAACAGCACCGTTTCATCCTCAAAGCAATGGACAGGCGGAGCGCTTTGTTGACACGTTTAAGAGAACCGTTAAGAAAATCCAAGCGGGAGGGAAAGACTTAGATGAAGCACTCGACATTTTCCTCTCCTGCTACCGATCAACACCCTGTAGGAGTGCACCTGGTGGAAAATCACCTGCTGAAATTCTGATCGGTCGTCCGATGCGTATATCTTTGGAGCTTCTTCGACCACCGAGCAACTTTTCCAAAGCAACAAACAGCAACCAAGATCGCCAGTTCAACAAGAAACATGGTGCAAAAGACAAGACCTTCGAAGTGCAAGACAATGTGTATGCCCAAGTACACCATGGCAACAACTGGACCTGGTGCAAAGGTGAAATCGTATGGCTTCCATGTATAGGCAGAGTTATGTACAACGTATGGCTTCCAGAGCAGCAACGTCTTATCCGCTCACACAGTAACCAACTGCGGAAACGTTACAATGACGACAACGTAGCATCAAGTCAAGCTGAACCAAATATTCCGTTGGACCTCTTGTTAGGAGCTTGGGGTCTAAACCAATCGAATGGTTCCACTGCCGCAGCTGCAATAGAACGTCCACCAGCTGAACCAGAAGGTTTCTCGGAAATGCAACGGGAATTTCTGCAGGAGCTTTTGAGCCAACGAATCAACAACGTCGAGTACGAGTTCCGACTAGACCAGCCGACCCTAATGAAGCGCTCCTGCGTCGCTCATCGAGACAGCGATATGCACCTATCCGCTACGAACCGTATCAACTCTACTAAAAGGGGAGGTGTTGGAGTACCACCCTATTCGCCTTTTCTTCACGGCTGTCACCCGACAGCCAACTGACAGTTGACAATCAACCGGATGCACGTCACGTCATGTAGCGAGGCTACAACAACAGAACACGCCGGTTGCACATTTTAATATGTTCTTTAATTAATGTAGTTATGAGTACCAAATAAAGTTAATTGTTGTTATGTTATCTCTCTCGACTATCCTCGCATCGTAACACTAAGGATCAAGTGATCGGAAACTTAGTGAATTTTCTAATCCGGTCGATCGGGTGGCATCTGTGTGGCAGTAAACGACATTTCTGCGGTCCGAAAGAACAAAATCGTACGTCGTACGTCGCGAGTGCATCCGAAGTCGAGGTGAACAATACCCAGTAAGGTTCCACCATAGTGTGTATCGGGACTAGTAGCAAAAGACGCTAGTGAAGTGACCGCCTAAAATACTGCTTGTTTCCGACCAATTTGCTTCGTTCCCACCCGATCAGAAAACACTCGCGAAAACAGTGCACAAGGTACCGCTCCCCGGGCCTGCAGAATCAGTGAAACGCCAGGCCCACCGATACACGGGCCGAGTTGCCGCCGGAAAGTTGAACCACGTGTCTTCAGCATCACCACGCCGGTACCCAAGTCGGTGCCATTAGTTCCCGCCGTCAAAGTCCGTCCCAGTGCATCACATCCATGTCGACCAACGAGCAACGGCCGCAACAGTGAAAAGTGTCCCTAATTAATAATTTGCGCAAGTATGCTAAACCTAGAATAATTAAGTTTTCGTGCTAGTACGATTTGTTAAATAAATAAATTCCCATAATGTTACTACAAGTCAATTTATAGTAGTTCTTTAATAACTAAACAGAAATTTAGCATTGGTGTTTTGTTCCCTTATCCATTGTTTGCCGATATCGAAAGGTAAGTGGTAAGTCAGTCCACCTAATTGTTTAGGATTTATCCAGAGATCGCCCAACAGAAACGACCCTGTACAGTGCGCGTTGCGAGCCTTTGTCTGGCACCTAAAGCTCCTATAGAGCAGTGGTGCTCCCTAGCTTCATCAGCCAGGAGTTGCTAAGACTTGGAAGGTTCACAATCCACTCACGATGAGGGAAATTACTATCAAGTTCAAAATCTGAAAATCCGTGTAAAAAAGTTTTATGATTTCTCTCTTACACGGCCGTGTAACAAAAATCCGTGTAAAAACAGAATCGGGTGTATGCAAAAACATACGAGCATGCTTGATTTCTATCTGTTAGATGCCCACATGTTCCATTACCAGCCGAAAAATGTGTAGCATGCCGTCGCTTGAATTTGTTTGCCTAGGATACAAGTTGCTACGTTAGGTCAGTGCTCTTGGAACAGTGTATCAGGTATCAGAACGTCGGCTCAGGAGGCACGTTCCCCTCAATTTGGGAGATTTGTGCCATCGCCTTCACTGGCCTTTCTCATCATTTACCTGACGGAAAAGGAAGTGAAAAGGGGAAAGGAAGAGGAAGTGAAGTTGGAAAGGAGAATGGAACCATTTATAGGAAAGCCAATTATGTAGACTCACACGCATTCATTTTCATTTCATTTATTTAGTTAACATCTAAACAGATAACACTGAATCAACAATTTGACGCCACAATACACGGTTCGAGGCTGCATCTCTCCATCCTCGGATACGCCCCACGCTCGCCAAGTCGTTCTGCACCTGGTCTGCCCATCTCGCTCGCTGCGCTCCACGCCGTCTCGTACCTGCCGGATCGGAAGCGAACACCATCTTTGCAGGGTTGCTGTCCGGCATTCTTGCAACATGTCCTGCCCATCGTACCCTTCCGGCTTTAGCTACCTTCTAGATACTGGGTTCGCCGTAGAGTTGGGCGAGCTCATGATTCATTCTTCGCCGCCACACACCGTCTTCTTGCACACCGCCAAAGATGGTCCTAAGCACCCGTCTCTCGAATACTCCGAGTGCTTGCAAGTCCTCCTCGAGCATTGTCCATGTTTCATGTCCGTAGAGGACAACCGGTCTTATAAGCGTCTTGTACATGACACATTTGGTGCGGTGGCGAATCTTTTTCGACCGCAGTTTCTTCTGGAGCCCGTAGTAGGCCCGACTTCCACTGATGATGCGCCTTCGTATTTCACGGCTAACGTTGTTGTCAGCCGTTAGCAAGGATCCGAGGTAGACGAATTCCTCGACCACCTCGAAGGTATCCCCGTCTATCGTAACACTGCTTCCCAGGCGGGCCCTGTCGCGCTCGGTTCCGCCCACAAGCATGTACTTTGTCTTTGACGCATTCACCACCAGTCCAACTTTTGTTGCTTCACGTTTCAGGCGGGTGTACAGTTCTGCCACCTTTGCAAATGTTCGGCCGACAATGTCCATGTCATCCGCGAAGCAAATAAATTGACTGGATCTGTTGAAAATCGTACCCGGCTGTTACACCCGGCTCTCCGCATGACACCTTCTAGCGCAATGTTGAACAACAGGCACGAAAGTCCATCACCTTGTCTTAGTCCCCGGCGCGATTCGAACGAACTGGAGTGTTCGCCCGAAATCTTCACACAGTTTTGCACACCATCCATCGTTGCTTTGATCAGTCTGGTAAGCTTCGCAGGAAGCTGTTCTCGTCCATAATTTTCCATAGCTCTACGCGGTCTATACTGTCGTATGCCGCCTTGAAATCAACGAACAGATGGTGCGTTGGGACCTGGTATTCACGGCATTTTTGAAGGATTTGCCGTACAGTAAAGATCTGGTCCGTTGTCGAGCGGCCGTCAACGAAGCCGGCTTGATAACTTCCCACGAACTCGTTCACTAATGGTGACAGACGACGGAAGATGATCTGGGATATCACTTTGTAGGCGGCATTAAGGATGGTGATCGCTCGAAAGTTCTCACACTCCAGTTTGTCGCCTTTCTTGTAGATGGGGCATATAACCCCTTCCTTCCACTCCTCCGGTAGCTGTTCGGTTTCCCAGATTCTGACTATCAGTTTGTGCAGGCAAGTGGCCAGCTTTTCCGGGCCCATCTTGATGAGCTCAGCTCCGATACCATCCTTACCAGCTGCTTTATTGGTCTTTAGCTGTTGAATGGCATCCTTAACTTCCCTCAAGGTGGGGCTGGTTGGCTTCCATCGTCCGCTGAACTGACGTAGTCATCTCCTCCGCTGCCTTGACTTTCATTGCCTGTACTCTCAGCGCCATTCAGATGTTCCTCGTAGTGCTGCTTCCACCTTTCGATCACCACACGTTCGTCCGTCAATATGCTCCCATCCTTATCCCGGCACATTTCGGCTCGCGGCACGAAGCCTTTGCGGGATGCGTTGAGCTTCTGATAGAACTTGCGTGTATCTTGAGAACGGCACAGCTGTTCCATCTCCTCGCACTCCGCTTCTTCCAGGCTGCGTTTCTTCTCCTGAAAAGGCGGGTCTGCTGTCTCCGCTTCCGTCTATAACGTTCCACGTTCTGCCGGGTACCTTGCTGCAGCGCGACCGCCCGCGCTGCGTCCTTCTCCTCCAGAATCTGTCTGCACTCTTCGTCGAACCAATCGTTCCGTCGACTTCGACCCATATACCCGACGTTGTTCTCCGCTGCGTCGTTAATGGCTGCTTTGACTGTATTCCAGCAGTCCTCAAGAGGGCCCCATCGAGCTCACCCTCTTCCGGCAACGCTGCCTCGAGATGCTGCGCGTATGCAGTGGCGACATCAGGTTGCTTCAGTCGCTCTAGGTCGTACCGCGGCGGTCGTCGGTACCGAACATTGTTGATGACGGATAGTTTTGGGCGCAGTTTAACCATTACCAGATAGTGGTCAGAGTCGATGTTAGCGCCACGATATGTCCTGACGTCGATAATGTCGGAGAAGTGCCGTCCATCAATCAGAACGTGGTCGATTTGTGATTCTGTCTGCAGTGGTGATCTCCAGGTGTACCGATACGGGAGGCTGTGTTGGAAGTAGGTGCTGCGAATGGCCATATTCTTGGAGGCGGCGAAATCAATTAGTCGTAGGCCGTTTTCGTTCGTCAGCCGGTGAGCGCTGAACTTTCCAATAGTCGGTCTAAACTCCTCCTCTTGGCCAACCTGAGCGTTCAAGTCTCCTATGATGATTTTGACGTCGTGGCTTGGGCAGCTGTCGTACTCACGTTCCAGCTGCGCGTAGAATGCGTCCTTATCATCATCAGTGCTTCCGGAGTGTGGGCTATGGACGTTGATTATGCTGAAGTTGAAGAACCGGCCTTTGATCCTCATCTTGCACATTCTTTCATTGATCGGCCACCACCCGATCACGCGCCTTTGCATATCGCCCATCACTATGAAAGCTGTTCCCAGCTCGTGTGTGTTGCCGCAGCTCTGGTAGATGGTATGATTACCTCTAAACGTTCGCACCATTGATCCCTTCCAACAAACCTCCTGCAGCGCTACGATGCCGAATCCACGGTCCTTGAGCACATCGGCGAGTATGCGTGTGCTCCCGATGAAGTTGAATGAAGTTGAAAGATTTGCAGTTCCACGAACCGAGTTTCCAATCGCTAGTCCCTTTTCGTCGCAGTGGTCTTCGCCGATGGTTCCGGTCCGTACTCTCTTGTTGATTGTTCGTTGCTTAAGATTTTTTAAAGGCTGGCTTGCAGGGCCTGACACCAAACCCCCTAAATTTCCGGAGGACCATTCCTCCTTATTTCCGGTGGACCATGGTGCACAGTTTTACTTAGAGTCCCTCGCTGGCACTCGGACGATGATCAGCCGCCCCTAACATGGAGAACAGACGCTGTTGTGAGCCGATCCTGACATGGAGAACAGACGCTCAATAAGATTTGCACCTCCGGAGAGGAGCAAACCCCCCTTCCCTGTCAGCATACGACCATAGTTCCCACCGGGGTTGGTTACCCGATCTTCCCTAAGGTTGCTCGTATCCCGGCCAGCACCGCGGGGAGGTAGGGATAGGAGTTGCTGGGTAAGAGGCTAAGGACCGCGAGATGGGGTCTATTTTATTCCTTCAGGTACGCGAAGTACCAATGGTACGCTTTACCCAGCATTTGCCGTGCCTTAGGGACGCATTCAGCTAGGGACTAAAGAGAGGTGTCACAAAAACACAGAGGACGTAACAATGGACGAACGTCAAAGACGAAACACAGAGTGCACTGTGAAAAACGCATAATGCGAATCCATATAGGTAACATACACAAAGTACATTGTAAAAAAACGCATAATGCGAATCCATATAGGTGACAATTTGTTGAAAACTAAGTAAAACACATATTCATAACCCCACTCTTATTTAACCTCACGTTGAGATTAAACAAGAGTAACCGAAGCCGAACGTCAAGGACGAGACACAGAGTACACTGTGAAAAACGCATAATGCGAATCCATAAAGGTAACATACACAAAGTACATTGTAAAAAAAACGCATTATGCGAATCCATATAGGTGACAATTTGTTGAAAAAAACTAAGTAAAAAAACATTTTCATAACCCCACCCTTATTCAACCTCAAGTTGAGATTAAACAAGAGTAGCTGAAGCCAAACATCAAAGACGAAACACAGATTACACTTTGAAAAACGCATAATACGAATCCATATAGGTGACAAACACAAAGTACATTGTAAAAAAAAACGCATAATGCGAATCCATATAGGTGAACATTTGTTGAAAACTAAGTAAAAAACATATTCATAATCCCACCCTTATTTAACCTCAAGTTGAGATTAAACAAGAGTAGCTGAAGCCGAACGTCAAAGACGAAACACATAGTACACTGTGAAAACGCATAATGCGAATCCATATAGGTGACAAACACAAAATACATTGTAAAAAAATGCATAATGCGAATCCATATAGGTGGAAGTTTGTTGAAAAACTAAGTAAAACACATATTCATAACCCCACACTCACGTTGAGATTGAACAAGAGTAGCCAAAGCCGAACGTCAAAGGCGAGACACAGAGTACACTGTGAAAAACGCATAATGCGAATCCTTATAGGTAACATACACAAAGCACATTGTAAATATGCATAATGCGAAACCATATAGGTGACAATTTGTTGAAAACTAATTAAAACACATATTCATAACCCTACTCTTATTTAACCTCACGATGAGGTTGAATAAAAGTAGCCGATTGTCTCGGAGAAGTAAAAAGTCAACTACGCCAGAGCTCCGGTTAGCGCAGCGAGGGCTAAAATACTGTGAAAGGGGCCCTGGTGCTTCACAGGCTCCGTTTGCGGTTAGGTTCTTATTAGACCCCCCTAATCATTCATTCGTAGGCACGGTAAGCATAAAGCCGCATCACACCGAAAATTAGGGGTCACCTGTATGGTGGACTTTTACCACTGGAACAGGCAATCCGTAATATTATTCTTAGCCAGATAACCAGCTGCCGACACCACACGGCTATCTAGGCTGTTCGTGGAGAGAAGTTGACATTGACTTTACGTTAACTCTCAATGTGGCCGAACAGCCAGTTAAGTTAGGATACAAGTTGCTACGTTAGGTCAGTGCTCTTTGGACAGTGTGCTATGAGTGTTCAAAACGTTTTGAACACGAACACGCGTTCTCGTGTTCCAATGCATCTCTGATTTTACGGTTAGGAGACGGCAAGCGATGGCACCATCCATGCCGGTGCTTCGAATGCAGACGTATGCTTGTATTGCTTGCTCCTGCGCCTGTAGCTTTTACCAAGCGAGAGATTGAGAAATGAGGTGCCAAACCAAGTCTGTAACTTTCCCACTAGCCGTTGAGTGCGATGGGAAGTGGTTCGTCCCGGTCTAAGTTCGTTTTCCACAGTTCGTTGTTGGACGAAAACTTTTTCCCGGATTACCAGTGGCCCAAGAATGGCCAATGGGTCGAACAGCTTGGACATCCCGGATTCAACGATATACTTGGTGATTGGTAGATTCTCGGGAACTTTAAATCGGAACGTGTCTGACTCAGGATGCCACATTAGTCCGAGTGTGCTGACTGACAGAGCCCTGGATGTCGTCCACTTCCACAATCGACCGTTTGTCCTGCAATTTATCCGGAATGTGGGACAGTATTTCACTAGCACTGAGCTCGAATCCTGAAAATATTCTGCACTCCGGATCGTAACTGTATTGCACCCTCTACTGTGTCGGAGCCGCTGAAGAAATCGTCCACATAAAAATCCTTGCCGATCTTCGATGGGATATGCCCATCATTCTTCGAGTGTTCGTTGGAGAGTTGCTGTAGGAATCGTGTTGCTGAATACGGCGCACTGGATGTGCCGTACGTCACCGTAGTGAGTTCTTAGGGGCAAATGGCGAAATCTGTCTCGCCTTTCCAGAATATCCGTTGAATCTTCGGGGTGTTCCCAGATCTGCCGGTACATTTTGGCGGTATCGGCCACGTGAGCTATCTCGTTCATGGAATACATCGTGTCTTGCACAGTCGTTCCGACCATGAGACAATCATTGAGCGCGATTCCCGTAATAGACTTGCTGGACCCATCAAAAACCACCCTGCACTTGGTGGTGGTGGTGCTTGGCTTGAGCACAGCGTGGTGAGGAAGATAGAATGGGTGAGAAAGGGTGGTGTCTTGCTACGGATCTGCGGAAATTATATGGCCATATGGGGTTATATGCCCCATCTACAAGAAAGGCGACAAACTGGAGTGTGAGAACTTTCGAGCGATCACCATCCTTAATGCCGCCTACAAAGTGATATCCCAGATCATCTTCCGTCGTCTGTCACCATTAGTGAACGAGTTCGTGGGAAGTTATCAAGCCGGTTTCGTTGACGGCCGCTCGACAACGGACCAGATCTTTACTGTACGGCAAATCCTTCAAAAATGCCGTGAATACCAGGTCCCAACGCACCATCTGTTCGTTGATTTCAAGGCGGCATACGACAGTATAGACCGCGTAGAGCTATGGAAAATTATGGACGAGAACAGCTTCCCTGGAAAGCTTACCAGACTGATCAAAGCAACGGTGGATGGTGTGCAAAACTGTGTGAAGATCTCGGGCGAACACTCTAGTTCGTTCGAATCGCGCCGGGGACTAAGACAAGGTGATGGACTTTCGTGCCTGTTGTTCAACATTGCGCTAGAAGGTGTCATGCGGAGAGCCGGGTGTAACAGCCGGGGAACGATTTTCAACAGATCCAGTCAATTTATTTGCTTCGCGGATGACATGGACATTGTCGGCCGAACATTTGCAAAGGTGGCAGAACTGTACACCCGCCTGAAACGTGAAGCAACAAAAGTTGGACTGGTGGTGAATGCGTCAAAGACAAAGTACATGCTTGTGGGTGGAACCGAGCGCGACAGGGTCCGCCTGGGAAGCAGTGTTACGATAGACGGGGATACCTTCGAGGTGGTCGAGGAATTCGTCTACCTCGGATCCTTGCTAACGGCTGACAACAACGTTAGTCGTGAAATACGAAGGCGCATCATCTGTAGAAGTCGGGCCTACTACGGGCTCCAGAAGAAACTGCGGTCGAAAAAGATTCGCCACCGCACCAAATGTGTCATGTACAAGACGTTAATAAGACCAGTAGTCCTCTACGGACATGAAACATGGACAATGCTCGAGGAGGACTTGCAAGCACTCGGAGTATTCGAGAGACGGGTGCTTAGGACCAGGTGCAGAACGACTTGGCGAGCGTGGGGCGTATTCGAGGATGGAGAGATGCGGCCTCGAACCGTGTATTGTGGCGTCAAATTGTTGATTCAGTGTTATCTGTATAGATGTAGACTAAATAAATGAAAAAAATGGCCAAGGTCGAGATACTCAGCCATGAAGCCGACATACTGAGCTTTCAGATCGGGATTTTTGATTAACCGACGGAGAGCGCCAGCTTTGGAGTCGCCAAGATGACTCAAGATGCATTTCTTCTTGGGAAGGTGCACAATGGACCAACACTTGATTCATCATGGGTGGTGGTTTCTGTAAAGTATTGCTCACAAGCTGCTTCCACTTTGGAGAGTCTCCGACTGGTGGGACAGCTTTCAACTTCCCACAATCGAGATAACTGTCTATCGAGCTCCTTCGTTGTGCACAGGAGTGCGTCTTTTGATACACCGGGCTTGAACAGCGGTAGATATAGAACCACTAATTACCCACCCAAGCACGGTACGCTGTAGAACTGGATGACTTGTTGGAGAACCGGTTCCAACCGGTAGTTGACCTTCTCGAAGAAGACTGAAGAAAAGTAAATATGCTTGCAATATGCTTCTGCGGGTGTAGACCCAGAAGCTGAACGATTCTTTTGGTAATAAAAATTGAGAATCCAGCAGGCTTCTAACAAGTGTGGACTTTTCGGAGCGGGCAAGGACTTTCACCACGGCAGTAGACAGCAGGACAGTTGAGTAGGTAGCTTTCGATGAGCTGGTGGCAGCTAACGCATTCGGAGTGGATGGCCTTTGGGTGGTGGACGAGGAATTTGAGGCAAATAAAATAGGTACAGATATCAGGGCCGGTATCACGGACTCGTCATCACTGCAGTACTGGAGGTATATTGCTAGGTCCGAGTTGGTGGTTTTGCTTGGAGTAGGGCTGCACACCATGTGATCAACAATCGCTTGTTGTCGTACCGACTAACCATAAAATCCCACGCAATCTTATTGTTGCGTTTGCAAACAAAACTTTTTATTTCCGATTTGGTACATCGGCAACGGAAGGTTAAAATTTTATATTTATTTATGACAAATTTGATTGAATACATTAGATCTATGCTAATTATAGTTTAAGTATTTTAGATTTTGATTTAGGGTTAGACGATTTAATTGTGCAGTATTCATTCATTTATTTAGTTTACATCTAAACAGATAACACTGAATCAACAATTTGACGCCACAATACACGGTTCGAGGCCGCATTTCTCCATCCTCGGATACGCCCCACGCTCGCCAAGTCGTTTTGCACCTGGTCTGCCCACGCCGTCTCGTACCTGCCGGATCGGAAGCGAACACCATCTTTGCAGGGTTGCTGTCCGGCATTCTTGCAACATGTCCTGCCCATCGTACCCTTCCGGCTTTAGCTACCTTTTGGATACTGGGTTCGCCGTAGAGTTGGGCGAGCTCATGGTTCATTCTTCGCCGCCACACACCGTCTTCTTGCACACCTCCGAGTGCTTGCAAGTCCTCCTCGAGCATTGTCCATGTTTCATGTCCGTAGAGGACAACCGGTCTTATAAGCGTCTTGTACATGACACAGCCCGTAGTAGGCCCGACTTCCACAGATGATGCGCCTTCGTATTCCACGACTAACGTTGTTGTCAGCCGTTAGCAATGATCCGAGGTAGACGAAATCCTCGACCACCTCGAAGGTATCCCTGTCTATCGTAACACTGCTTCCCAGGCGAGCCCTGTCGCGCTCGGTTCCGCCCACAAGCATGTACTTTGTCTTTGACGCATTCACCACCAGTCCAACTTTTGTTGCTTCACGTTTCAGGCGGGTGTACAGTTCTGCCACCTTTGCAAATGTTCGGCCGACAATGTCCATGCCATCCGCGAAACAAATAAATTGACTGGATCTGTTGAAAATCGTACCCCGGCTGTTACACCCGGCTCTCCGCATGACACCTTCTAGCGGAATGTTGAACAACAGGCACGAAAGTCCATCACCTTGTCTTAGTCCCCGGCACAATTCGAACGAACTGGAGTGTTCGCCCGAAATCTTCACACAGTTTTGCACACCATCTACCGTTGCTTTGATCAGTCTAGTAAGCTTCCCAGGGAAGCTGTTCTCGTCCATAATTTCCCATAGCTCTACGCGGTCTATACTGTCGTATGCCACCTTGAAATCAACGAACAGATGGTACGTTGGAACCTGGTATTCACGGCGTTTTTAAAGGATTTGCCGTACAGTAAAGATCTGGTCCGTTGTCGAGCGTTGATAACTTCCCACGAACTCATTCACTAATGGTGACAGACGACGGAAGATGATCTGGGATATCACTTTGTAGGCGGCATTAAGGATGGTGATCGCTCGAAAGTTCTCACACTTGACTTGACGCCTTTCTTGCCTTGCTTTATTGGTCTTTAGTTGTTGAATGGCATCCTTAACTTCCCTCAAGGTGGGGGCTGGTTGGCTCTCATCGTCCGCTGAACTAACGTAGTCATCTCCTCCGCTGCCTTGACTTTCACTGCCTGTACTCTCAGCGCCATTCAGATGTTCCTCGTAGTGCTGCTTCCACCTTTCGATCACCACACGTTCGTCCGTCAAGATGCTCCCATCCTTATCCCGGCACATTTCGGCTCGCGGCACGGAGCCTTTGCGGGATGCGTTGAGCTTCTGATAGAACTTGCGTGTTTCTTGAGAACGGCACAGCTGTTCCATCTCCTCGCACTCCGCTTCTTCTCCTGAAAAAGGCGGGTCTGCTGTCTCCGCTTCCGTCTATAACGTTCCACGTTCTGCCGGGTACCTTGCTGCAGCGCGACCGCCCGCGCTGCGTCCTTTTCCTCCAGAATATGTCTGCACTCTTCGTCGAACCAATCATTCCGTCGACTTCGTTCCATATACCCGACGTTGTATTCCAGCAGTCCTCAAGAGGGACCCCATCGAGCTCACCCTCTTCCGGCAACGCTGCCTCGAGATGCTGCGCGTATGCAATGGCGACATCAGGTTGCTTCAGTCGCTCTAGGTCGTACCGCGGCGGTCGTCGGTACCGAACATTGTTGATGACGGATAGTTTTGGGCGCAGTTTAACCATCACCAGATAGTGGTCAAAGTCGATGTTAGCGCCACGATATGTCCTGACATCGATAATGTCGGAGAAGTGCCGTCCATCAATCAGAACGTGGTCGATTTGTGATTCTGTCTGCAGTGGTGATCTCCAGGTGTACCGATACGGGAGGCTGAAGTATATAGGTTCAATAGATTCCAACAACTTATAATTATTTACTCACTTCACTATGGTGGTATCGCGTCAAGCTCATCACCGAACAGACTAAAGCCACGGTAGCTTTAGGTAGCCAAAGGTAGACAAAGGGCACGGCATGTTGCAAGAATGCCGGACAACAACCCTGCAAAGATTGTGTTTGCTTCCGATCCGACAGGTACGAGACGGCGTGGAGCACAGCGAGCGTGGGGCGCATTCGAGGATGGAGAGATGCGGCCTCGAACCGTATATGGGGCCGTACACATATTACGTAAGCACTTATTCTGTTAATGTCTTACGCGCCATATAAATAAAAAATCTTTTGTATGGGAAAAATCTTACATGGGGGGAGGGGGGGAGTCAAAAAACCCTGAAAAATTGCTTACGTAATAAGTGCACGGCCCCTATTGTGGCGTCAAATTGTTGATTCAGTGTTATCTGTTCAGATGTAAACTAAATAAATAAATAAATAAATAAATAAATCACAAGTTGAGCTCTAAACGCAATTCAGCGGAACGGCGACGGAAACGGCAGATTTGACAGTATGCCCATATATTTTTTGTCAAGTTTTCCGTTTCCGTCGCCGTTCCGCTGAATTTGATACCCATATTGCCAGGTACAAACTGATTACATTTTTGGCCGCTATCCCGGGTTAATCAGGGACTTCCGGAACCTGATACAAAGTGGCCAGATGAGTTGAAACAAAGAAACAAAAATGGCATATTCGCAAAGTTCTATGGTATCTGAATGGTTCCAGTTTTGGCCACACCCCTTGGTGGCCTAATTTGTAATTATTCGGCTGGTCACAATCCGAAAAGCATTTTTCTGTTCCAATACATGATGTCTGGTGGTAGTGACAATCATTTTGTGTGAAATTGAGGAAAATTATTCCGTTTCATTTGACAAATCTCATTGAAGTCCCAAAAAAATGCCAATTTGACCGCACGTGACCTAGTGACCCTCGAGATAAATTCGGCCACAAATTCGGGACACTTCCGATTCTAATAATATATTCCCGGCAACTAAAAACCTGTACGAGTCCAATGCTGAAAAAATTAAGCAAATCCGTCAAATATTCTATAAGCAGTGGCATTTTTAATTCGACTTTCACCACTTGGTTGTATACGGGTTAAACGGATTGTTCGATTATCCCCGAATTGCATTTTTAACTAGGTACCAACTTATCAAAAAACTAGCTGTTGTTCAACTATTTTGTACAAGAACCCTGGTGCGTACTAAGAATCGGAAAAAAACGCCTTCGCGTTTGGCAAAAGCTGGCAAAAGATGCACGTTATATGCTCGAAAGCTAATTCCAGCGCTTGACAAGGGCAGTAAATGTCAACATTTTTCCCTAGCAATCCGCGTGTGATGTGCCTATTGTACCTACCTAATTTAGCAGTTTGTGTTCCTATGCCTTTTCCATCAATTCGACCTGGCAGACGGATCACATGTTTCCTGGCGATGGAGACGCATGGCTTTTTGTTCCAAAATATTCTGTTCATGTTGTGTTTTGAAGCTACTGCGAAACAACCAACTAGGTACTTGCAAGCCAAGACGTAGGATTCCTTAACCAGAGCCGACGAGTTTGATTTTAGGTTCAGAATAGAATGTTTTCGGATGAAAAACACTATCGTCTCTCTGAGCATTGTTATTTGCACATAAGATTCAATGGGAGACATCGAAAACCTTCCACGCTGTTGTTTATTTCAAATGCTAATAAGTACATTAACTTGTAAGGGCAAGTTCTAGTTGGCATATAGAGCCGTGAGGGAAGTCATTTATAGTTAATTTCCATCTCACATATTATTAATGGTGCCACTGTAGATAATTGAATCGTATCAAATGGTCAGGGCTCTGCCAAACCGCGCCAGGCGGTTTTTAACTGACTTTTGATCACCTGTCATAAGACAAGTTTAGTACTATTCCATTCAATTGTTGGCACCATAATTTATCCATATTTTTTGTTGGCGCATAGTGCGATTTTACAAAACCTGAAGCAGTAATTGGGTTATCATGCGGAACAGTGCTTCATGAATCATGATTCAATAAACCAACAAACAGTGCTACAAACAGTACCTTGTTTTCTGTCCGCATGAAACAGACTGCAAACATTTCATTACCTAGCAACTTATCTAATAACGGAGTCTATTCCAGACGGTCTTCTTTCTACATCATCATCACCTGCCGAATGCTGCTCACTCCGCATATCAAATCCCAAGCTTACCGCCCAAACAAACTCCCCCACCTCGGGGTCTGCGTTCTCCGTCTTCGATGTAACTTCATTCCTATAATACATTCGTGGGTAGGTATGTAGCAGCCCCATATATCGACTGTGATACGGTAACCCCATCATGGGAGGATGCTCTCTATGGATTTCCTTTCCGTTTGCTTCAACGATGTAATAAGTAAAGACTTCCTCCTCACCTGGCAAACAGACGGTATTTATGCCGACCTGAGAGGATGCCATTTCCACACCTGGGCAAACCAGACGGTATGTGTGGTTCATACCCACGAGTTGCTCATCACTTTCCATCAACGTGATCCTTTTTCAGTCTGATTCGCTGTGCCACTTTTCCCTCCTTTAACTTGATTCCGTTAAGCACCACCTTTACCTGAAAACTACTAAATGAATATGTAGAACCGCTGGAGATACATGACCAGTAATTTTTTTTCAAATGAAACTGACTAGTTTATCGGCTTGACATTCAACAAGATACTGCATATGAATATTATTCAACGAATGATTTGAAGTCACAGAGATTCGCTATCAGCTCTGCACCCTGCAGTCGCTTTCATTGCCCGGCATTCGGAAAAGCGTCAAACTAGGATGAGACAGATAGAAGCAGCAACGGACGGTATCGTTGAGGTGCGTAAGTTTTAAGTACTTTATGCCTTTTTACACGTTCATGTTTGTTTTACTATGATTTGAAAATGGGGTGCACTTCGTACTGTGCGTAACTAGACCAGCTGCTGTCGCAGGTGAGTGAGATTTAAATAAAATAAACTATTTGATTCGTTATGCTTGGCAGCAAAACGTGTTCGCTCCATTTATGCACTTTGCTTTTTTCCTTCTCCTGTCGATAGAATAGGATCGTTGGAAGCTTACGCTGATTGGGTTGTTCGAGACTTACGCGTAATTGTTTCCCGCTTACTACTTCCCATGGGAAATTGACCGTCTGTTGATTCAATCGTGATAGGCGATTGGGAGACAAGCGTTATTAGATACAGTATCTTTCAAGTGTTTTGTCATTATATATTTGGTAGAACCTGCAGAAAATTATCTTATCATTATCATATTATATTATCATTATCATATTATCATTATCAGCAAGCAGAAGATTTGAGAACTTACCATCGTGGACTTGTGTCGACTTGGACGCAACTAGCTCAGCTCGACAGGCAACAAAAAAAAAAAAAAACAAAATAAAACGAAAGACTTAATTTACTTAAGGTGAAGGTTGGTTGAGTACACAATAATGATATGGTTGTATTTGTGAGATGGAATCGTTTTCCATACAGCAATAGTATTGGTGTAACATTAATTGAACACGAATACTGAGCAACAGATGAACTGTCAAACAATGTTTACATTTGTTTCCAGGATCAATTCACTTTAGTTCTGGGTGTAACTTTCTTGTTAGTTTAACACAGTGGCGTAGCCAGAAAATTGGTCTGGGGGGGTTTTCTGAACATTTTTTTTTTGAAAAAAAAATTTTCTTCTAAAAATTTTGTCTCTGGGGGGGGTTTATGCCCAAAACCACCCCCGTGGCTACGCCACTGGTTTAACATCTAAACTATTATTTTAGATTTTCAATTGTTTTTCATTAGTTTTAAGCACGAAAATGAGGATTTAGACAAATGATAAATAAATGATAGCATTTATAAATATTATCTGTTTACCTACATAAAATGCATACGTTTGTTGTTTGTGTTGTGCTGGCAAATAAAAAGCTTATACGTTTATATTACTGTGACATGCAGCTTACGAGCATAACAAGAACACGAAGAGTATACTGAAAAAAAGTTCCTAAAAATAAGTCTAAAGTACTCAATTTACGAAGTTCAAATGTTTAACTCACTAGTAGGTAGTTTTCTCACTCTCTCTCTCTCATGAATGATATTAAACAGAGCTGCATCGATTCAATCATAGTCCCGGATGATTGAAAATAGCATAAATTTGAGTTGGGGAACCTAGGGGTGGGTTAAAATTCAACGCGGAATTAAAGCCAAAATGTTTGCATTTTACTTACTCTTGGTTTCTTCCACGCAAGGGTGGATTTGAGTAAAAAGAACCCAAAAGTAAAATGACTAGTGGTTCCGTGTAGTGTGCTTTTAATCAAATAAAATAACAAAGAATTATATATTATTATATCTCATTATGTTGAGCAAACGATTCAGTTTTATTATATTCATTATAGTTTACCCATCCTCCAGAAGGGTCTATATTTTCACATTTTTAACAAGCTTTTTGCCTTTCTCGTACACTAAGTGTACGTAAAGGCTATAATACTGCTTCAAAAACAAAATTTTGATAGGAGGCCCGGAGGGCCGATTCTTATATACCGATCGACTCAGCTCGACGAATTGAGGTGATGTCTGTATGTGTGGATGTATGTGTGTGTGTGTGTATGTGTGTATGTGTGTATGTGTACAAATTTTGTAGACACACTTTTTTGAACTTCCCATTGTCCGATTTGCTCGCAACAAATTGCAGTTGATGCGGAATTCAGTCCCATTGTTTGCTATTGAAAATTAGATCAATAGCTCATCGTAATCTGGAGTTATGGCCAAAAAACTGTTTTTGCGTATAAAAAAATAGCAAAATGTTCTACACTGAACTTTCCTAGATTCGAACTGCCGACCTTTGGGGTGGAAAGCGCTTACTATACCACAAAACCATCGGGACACACATGGTATGAGTAAATATAAGTTGTACAGTATTCATCAAATTGGTATACGTTCATTTCTTTTCAAAGCCACAGAGTTCACTCTGCTAGGATAACGGTACCAATATTGGAAGTATTATTAAATCAATGAAAGAAAATATATTTGATAAAATCAATAGTGGTTCTAAATTGATAGTTTTAATGCATTAACTGATAGACAAACTTTGAATTTGCTAGACATGAAATTGGATTCATTTCGCCTTGATAATTATTCTAAATTTCTTGGAGGTAAAATGAGCTCCACTATACCGCCGTCGCAAGCATAATCGTCCAATAATGATTTTGCATGGAAGAAAATATGGAACAGTTACGCTTGCGGCGGCAGTATATAGGTAGGAAAGCCAATTTGTTGGGGAAACTATTGTTTTCAATTAGTATTCATAATGGCATAATTACAACGTGTCGTATCAGTTAAGAAATGCAATGATGGACAATATTATTAAGAACCCATTGTCTTCACTGAAGGCATGATCGCCCTATAAGTGTTTATTTGGGTAACCTCTAACGAAGAGAAAACTGTTCAATAATTAATAACGTTTCTCTTTACTAAACGTAATCAGGCCCATTTTTCTATTATTTTGCTATCATGCGCTCGCATACCCTATATACGAGTGAACTTCTCACGTGGCAGCTATTTTTGTGGCGTTCAATCAGCGTATGGGAGCGCAGCTGGTGTACGTGAGGACGCTATGCAAGCACATTTCGGTGGGAGCGAACGGCACTGCATTCGCTTCAGTCGCTTGCCGTCGGATGAATATCGCAGAAGGAAGCATCACCAACACACCGCTTTGGCCCTGACGGAAGCGAGTAAACAAAATGGGGGCCGGGTGATGCTTTTTTATTTCACCCGGTAAGGGATATAAGGCGTCAATTTTAAAATAATTGTTAAAACGTTAAAACACATTTTAGCCGAAAATAGCTAGATTTTTCGGGTTCGAAATTTAATTTACTTTTAACATGAAAGTCTAATTATTTCGATTAAAAACATGTGTAAATATGTAGCCTAACATATAGGTGAAGATTTCGGCTATCTGTTGCTGGTGTTGGATTGCGTTGGAGTGCTCTCGGCTCTCAGATTTGACAAATCGATGTTTTAATCTTTAACGCAGAGAAGTCGTTTTAAAAATTTGGTATTGAGTTATAGAAAAGAAAAATTGTTTATAAATATGTTTTCGAAAAAAAAGAGAACCGAACGAGAGTCGAACATAGACTCTCTGAGTGAGAGCCTAGAACGATACCCCTCAGCTATCTTTACTTCTTGGAAGAGCGGTGATCGAAGTATAACAGGTTACACGCAATTTGCACTGATCATCGGCTGCTTGTGCATTCGTGTGGCAACGCACCGGATGCTGTGTTTAGGTTCCGTAGCATATTTAAATCATCTGGCGTTGAAAAACATATACGATTGAGTCTACGTTATGTGCTTTTGTGTCAATTCATTCAGATATGTCACCTAATATTCATAGTGTTTTGATGTGCAGGGGAGCAACATCAATTTCAACGTTTAATTTGAATCCTCTGTAATGCAGTCTTCCTGGCGTTACAGCAAATAATCTATATTGGCACAGTATATATAGAACATAGCTTTTCTAACAATTAGTTTGTAAATAAAACAATTGATTTTAGTAAATGGTTTTGATTTTCTACAAATATTAACTTACTATATTCCTAATTTTCGCTTGCATATCTTCTTTAAGGTTTTGATAGTTAATTAATTCATGCTATACATAAGTCCTAAATCTTGGACTTCGCTAGACCAATTAATTGGAACCCCATTCATAGTGATAACATATATGTTTGAAGTTTTCAAATATCACTCGGATTATGTGGGAGAAGCTGAGTTTCGGAAAGATTCGGAGAAAATGTTCCATTCTTGCAAGTCAACGGAAAATGTATCCAAACTTTTCTACAGTCCAAGCATATTTTGGATCATGTAGTAATCTCAGTTCGATCATTTAGTTTGTCGATGACTCATCCCGGAGGTTAAATTTCAAAACGTGTTTTATGGTGGACTTCTGGTGCGAAAATTTTTCGACAGCTCTGCCCTACAGTTTGTTGTTTTAATTCTAATAATCGATTTAAAGCACTAGTTTGTAATAACTTATACTGAATGATAACAATTTTTTTTATTAGTTATTATTAGTCAGTATAAGTTACTGCAACTAGCGCTATCATTTTGTTATTAGTGCAAAAGAAACAACAATAACGCAGAGTTGTATAAACCTTCGCACTAGAAGTCCACCATACATCACGTTTGAAATTCAACCTTTGGAATGAGTTATTGACAAACTACTAAATGTATAGGTTTGATAATTAATAAACTAATTAAGTATAATATTAGGTATGCAATCAGTATGATATAAAGTATTACACATTATTGGTCCAAGTATGCTGACTTAGGTAACACCAGCTCTGTCACGAGTAATCTATCAGATTGTGTACATGGATAGTTTACCTGTATGGAGTGAACTGATAAATAATTTTGGATCTTTTGGATTTTGGATACAAAAGCAAACTAAAATTAATTAGTTCTAATCCAACCATCGTACCATCACTGTGAAATGCTCTCCATATGAAAAAAAAGCAACCATAGTAGAATTATCTTCAGATTTTATAAGGTTGGATCTAACTCGTTAATTTTAGTTGAAAAGTGGTTGAATGTCAATGACAAAAACGAAGCTGCTATCAGAAAAAAATGAATTCTTACCAATATGAAGAATCATACTATTCAAAACAATAATTAAAAGGCTAGCTTATTGATTGGGTGACAGAAGCCTAAGCTGGATTCTGACTTCAAACTGGGAAGCACTCGAATGTTTGCCAACTGGAAACATTTTTTGTTCTATATCCCGGGATTTTTTTGTAATACTAAAATAAATGCTAATACTAAAATAAAACGTCACTGCATTCGCTTCAGTCGCTTGCCGTTGGATGAATATTGCAGAAGGAAGCATCACCAACACGCCCCATTGGTCCATCACCCCGGCAAGGGTGAAGGGCGTCAATTTTAAAATGATTGTTAAAATGTTAAAACACATTTTAGCCGAAAATAGTTAGATTTTTCGGGTTTGAAATTTAATTTTCTCTTAGATTGGCAACATGAAAGTCTAATTATTTCGATTAAAAGACATGTGTAGATATGTAGTCTAACATGTTATACTTCGGCTACCTAAATACTTCGGCTACCTGTTGGTGGTGTTGGATTGCGTGGGAGTGATCTCACCTCTCAGATTTGACGAATCGATGTTTTAATCTTAGTTTACAAACGCAGAGAAGTAGTTTTAAAAATGTGGTATTGAGTTATAGAAAATAAAAATTGTTTATAAATATGTTTTTGAAAAAAAAAAATGAGAACCGAACGAGTGTCGAACACAGGGTTCTCTGAGTGAGAGGCTGGAACGTTACCCCTCAGCTATCTTTACTTCTTGGATGAGTGTTGATCGAAGTATAACAGCTTATACGCAATTTGCACTGATCATCGGCTGCTTGTGCATTCGTGCGGCAACGCACCGGATGCTGTGTTTGAAGATTTCAAATAGCACTCGGATTTTGTGGAAGAAGCTGAGATTCGGTAGGATTTGAAGAAAATTTTTCTTTTTGGCAAGTCAATGGAAAATGTATCCAAACTTTTCTACAATCCAAGCATGTTTTGGATCATGTAGTAATCTAAGTTCGATCATTTAGTTTGTCGATTACTCATACCAGAAGTTAACTTTTAAACGTGTTTTATGGTGGACTTCTGGTGCGAATATTTTTCGACATTTATCCTCTGGAATGAGTTATTGACAAACTACTAAATTATCGAACCTATTTTACTAAATGATCGAAAACATCCTTGCTATAATCCATAACAAGTTACTCTAAGGCAATCAACGATTTTTGATTTCCTGATAGAATAATATCAGGTATGCAATCAGTATGATATAAAGTATTACACATTATTGGCCCAAGTATGCTGATTTCGGTAACACCAGCTCTGTCACGAGTTATCTATCAGATTTTTTACAGTGATAGTTTACCTGTACAGAGTGATCTGATAAATAATTTTAGATCAGTTCATTATAATATATACAAAAACAAATTAATATGAATCAATTTTAATAAAACCTTCGGTTAATCACTCCGAAATGCTCTCCATATGAAGAAAAGCAACCATAGTAAAATTCCCTTCAAATTTTATTAAGTCGGATCAAATTCGTAAATCTTAGGTAAAAGTGGTTGACTGTCAATGACAAAAACGGAACTGCTATCAGCAAAAAATGAATTCTTATCTATATGAAGAATCATACTATTCAAAACAATAATTTAAAAAAGGCTAACTTATTGATGAGTGCCAGAAACCTAAGCTGGATTCTGACTTCAAAACAAGAAACACTCGAAAGTTTGTCAAATGACCAACATTATGGATCATATATCCAAAACTATGGACCATATTACCGAATTGGATCATAATCACGATCATAATCAAAAAGATTAATTGAATTCTTCAATTAATCTTTATGGATACGCCTGAGCTATTTTTGGATTTAAGGTAGCGTTTTATGGAACATTCAGATGTTATTTATGGATCGTTTTTCATTTTTTATGGATCGTTTTTGTGCATTTAACGGTACAAAGTAAGGCTGCCATAAACAAATGTGAAAAATATGTTTGTCAACCCTTTTGAACGAGCGAGAAAGGCATCATCACCGCTAGGTGGATTACTCAGGGTTTTTTATGGTAATTTTCTTCACTTTTCGTTGGTCTTTTTTCAAAAGTAGCACTGTTGAACCATCTTCAGAGATAGCTATAAGGTATGAAACATAAAAATCCGATTAGATATAAGGAGAAATCATCAACAACATATTGAGGGTATTACCGTCTGGCACACAACACAGATAATTATGACATGAGTCAACGAACATCCTGGTTCCACCCATTACGATGGAATGTCGGTCTCTCAATGACCGCAGCAAGAGGCCGATAATATGACGATTACTCTTGAGAAAATTCCAGGTATTTGTGGTTTGCAATATAAACTCACATTTTTTGTTCTTTGTAGACTCTCTTGAGCCTATTATTTCTGGAACATATTTGGATAGTATTCGCCCGAACGCAAATTCTTCCATTTGAGCCATTGTCAGATCAGATAGTAACAATTGTTTTGAAGATTCGCTCATCTGAAAAATGAAATATTTTTAAATCAATATCATCGTATGCTTTTCAGAGGAAAACAGCAAATTCATGGATGAACTAAACCGTTTTTTTTTTTAATATTTTAACCGGGTCCAGAAAGAAATGAAAAAATCTCTCACTGTGTATACCCTTACGATATATGTATAACATATCGTGAGCAACATTCTCCGCAAACTGATACTGATAGCATGTTCTATAGTCATGGAATTTCAAATAATGAGTTACTTCTACATTCTGATATGTTTATTTCCACATGAGTGTTCATCAAGAGAACATTGGCTTGGTGGCAGGATATTACGAGCATATGGAGACGCATGGTACATTTGTGCATTAACGGCTTATGACTAAACTTATTGAGAAAATTTCAACACATCTGTTAATGTTTAAGAATACTAGCATACGTGCGGAAACTTGTATTATTGAAAGCATGTATCAAATAACATGTTGGGAAGTAAGTGTTTGTGGTTAAAAAGGCGAATACCGCTATCAGGAGATCATGAGAACTACTACCAAAGTTCAGAAGACACCGATGATCCAGCATGCGGCATATGGACAGTCCCAATGCAACTATGATCTAACACTCAATTGAGAGCACACTTTACAAACATTGTTGTTAAAATGATCTCACAAAATTAACATATTTTCAAATTAATACCTCGTATTTCTTTTTTAATGCTAGAATATCGATTTCGATACTCATATTTTGCTCTGCTGCGTCGACTGCATCTTCTCCATAGTCCCTTTCGATCTCCTCATAAGCAACAGGTTTGCGCCTTACAAAACCCGGGCTACTCTGAATTTTTTTCGTGCACATGTATGCTGCATTTTTCCTTTGAAACATTCTTCTCAACCAATATCCAGGACGTTCTCCAGTGTATCGATACATATATTCGTCGTGCCATTTGTAACCTTCATTATGCTGAAGTACTGTTATGAAAACTCTTCTTTGGTAGGATCCTCTACTCATTGTGTCGACGCGTTTTCCTACATTGTATTTACTCAATCTACAATATAAGTTTTCAACCCTAAAACGATAAAAAAAATCTTGAAAAGCGCAATTTTCAGTAAGTAACATAGGAATTACAAGTTGCTTGTCCTGTTTTCACTGAAAAACTCTGCCTTAGCAGCGGATTTTTCCACCGCCAGAGTTATCTTATCCCATATCCCATGAGATTGAAATTCCAATACTATGTTCTGGGATTCTGTCACATCCTGTTTATTCTTACAAAAATATGACCTACAGTCATCATGAACACCAAACGCATGAAAAGGGGCGTTTCGAATGTCGTGTCTGAGTCCTTCTACGTCTTCTCCGTTGGTTTCATCAGCACAATGTTTAATTGCAGATCGTATTCCACGGGTTATGCGATCGATTGATTTTGTCATAGTATTAGCGAATTGTTTCGGACATTTTATCTGAAAAAAATATTTTAATTTCTTAATTTTTCGATTGAATTGGATACGGATTTAATTTGATTTGGATTGAATTTGGATTGGATTTAAATCATATGTGGATTAGTTTTGATTCGTATTTGGATTGGATTTGAACTGGAATTCGATGGGATTTGCATTGAATCTAGATTGGTTTTAAATGGGATTTATTTTGAATTTGAATTTGATTTATATTGGATTTTTTTCGGATTGGATTTGGTTTGGATTGAAATCATTCATATTTGAAATATATATTCTAGGAAAGATCCATTAATTACGCAACGCAAACCTATAAACATGTATTCTATGATTATCAATTTTGGCTCACCATAATAGGTTAATATTTACATACCTGGCGAGTATTGCATAACGTCCCCATTGATCATAGAAAGTGAATTACTTTCGGGATCAGCTGAACCAAAACTGGCATTCCAGTCAGTCGTCGCACCAAATGCAGTCGTTGCTTCAATGTCCTCATGTCCATCATCATCAAAATATCAAGCTGGGAATAATTTCTGATGAAATTATGCCAGTTATATTTTGGCACGAATCTTTCAAAAAGTGCGTTTAAAGCGGGTTATTATTAGTTGTGACGAAAAATATGGAACGTATTTTTTTCTGTATTCAGTTCCGAGTGTGCTACGGTGGATAATAGTGCCCTGGACAGTGGTTTAGAAAAATGGTCATTATTTGCAAAGAAGAACAATAAAATTCACGAAGAAGACAAAATTGGGAAGTGAAAAGTTAATGAGCAAAAAATGAAGAAAATACTGGATATTTGTATCGGAATTTGATTAGAATATGAGGATTATATTTCAACATACTTCGAGTTACTAAATCTTCATTCTTATATCAGGTTAGTAGCTTCAAATCATCATTTTAATCAGTCGCTCCTTGGGACAACAGAAAGGGGAGGACTGAGAGGAGGAGGAAGTGAGGGGGACGCAAGGAGCCATATTTCCGGCCATTACGGAACTCCTCCAACTATGTCCTTAAGCTGATCACAAATAACCTGGGCCTCCTTAGCCGTGTGGTAAGACGCGCGGCTACAAAGGCTCTGTCCCAGTGTGGGGATATAATGCCAATAAAAAGAAGAAGAAAATCACAAATTACAATGAAATTAAATGTGTAAGAGAGTAAATTCTATGCTAATTTGCTTCCAGAACCCCAGTGGAATTTTCTCCTTTAAAGGGATTCATTAGATTCTTGCAAAGCAAAGCATATCTGAATTATGATTTCAACACTAAATTTAATATTTTAAGACTAAATAGGAAATATTTTCCCATGGTTCATTTCGCATAGTTGATTTACTCATTACATTACATTGATCATTAAAATTTATCGACTTCCATCGCCTCGTCAAGATAAACACTTGTGGAATTCGGCTTGGCTGTGCAAACCTTGTGGGTCATCTCGTTGGGGCACATCAGGAGAATCACCTCTCAAACCCAGTGCTCCTGCAGGAACTTGTTGAGGAACTGTTGGGTTATCTCAAGCTAAACTAAGATCTTGTAGTCACCTTGGCTACCTTTGGGAGCTTCAGGCTCCAGTTGGTATCAGCTACAAGTGAAGTCAGATCAGAAATATCGGCGTTCAACAGGACAACACGGAGCGACAACCAGAGTGGACGAGAGTATGCTACAAACACACTACTTTAAACTTCATCAGCCTGGGGGCAGCAGGGACCATGTCCAAGGGCTTGACGACCCCTCCCCAGCTGTCTGTGAGTCAGGGAGAACTGCCTAGGGCGTGGTGGGATTTAGCAGTGGGCTCTGCTAAAATCCCTCCCAAAAAACCACAAGTGCCCGTAATCAGACTCTATCAAAGCGACTGTGTGCCGCTTCAAAAGCACAAGCCCAAGAAATGCTACTGGCATATCAGGGTTGATACCAGTAAAACCCGGATTATGGCATACTGGTTGCGTGTATTGGTCTTGTATCTGGATATTGTTATATTGTGAAGCGAGGGCTGGCAGTCTGACATTCTACTCTCTTAGTAGGGCCGACTCGAACTCGACTCGAAACGGCGAGTGGGCTAATGGCTAGGCTGTCTTCCGTCCCATAAAACCGTGGCGGGCCTTGTAGCACGCTGCCCAATCCTGCCATCCAGCTTTGCCTACTGGGTGGGAGTAGGCTCAGATGCCCTTTCCTGACTTGCGCTGATCTGGCTCTGAACACGCAAGTGTCAATCATCGCATGGCCTCTCTGCTTGCCCCAAGGCAGGCATAGATAACCATGGGATCACTAAAGGCGACTACTCCAGTAGGATTCGGCGGCAGCCGCAAGGGGGACCCATACAGCAATGAGCATTGAACGTAATCAGTCTTTGGAGTTGGAGGTGACGGACCCCTTTGCCAATAGGGGTCTAGCGAGGTCCCCTATTAAAGAGGGGGCGAGTGGAGTGACGGCTGCTGCTATTGGCAGTACCGAAGAGTCTCCAGTGTTGGTGAGGAGTAGCCATGCCTGCACGCCTGACGAGACACTACCAGGGATACGGGAGGGTGCCCGAGCAACTCGACGAGATCATCGAGTTCGTAAGCGGCAGGCAGATAACACCAACAAGGAGCTTAAGCAGAGCCTGTTGGTGCTCCGGCAAGCTGTTCGTGTCGCAAGACAAGAACAGGACGCTTATATCAGGCGTGTAGCGGCAGCAGAGAAGGTAGCCAAAGGTACGCATACCAAGGCCCAGCGGTGTTACTGCGGCGAAAGAGGCGACCGCCCTTACGGCCAGTGAGGGTAAGAAAACGCCAAGCTCGAAGCGACCCAAACGCGCTACCATTAAGGCAAAGCGTCGCCTGGATGGTGCACCGGAGCCTGAAGGGCGTGTGCCTAAGAAGGCAAAAGGCACTAGACAGGCACAAGTTGCTGAGCCACAAGCTGGCCCCAGCCAGCCATCGGTACTCGCCGAAGGGGATGCGAATTCTTGGCAACTGGTCAGTAGGGTGCGGAAGTCAAACACCCCTCAACCTACGAAGAAGGCGAGAGACAGAGGCGAGGCCTTGTTGGTGAAAACCGACAAGGCCAAATATGCCGATGGCCTGAAATCGCTGCGAGCGGCCGATAGCCTATCGGTCCTGGGCCAGGATGTGCGCAGCGTTAGACGTACCAAGAACGGTGAAATGATCTTCGTACTGAAGCGTGGCGCGCAATCCAGCGGGGTTGCTTACAAAAAGCTTGCCCAGGAGGTCTTGGGTGACGGCGCTCAGGTCAGGTCGTTGGGTGCGGAAGTGACTCTTCAGTGTAAGCAGCTGGACGAGGTCACGACCGCGGAAGACGTCGTCTCTGCCGTCAAAGAGCAGTGCGGCACAGAGGTTGAGCGGTCCTCTGTACGCATAAGAGGGGGATTCTTTGGTACGCAGGTAGCCTATCTCAGACTACCGGTGGCTGACGCCAAAAAGGTCACTGAGAAAGGGAAGCCTATTACAATAAAATCATTTTTACAAACATTAAAAATAAACAGTTTACAATACATTCAACAAATTAAAATGATAGACGATCTCTCTGTGCCCCGAGAGAAACGTCCAATGTGTTGCTTTTGCCCATTGCGAGATATGACGAGGTTTCCCTATTGGTCCATCAGTCAAATCCCGCAAATGTGTTTTCATTGCGTTTTGCATTTTGTCTACAACAGCCAAGGCGTTGAATACATAGCTCTATTTTGGTGTAGGATTCAGATCCTATTTGGGCACCTGAAATAATTTGTGCGCAACAACAATTAGAGTCTGTGTCTGGGAATCTCTGTTATCTATAATTTTTATTGCCTAACTTTAGGCCCAAACACAGAACATTTAGAAATGGTACGTACACAATTCCATTCAACATTTGTCACTTAGGAGAAGTAAAATAAAATAAATTACACAGGATAAAACACCATACATAGTGACAGAACTTAAAATTACTTAACTTACATCTAGGTAAGTGAAGAAACTTGTCCTCAACACCTGAGTTACAATTCCCCGTCGGGGAGCCATATTACAATAAATGTTTACAAACATACAATTATAAACAATTAACACATTGAACAAATTAAAATAACTGACGTTCTCTCTGTGCCCTGAGAGAAACGTCCAATATGTATGTTTGCAAATTGCGAGATATGACGAGGTTTCCTTATAAGATTTTGGTCCGTCAGTCAAATCCCGCAAATTATATTTTTATCGCGTTTTGCGTTCTTTGTCTACAGCAACCAACTGCTGTATTCATAGCTGGATTTGGTGTAGGATTCAGATCCTATTTGGGCACCCTCAATTAATTTGTGCCATTTGGCACCAGCAATATCAAGTGTGTCTGGGAATTTCTCTATTTCTCGGGTACTTATTCAAAAGGACGTATGTGATTTTATAAACAAGATTCAACCAAACCATCACCATATACAGATAGGGGGAGGCTTCGGCTACCTGTTGGTGGTGTTGGTTTGCGTGGGAGGGCTCTCAGATCGGACAAATCGACGTTTGAATCTTTGTTTACAAAATCACATACGTCCTTTTGAATAAGTACCCGAGATTTATAATTTTAATTGCCTATCTTCAGGCCCAATCACAGAACATTCCGGAATGGAACATTACACAATTTTACTCAAACATTCGTCACTAACATGTAAGATAAAATGAACCGTAACACAACCTTCAACCAACGGGAACGAAATTTTTGTGGATGGTCTAGAAGCATCCACAAAAATTTCGTCAATTTGATTGGAGGAAAGGTGTTGAGGAGGACTATTACTCAGGGTTGGTAGCGGGTCACTTTTTAGTGACTTGGTCACTATTATGAGCCTAGTCACTAAAAAGTCACTATTTGCATCCAAAAGTCACTAAAGTCACTATTTTTCGTAAAATGGTCACTAAAGTCACTATTTTCGCATCGTTTTACGTGCCAACACAAATATTCACACGTCTAACTGCATAGGAATTAGCGAAAGCACAATCAAAAACATTTTTTATTGTCTTTATTAAGCAGATTTTCATCCCTTAGCTGGCTCGTCTACAGATACAATCCAAAACATTGTTCTTGCACTCTTTCACACTTTTTCGCAGCTCATACAATTATCCATAAATGATAAAACTGGTGGGAATATATTTTAGTGAGACAATATTTTTAGACGGTAGTAAAATACGGGGCAAAATTTGCTATACATATATCATTCTGTCATTTTCATACACAAGCTACAGTTTCACGGAAAAATCTTCAAAATGGTTGTTGAAATTATAAACTTGGTTTAGCGACGCTGGGTAAATACCATTACGTGGTTTGTCACGGAATAAGGTTTACCATGGTCATATTGGTAGCCTCTAGCTAACCCAATAGATACCTTCCTAAATATCCAACTTTGTGATATTTATGAGGGTGTTGCCAAGTCGGTTGCCTCTTGCTAAGCTTCATCCTCTCCCTAGTTATGGTGAAGATGGGCACGGCCAGCAGTAGTAATCCTCATGCTTTTGTAATTTTTGTCTTTTCTTGATTTCTGAGTAAGGAATGTTGTCATCCGGGAATAATTTTTAAAAAACTTAATTATCACTTTTACACATTTACATCTATTCTTAACCGGAACAACAATTTAAACTACCCGACACTACACTAACAGAAGAAAGAGAGTCCGAGCCGCGTGGCGCTGGCTCTTTTATAATTTAAAATTGCTTACCAAGCTTTCCTACACACCTGTATGAAGCTTGGCGCGCAACGTGGCGTGATTTACCGGCAGAGGTTCCTAACGGCTCCTCCCTTTGAAGAAAAGCTGTCCTCAGCGTATTGATCCATGGTTTTGATTCATTCCTGTGGTATGAATGGTATGTCCGGAAACTTGCTCCTTTTCATCTCGTCTTTTGGATTCGCGTCTTCAGAGATAATCAACGTTGTCCTTTGTGGGATGAGTGATTTGATTATATAAACTGCAAAAATGGCTATTAGAAGTACAGAAACTGTCGATATTCCGCCGAAGGATAGCCATCCGAATAAATGTATGTTCCAGTGGAGGTTTTCCGTTGTCAGGTTGAGATGTTTGATGTGTTTGCGCTGTTCCAGATGAAGTTCCTGCAAGTACTCTAAAGGAATGCGGTTTATGATGACGGTTGAATTTACCTTTACTCCTATTGTTGGTATAAACGGTTTTACTGGGATTTCTATGTTGCTGTTGCTATACTCTTCCCCGTTTAGTTTTAGCATACAACTCGAAAATTGTATAAGGAATGATCCTTTCAATTCCCGTTGTTGATTTGAGCAGTTGGATGCTAATTGAATATCCGCGTTATTGATGAAAATGCTACCGTCATCCACTTTTCTGATGATGTTGCCTTTGTAGACTTTCTCCATAGGGCATTGTGCGGTTTCACCTTTCATGATTTGTTGGATGCACTCAGTCGCGGGCTCCAATTGTGACTTGGGGCATATATGAATGTCCCTGTATTTAGGACATGGAGATTTGGTACTGTATAATGTTGGACCATTCAAATAATAGTGGGAGGTCAGGAAAATCCTGGTATTGTTTGAAATTACTGATTCAACGTAGTTCAAGGTATATTCCGCATTCTTGACTCGGGGTACTTTAAGGATGTATACGATAGTGTCTTTGTTGTAGATAATATAAGCGCTAGCGATATCCAGAACGTTTTCTACAAGAGTTGTTTCCAGACCCTGGTGCACTAGGAACTGCTGTACTGCTTCCAGCTCCGCCAAACTGATGATTCGGCTGCTCGGTATATTGCGCCTGGCCAAATCTATAGCTTCTTCTATGTATTCTAGCTGTTTAATGAGTTCGTCAATATTAAACAAGAAATTTACTATATCGAAACCAGTTAAAGTCCTTGAAGTTAATGAATCCATACTATGCATCATAGTTAATATGTAATTTGAAATATTATTGATTCTATTTTCAAATGATTAATATTTATCTGTTTATCATTCTGATCTATAAGTGAGTTCGAAGTTTTGTTTATAATTCTCAAGTCCTCTGCATCAGGACTCCCAGAGATGTATTTCCAAAATTTCCCTAACGATTCCCATCTTCTAACTCTAGAGGGTTGTAATTTCTTGAAAGTTAAGTTCAATTTTACAATCTTGGTTTTAACTAAAGAACTCATTAGACTTTGATTACCCATTCTATCCTGAGCTTGGTCATTTAAATCCTGAACGGTTCTGCTTATTAAGTTAAGGTTGATCCGGTGAACTAATCTGATGTAGTCATTACTGATACGAGCTGGTCCAAGAGATATGATTGCCAAAGGATTCTTGTTTAGGTCGTGTATCAGGAGGTCCGTCCGTACTGTTGTTGTCCATAGACAAAGTCTGTAAATAATTTTGAATAATTGGACTTAAGTCTTTGTATGTTTCTTGTGAGTTTTTATGTCTTTTTCGTCGGTTACGGTCTTGTCCGTCTGTGTTTTTATCTCAATTAGTCTATAGCGATGGCCTCCAGGTGAAGGTTTAGCTTTGCCTTTAACTAATATCGTTGGTCTAGTCAATTTTTGAAATTATCGTAATCCATAGTGGGCAACTTTGCATTATGATTGTCTGCTGAAATTTTAATGTGATCTCTAGCGGTTTGTATAGTCTGCTGTTTTGCTAGGTTTATTTCGTCTAAATTTAGAGATGTCGAATTTCCAAATATTATTTGTCGTGGAGTCAAATTCGTCGTCGAGTGTTTTGACTCGTTGTAAATTGCTGTGATGAGGGCAAGTCCCTCATACAAAGTTAAGTGTTCTACTTTTCTTCTATTTGCCAAGTACATTTCTAACAATGTGTTATGGAAACGTTCCACGATTCCATTGCTATTACTGCAGCTGGCAAAATGAAGTGAAATATTGTGATTTTTCATAAAGTTCTTGAATTTTGCGTTATGAAAGCTTTTTGCCTGATCGCAAGTGATCATTTTAGGAAGTCCAAACGTTTTAAAATATTCTGCCAAAGTTTCTATTAGCTCATCAGCGGTTTCGTGAATTATTTTATAGATCTGAGCGAATTTTGAAAAAGAATCTACGAGTGTGAGAAATTTTTCGGTGTCCTTGACATAAACGTCTATATACACATTTTCGAATGGTTTCTCGTAAATTCTTCTGGATATGGGAATTTTAAATGGTTTTCTTTCGTACTTGGAAAATTTACAATCTTCACAATTGCTTATGAAGGCTTTAACTTTTCCAAGCATGCCTGGGAAATAAACTGATTTTTGTATTTCGCCGTAGGTCAGCTTGTATCCTCGGTGGTTGAAATTGTGACATTTTTTAATGAACTCCTGTTGGTCCTGAAACGAGACTAAATCGGGCAGTTTAATATTAGAGAATTCTACTTTAACTTTTTTAAATTTTGTTCAATCAGTTTTTTGCAGCTGTTTACCACTTCTATTGGGGCAAATATTCCATTAACCGCTCCGGGATCTAGGTAGGCTTTTAGTACTTGTAGAAGATCTGCATCTGTGTATTCCTTTCTATAAAAACATGTCTAGTTTGACCAGGGAATATGGTACATCTCAAATGAGGACTTTTTCTGTTATCGTCGGAAATTTTGATTATCAATTGATTTTTATATTTATTGATAATGTGCGGTCCATAGCTTATATTTTTTTCGAAGCATTCATTTTTCAGTTCTTGCAGATTTAGTTCCGGGTTTTGAATTCTGGAGAGTCCATCTGCAACAACGTTCTGTTTTCCCTTCTTATAGACCATCTTGAAGTCAAACTGTTCGAGATACAATCGTTGTCTAGTGACTCTTCCGGTCGCATCTGTAAGTTTAAGTTCTTTGGTAAGAGGTTCGTGATCAGTATATATTGTGAATTCTTTTCCATATAGATATGATCGAAAAGTTTTCGTAGCAAAATATATACCCAAAAGTTCTTTTGCCGTAGCTGAATAGTTTTCTTCGGCTTTCGACAGTGTTCTTGAAAGAAATGCAATAGGCCGTTCCTTTCCGTCAACAGATTGAGCTAAGACTGCTCCAATTGCCACATTAGAGGCATCTGTAGTTAGGATGAATGGCTTGGTGAAATCTGGGTGAGATAATAGAAGGTCGGTGGTCATAATATCTTTCAATTTGTTGAACGCTTGTTCGAAATCAGGTGTGATTTCGAAAGATTTGGCATTGCCTCGCAATTTTGAAGTAAGTGGTTTTGCAATATGTGCAAAATGTTGAATGAACCGTCTATAATAACCAACTGTTCCTAAAAACGATTTCAATTTTTTAGGCGTTCTGGGAAGAGGCCAATTCTTCACAGCTTCTACCTTTCGGGGATTAGGTCGAACTCCTTCTCTTGTTACAAGATGACCAAGGAATTCAACTTCCTTCCTTAAGAACTCTGACTTGTCGCATTGAATTTTAAGGTTTGCTTCTTTCAGAGTTTGCAATACTTTTGCAATGTCTTGTAAATGAGATTGCAAAGATGTGGAGAAGATGATTATATCATCCATATATACGAAGCATCTTACTCCAATGTGTTTCCTAAGAACCGAATCCATTAATCTTTGGAAAGTCGCGGGGGCCCAAACGGCATACGCACGAATTCGTATTTACCGTGGTCGACATTAAAAGCGGTTTTAGGTACATCTTTGGGATCCACTTCGATTTGGTGGAATCCACTGGCCAAGTCCAGAACGGAAAAATACTGTGCTTTTCCCAGTCTGTCCAAAATTTCGCTTATTTCAGGTATTGGATACCTGTCAGCGGGTGTCTTCTCATTCAATTTTCTATAGTCTACGACGATTCGGTATTTCTTTTTTCCAGAATTGTCAGACTTTTTTGGCACTACCCATATGGGAGACGTCCATTGGGATGAAGATTCCCTAATAATACCTGCATCAAGTAGTTTATCAATTTGGGCCGATACTTCTTCCCTAAGGTGATAAGGATACTTGTAGGTTTTCTGATGAATCGGTTTTTCATCAGTCGTATGAATGTTATGTTTCACTTTCGCTTTCACTTTCACTTTCGTGGAAGAATACACTCTTATACGGTTTGAGAGTTTTTGCCAAAAGCTTTATCTCCTCATCATTAAGATGCTCAGAGGGAAAGTTCAATTTCAATTTTGATTGGGCTACGTGATTGTTGTTCTCCATGATAAAATAATCATTTTGAAAAGGAATTAAGCTATATTCCATATTGGGTTTATTGAATGCTACGTGGACTAAGGCTTCATTGTTCTGTGCCTCGTAGAGTCCTGGTTGTAGAACTACGCCGCAAGTGAGGTTTAACTCATTCTTGATCAAAAAGGTTCCATTCGCCGTGGTACAAACTTTAACTAAGTTTTCTTTGGTTTCGTGAGAGTTCAAGGATGTGGGAAAATATTTAGAAAATTGATAAATTTTTGTTCCTACTTTAAGTTGATGCTTCTTTGTATCGATAATCGCGTTCATTTTAGACAAATTTTCATAGCCTATCAAGCCATCGAAGAAAGTGTGAAATTTAAAAACGTAATACGGAAGACTATCACTAAACGATTCTGACAAAAGATTGGCGTTTACCACGTGTTTAATCAAAAACTTGCCGTTCTTATTAGTCACTAAAGCCGGACGTTCTACTTTTTTTGCTGACTTTACATGTTGAGGGTCGATGTATGACTTATTTGCTCCGGTATCTACAAGAATGTTTAGAAAACCTTTCGTAGTAGGTATACGCAAATAGGGAATGAAATCTAAGTTTGTTTTCTCTTTAGCCTGACCATCTGAAAATTTAGTTCGTCTATCTGTTGTTCGGGATCATGTTCTTCGCCGACAGCGTTGCCGTCGTTGTGTTCATCGTCATCGGACTCGTCATCCGATTGCACTAAATTGGAATTCATTTCAATCTTACGGTTTGTGTGGGACGATGCGGGTTTTTGTGTAAACTTGCTGATGGGTTTAAATTTCTGGAGTGGAGCAGAGTTTGGTTTGGTATTACTTGAACTATGATTACCGTTACTGTTGAAAGTGGGGGGTTTGATTTTATGAAATGGTCTACGCGTTTCAGCGTTTTGATTAATGGTTACCGAATGAAAAGCCTCTTCAAGATTACTTGGATTGGTACTCCTAATGATGCTTGCTAAGGGTTCTTGGATATTGTCAAGGTATTTTGTTATAACGATTTTTTCTAGTAGTTCGGTTGAAGAAAGGGGGTTGAGTTGCAAATTGGATTTAATTCTACTTTCAAGATCTTTTATTTCATTGTAAAACCTCTGATGACTTTTATCACCCTTTCTAGTGTTGAATAACATGTTTATGTTGGTGGCGATATCTCGCTGATCGCCGTAGTGCTGTAAAAGCACTTTCTTGATGTCTGGAATGGTGGCGGGATTTCCATTCACGCATAAAATTTGGCGCGCATCGCCTTTGATTTTGTTCTTAATTGCCTGTATATAGTAGGCGTTCATTGAGTCAGGGGCACCGTTTTGTCCCTTGACTTTAAATGTGTTGTACAACTGGTCGACTTCGTCGAGCCACATAGTTAATTCATTTTTGTTACCGGAGAACTCCGATAACTGTTTTATGGGGTCGGGTACTTGATATGTATTCGAGTTACCTCTAACCAAATTAGTAAGCTCAGCGATCTGCTGCTTGAGCTGCTCAATTTCCATTGCACGGGTGTCTGGCATTGTTTTTCACTTGTAAGAGATATTAAAAAGAAATTCTACTTACGATAAGATACGTGGTAGCATCGATGTGGTAGGTGTGCGATGAGTGGTGGATCGTTCGTCGTCGGTGTCGCTGCTGCGTTGATTTCCTCCAACTGTTGATAAGCGTGACCTGACTCCAGTCTCCGGTCGCGGCAGATCACTTTAAAACTTATATGTTTCTTAACACCACTAGCTTTACACAATCCTACCGGCTGCGCCAGTAAGGAATGTTGTCATCCGGGAATAATTAAAAAAAAAACTTTATTATCACTTTTACACATTTACATCTATTTGTAACCGGACCAACAATTTAAACTACCTGACACTACACTAACAGAAGAAAGAGAGTCCGAGCCGCGTGGCGCTGGCTCTTTTATAATTTAAAATTGCTTACCAAGCTTTCCTACACACCTGTATGAAGCTTGGCGCGCAACGTGGCGTGATTTACCGGCAGAGGTTCCTAACGCTGATAGCATTCTAGATAAGGATTTCAAAAGAAAAACATGATATCACTAGTTTACAATCTACTACGGGTTACACAGTGACAATGCAAATGCAACTCTGCTCACAACCTAGTTATACTTCATACAAAAGTCACTATTTAGTCACTTTTTCTGCATCTGAAAGTCACTATTTGGTCACTTTTTTCGTCATCGTTGGTCACTAAGTCACTATTTTAAACGGCATTTATCGCTACCAGTCATGATATTACAATAAAATCATTTTTACAAACATTAAAAATAAACAGTTTACAATACATTCAACAAATTAAAATGATCGACGATCTCTCTGTGCCCCGAGAGAAACGTCCAATGTGTTGCCCATTGCGAGATATGACGAGGTTTCCTTATAAGATTTTTGTCCATCAGTCAAATCCCGCAAATGTGTTTTCATTGCGTTTTGCATTTTGTCTACAACAGCCAAGGCGTTGAATACATAGCTCTATTTTGGTGTAGGATTCAGATCCTATTTGGGCACCTGAAATAATTTGTGCCATGTGGCACCAACAATTAGAGTCTGTGTCTGGGAATCTCTGTTATCTATAATTTTTATTGCCTAACTTTAGGCCCAAACACAGAACATTTAGAAATGGTACGTACACAATTCCATTCAACATTTGTCACTTAGGAGAAGTAAAATAAAATAAACCGTAACAAGCTGAAGATCGGCTGGTCAGTATGCCCAGTAAGCGTGCTCCAGCCACCTTCAGTGGACAGGTGCTACCGGTGCCTTGAGTCCGGGCACAAGTCTTATGACTGCAAGGGCCCAGACTGAAGCAAGATGTGCCGCCGCTGCGGTGAGGTGGGACACAAGGCACAGGAATGCGACAAGGCACCTAGGTGCCTTATCTGCGTCAGTAAGAAGCAGGCCCGGAACCCGGCGGCAATCTGCACAACGGGAAGGTACCCGGTTCAAGAGGTTGTACACTCCTCCGCGGAGGGTGTCGCGATAGCCAAGATCAATGGGGTGTTCTATTGTAGCTGCTACGCCCCACCAAGGTGGCCAATGGAATAGTTCAACCAGATGATCGACAGGCTATCGTCCGACCTAGTAGGTCGGAGCCCGTTCGTTATAGCGGGAGATTTTAATGCTTGGGCAGTGGAATGGGGCAGCCGCTACACCAGAGGGAACAAGCGTTACTCGAGGCACTTGCAAAACTCGACGCAGTGCTTGTCAATGACGGAGCCAGTAACACATTCCGTAGGAATGGGGCCGAGTCATGGATAGATGTAACGTTTGTCAGCACCGGTCTGGTCTCTGACCTGGACTGGAGGGTAGACGAGAGCTATACCCATAGTGATCACTAAGCAATTCGCTTCAAGATCAACTATGGTGTGCAGCATCCGAGGGCGGGAGATCCCTGTCAGGTCCGTGGGTGGAAGTCCAATCGCTTCGACAGCGAAGTTTTCAACGCGGCCCTGGGACTGGAGGCCAACACTGACAGTCTAAGCGGGGATGCGCTGGTAGCTGTCCTATCACGCGCGTGCGACGCTACTATGCCGAGGAAAGCCCTGCCAAGAAATTGCAGACGCCCGGCATACTGGTGGAGTGCCGAAATTGCAGCCCTACGATCAGCCTGCCTCAAGGCTAGACGTAGGACGCAACGAGCCCGCACCGAGGAGGAAAGAGCGGTTCGCCGGGAAGTGTTTCGAGCTGCGAGACAACAAGGCCCTTAACAAGGCCCGAAGCATGTATTGCCTTGAAAAGACAAGAAGACGGATAAAACCGTCCATCTATAAAAAAATAAAAATCAAAAATGTTCACAATAGCACTATAACAACTTCTGATAACAGACGAGTCCACAAAATGCCTAAAAATTCGATACACTTAATTTGCTTTAGATTTTACTGTTCAACCTTTTGAGGCGGTACTCAACAGACGATCGCCATACATAAAACGGACAAATTACCTCTTTTCCTATATGATAAAGGCCCTGGACGTATCTCAAATAAGTTCTCATTACTACATCCACCACTTTAATTTGGTCTTCAAAATTCAATATACAAGATTTAAAATTAAAATTCAAACAAATAGAAGAAAATCAGTTTAATAGTCTCTTTAGATGAATTTAACGAGTTAGATACCAACTAAAAATTTGTTACCAATCAGAAGAAGAAAAGATGGAATCAGTTAGGAACAGTATGGAAGTATATCGCAGGGCCCTGATGTAGCAGATCTTAAAATTATCAATAGTTCGATTAATGGCCTTGTTAGCAACAATAATGAACAGATTAGAATAAATAGGAAATTTCATTGCAAATGAAGGAAATAGGATAAAACAAAGAATCCATTGACTTGTTAACTCAAATCATCTGAACTATATTCTGTAAAACATATTTTGAATCTTAAATTCTTGAATGATAAATTAGATCACATTATTCAAACAATTGCTTTAGCCAAAGTAGGGATACTAATGAAAAGGATTGAGTCAGAGAAGTCGAATTACTTGTTAAAGATTTAAGCAAAGAAAACTTGACTGTTTGGAACACCGCCGAAGCACTTACCTACGTCACCACATCAATAGTCACCAAACGAACTCGACATCGCCCTTTTACTTAAATTGCCCAAACTAGACCGAGAGTTTTAGAAAAATCTTCGTTCTACCAACTTGATTTAATCGTCAACAAATCCATATTTCCAACCACAATTATCTACACCATGGAACCTCAATACTACATCTAAACAGCCTACAGCCAAAGATCTTTGACGCTAAGGACGCTACACTAGGATTCAGCCTGTGTGTCCAACTTGTTAGATGGGAAACCAGCCAAATGCGATTATCTAGCCAACCGACGGAAGAAATCGTAGCACGACAACAACATCTTATCACCAATAAGAAATTTTACCCACACACCAACTGTGGTTTGTCTGAAAGGAACCTGTCTGAACTTATCTGATTTCGTTCAACAACTGTGAGGTAACGATCAACAATCAAACATTTCGAACCACACGAATAATATACAGGTAAACGATCCATGTACCGATGTATGGCATTCCCATCGAAAACAACGTATTGTTGTTAATTTGAGCCTACATCCCGCACAACCTGCACCAGTCTAGGAAGGAGATGGAGCAAGTCCGTTTGAACACTCAAGTATTCAACACACATTGGACAATCTGGGATTACTGTTCCTCCCGTCATCATATGTGCTGTTTCTTTTGTATATCTTCGTAACAGAAACCAGAGGTGGAAATTCAATGAACCAACAGAGACGACGCCGGAGGAAACAAGGACTTTAAATTTTGCGTGAGGAAATTGTTCGTACGGAGCCTCACACGAAGGGGGACAAGTTAACACAGCGACGGACGACATTAAACTCTACAAGCAGCATCAGCACTTCTCAAGTGGGTCACGAACGCCGACAACGAACGCCGATAAAACAATCCAACATTGTCGAGGGCACGATCGATCTATGCTGAGTGGGGCTCAACCGCCGCGGGACCGTCAACGCTGAAATTACATTTTGAGTTTTGAACCTTGAATAAAGTCTGTTCTGTTTTTACCATCGACCGACTCGGATCATTCTTTTAAAAGAACCTCCCCGGTAAAAAAGTTAACTCGCTCACGCATCATTTCTGTACGATGATTCACGGTGGGTTGTAACGGAGAGCGGGAACAGAGAGCGCACAGAACGATGGCGTTAGTAGCATCGATGGCGGTGGTTTCTGCATCTGTAAACATCGAGTGGCTATCGTCGGCGTCAGTGAAATTTTCTTGCATGTTTCTGGATCTCGCTTTGTTTTAGGAATATAAATTGGTTTTTTCAGGACCACCATTTTTATGGAAGGTTAAGGTTTCGTGAAGAATTTGCTCAAAGTGCAAAATAATCACATTTAACGCCAGAAAGTTGCAGTCCGTAGAAGAATCATGAGGAAGAGGGCGTCGAAGGGAGATGCACGCAAATATTTATTCGCTGGAATGGTCAGATCGGAGCCAGTGAAATTTTCTCAAGATTCTGATTTGGGTTTATAATTGTGATTGGGTAGTTATTGAAAATAAATCGACTTCTAAGGAGCACAAGTTTGTGAAAGCAAAGGTTTAGCCTAGACGAATTTTGTTTAGTGCTAATTATAATCGCTATCGATAGCAGAAGTTGCCATCGTAGTAAAACCAGAGCGCTGTCAGAAGGAGAAGCTGCAAAAAAGTGCATGGATTTTAGGTTTTATACTGCTCTTGAGTGATGATGATCAACAATAATTCTTTTTACTACAATAGGTTCTTTTCAATCAATTCAAAAATGAATAAAAATCAAATCAGTAACATCCTCTCTTAATATTATTGTGGCGCTGGAAAGACCCTTTTTGTTTAATAGATCAACTCTAATTCGCTTCGTTCTCAGCGACACCCAAGCTAAAAAACTCGGATGCTGTGGCATGTGAGTAAATCGATCTTTATAGGTAGATGTACTTTGGTTTCCTCCGCCAGCGCTACCATGTAAGAGAGGAGGTCGCTGCCGAAATATACAATTTTAGTCAATCAAAATCATAACCATAATGAACAACAATGCGTATTGTGTTACAATAATATCCTTGTGTTGTCAACGTCGACCTGCTTGGTCGTGTCTTGTACACAAGCCTCCTGATTCGTTTAGCTCGTTAAGACGTGGAGGCGTCTAGCGTTGGTGGTTTCACAGCTTAACCGTCGCCGACTATGTCCATCCTGCTCCTTAATACACCTTCATTTTCATCGTTCAACAAATCTTCGAAGTGCTCATTCCACCTAAGTGCCACCATAGTCTTGTCTATTAACAAATTCCCTCGGTCATTGCACATGGGGGCATGACGCAGCCTTATGCCACGCGCCATTGAGTTGCGTAAAACCCCACATATCGTTTTCATCCATGTTCTCCTGCGCTTCAGCAATCAAACTCTTATCTTGTTGCCTTTTTTTCTGCGGTGGAATTCGCTCTTCTAATCTTGTTATACTATACCGTCTCTGTTGAACGAGGTACCAGCCACAGATCTGACTCTAATAACATTTTCTCGTCCGTCACCGCTGACATTCCTCATCAAACCAACCATTTCGTTGGCGTCGCTGTGTAGTGCCTAACACTTCCTGCGCTGTTGTAGTTACAGCTTCTTGGATGTTTTCCCACAATCTGTTGACGTCGCCTGATCCGGTGGCATCTCTTATCCGCTCGCCCTGCTTCTGGTGGTACTGTTCAGCAACTCCTTCAACTGACAAGTGTTGAATATTTAAACGTTCTGTTGTTTCGTGAATCTGTGACGCTGGAAAGTCACGCCCGAATTTTCACAACTTCAAGGTAGTGATCCGAGTCGATGTTCGGACCTCTCGAAGGACCTCATCTATAACATCCGAGAAATGTCGTCCGTCGATCAGCACGTGGTCTATCTGAGCAAGTGTCTCCTTTCGGATTTTACCAGGTGTGTTTGCAGATATTCCATTATGAAAAGTAGGTAGCTGATTGCCATCCCTCCAGCAGCAAAGGTTACAAGTCGCAGACCATTATCATTGGTAGCGGAATGAAGGCTTTCCGTACCAATGACAGAGAGAAATGAACTTCTTCTTCCGATCTGCACATTTGCATCTCCGATGACAATCTTTACATCGTGTGTTGGGCACTCTTCGTAGGCCTTGTCAAGGCTCTCATAGAACTCATCCTTCACGTCATCAGGCTTATCGTTCGTTGGGGCATGATCAGCATGATCAGGCTATAGATGAAAAATTTGCAAATTCATATGCGGGTTCAATTATGTGCACAGAAAGCTGTTTTTACACGTTTGTTCTAACTATTGTTTTCACATTTGACTTCATTTTATCACCAAAGCAAAATGTGCAATATTAAAAAAAATATATAAATCACCTAAAACAGAATTATACATACACTGAAACAACGTTTTTTTTTTAAACTTTATTACGGTATTACTTTATTACAAACTTTATCACCTCCTCGTTATAAACTAATTAGTTTACCTTAGGGCCCATGCATGGCAAGGGTAGAGGAATTACTACGACCTGTTATTATAACAGCAGTAGAGTATGTCACCGAAAACGAACAATTTGTGCCGTAGATCCCCCAAGTAAGTAGCTGCTCCAGTTCGAAGAAAACTTGTCTGAGATTTACAAAAAAAAGTCCTTCATAAATTAATCCTACCAGTGAGCTAGAAAAGTTTGTTCAACAGTTTGCACGTTTTCGGACATTTCTACCAAGCTACGTGATTGAAAATAAAAAAGAGGATGTGAAAAATAAAACACCACTCCTTCCTTACTACTTTCTAACGTGGTGCCGCTGTAGTAAGTATAGATAGTGTGTAACACATGGAAAATTGTAGTGATAATGATGAATGATGAATGGTTTCCCTGTACAAAGCTTTAAACTTTTTAGCATGCTCTCAATAACCTCGGAGCAAAAGTAAAAATTCGACTGGCAAGCCGTCATTTGGTTAGGTAATAGTTCTTGTTGAAAGAGCAATGATTGCAAGTAACAAACGATTAACAGTGATGTTTCACTGACCTAGGCACTAGAGTATTACAATGCAGGTGAAAATTCAAACTTTAGGAGATGTTTTTGAAGGAGAAGTACATCTGTTCAACGATTTTCGCTAGATTATGATCCAACAGATAAAAAGTAAACTAACTATCCAAAGATCAATTAATTACGTTAAACAAAATTAGAAATATTCAACTACCACACCCGATTTCTTTTATTATTTCTTTATTTTCTTAGGAGCAGGCAAAGTTTTTGTTACATCTTAAAATAAAGCATCTAAAATGATGTGAATCGTCACATGCCTACCTCATACATTCGTTGGAGGTGCTGGTAAAAAATTGTGGTATATTGAAAGTAATTTTGAGAATAACGAATGTTTTTTCGGATGCGGGCTCGATAAGACTGTCCAGGGTAGAAACGATTTATAAAATTGACATTACAAATCAAGCACGGTATGCATGTTAGATTTTATACCTACTTCGTCGAGAAAAGAACAAAATATCAATTAATATGATGGATTCACATGTTCGAGGAATTGTTCGCTATTTTGAAAATGTGTTCACATTGCATTGTATGTATTCCAGCAATACCAACAGCAGTACATTCCTTCTTATTGATACATCTGGCTATGAATGGTACATTTCAAACAGTTTTTCTCAATTTAAAGAAAACATCAATTCCACTCAAAAGCATTCGATCATGTTTTGTCGTATTTTGTGCTGCTCGCATTTTACTAAGCAAAGCGGCAAAGCTTCATTTGTATATGTATTTTCCGCTGTTCATTTTTTTAACGACTGCATTATTTTCCAAATTAAGGTACACTGGGGGAAGTGGAAAAGGAAAAATCGATAGTGCTTGTTTTAATTAGTGTAAAACCAGTTAAATGTTCTAAATGTTCAATCAAAATGGGCTATCAAAACGGTCAATTTTGCACCAACCGAGGTAATTTTCCGTTTTGGTCGCCTGAAATTTATGGAAATAGATTTTAAAATTAAGAGTTGTTTTCCACTCCACCCTAGTGGGATTGGGGTAAGTGGAAACCCATGTTACCTTGATCATAGTGATGGTATAGTTACATATCAAAATCAACACGATAATTGCTCTGAGTATCTTTTGTGGAATAATTTCATTACTTTAACGGAATAGATCCTCAAGAATTCTCGTAAGCTAGAGGGCTGGTTTTGCCTTCTCGAACACTAAGTGTACGTAAAATCATATGTTCGCCCAAAGATGAATTTTGAAGGAAAAATGGGACTAACAGGGTTATAAACTAATCAACTTAGTTTAACGAATTGAGATGATGTCTGTATAGGTGCTTGTATGTATGTGTGTGCGCAAAGCACGTACAAAATTATCAGCTATTGTTAAGCACTTGTTCCAACTAATTTGTTCGCAAAAAAATTGCATTCAACGGTGAAACTTGATATGAATAAAAATTAATGTGAATTATAGAATATACCATTTACCTATCAGACCCATTTTAAACTTTCTTATACATTTTTTCATATTTAAAACATGTGAAAGGCATCATACCGATAGGTGGATTAATCAGGCATTTTCATTTATATGAATCCAATCACCACTGGAATCACAATGATAACAAAGAAGGAACATATTAAGATTCACAGCTATCGAAATAAACCCTGGAGAGAAGAAACAAATTGCTTGAGCATTATCCACTTCCCGCAGTGTTCGATACCTGGGGTAAGTGTAAAATCTTGAATTATTTGCTTTCTTGGTACAAACCACTACCAATTGAATGGATTAGTTTAATTGTATTATAATTGTCACTATATAAATTCACTTGGAAAAAGAACAACTGGTGCAAAAAAAATTGATTTATGAATGCAAAAATCAACTTTTCGCGAAACTAAAATAAAAGTTCAAGCGTTAACCGTGTTAGGTGTATGTATTATACAAATTTCAACATAGCTATTAGTGTGAGCATCAAAGTATATTCTTGCATAATGTTATGATGTGGTAAAAACTGTAGCATATGTACAATTCAATTTTTCGAGTCGATTTTACACTTACCCCTTTTTCCACTTCCCCCAGTGTACCTTAAATCTGTTTTCCCCACGTTCAAATCAAACAGAAGGAATTTCGTTCCCCATCAGGATGTTAATTTTTACTGAGAAAATCCAACCCACGTGCAATAAATTGGAAGGGTCCGTTTCGAGACGAGCTACCCTTTTGACACCTTCATACACCTGCACACAGTTCATCCGCAGATCTAAAACTCATAAAACTCTCCAACCAGAACGGCAAATCGTTCCGTAAACCAAGTGAAAGGAAACTTTTCATCTATTTTCCAAACCATCGCTTTTTTTTGGTTAACGTTGCGCGGCCAGCGTTTCTCCGTCGGTTGAGTTGGGCAACGCTTCATTGTTCTGCCCACAACTCCCGTTCAGCGTGGAACAAAGCATCGGAAGCCACTTTTTCACGCATCCAGAAGGAAACAATTTTCATAATTTTATAACTTTGCTTTGTTTTATTAACTGAAAGAAGAATTTCTGGAGCTCATCATAAAGCTATTAGCTGCGTGCGGCATGTTGTTCTGATTATATTATGATGGAAATTGTGGTTCACAACAAAAGGACAGACATCTTTTACAGTGTGTTTACTTTGGAATCATGGCTAGGCAAGGTAAGCTTTGTGCAATATTTCAAAAGGCCCATACCTTCTAATTTAGGGTTAAGAAATGATTCGCTGTGTCTTACACAAGGTTTGATCAAACAAACTAAAACTCTGTTTGATTCACTCTATTCGTTGACTGATGGAAAAGGTAAATTCTGAGTATTTGAAGATAAACTCAAAATTAGGTGCAATTTGACGAATCAAAATTGAATTTTTGACGTAGGACTTACGTCTTTCTTTACTATACCGGGTGTTCTTAGATGGAAATCAGAGCGTTACGCTGGAAGGAAGATTTTGAATGTTACTAGCGCCTTTATCTTTCGATGATTTTTAAGATTTATATATCAATCGAATCGGACACTTCTCACCAATTTGCCATTAAATTGAAATTAAGATTATTAACAACTCGAGCATTCCTAACACGGACATCAGAATGGGTCACGGCCTGGGTCTACCGCAAGATTTTCTTTTTGTATAAAAGAAGCATTGCTTTCCGTGTAGTCGTCATTACATTTGTGACAGCAGAGCGCATTGACGTGCTTTTGCTCGCGCTTTTTCGTTTCGTCGTTCGTTCGCTGTGTTTACCAATAGCAGCGGCTGCATGCAGTCACCAACAGTAGAACGGCTCGGGTCTGCGAATATGTCATGGAAGAAGTGGGCGCATTTTTTGTCAGTCTGTGCTTGATGATGTTCGAATGCAGTGGTGTCGGTTGCGATGGATGCAATCGCCCATCGCATCGCTCGCAGTTCACGGCTAGAGGCCGATGATTGCTGAGGCAGCGAGGGCAGAGGTGGTGGTTGAAAAAGAATGAAATTAGAGAGGTTTGGTCTGCCCATCCACGAAAAGTGATTAGTTTCGTAATCCACGTGATTTTTTTCAGCAGTAAGCACGCATTTTAGCAAAAAGAAGCAACAAAATTGGTGCTGTATTTCTTTGTTTGGAAAACAGGACAGTTCCTCTAAAATAGCAAATTTTGCCCAAGTCTGAAAATTTTATAAATAGAATTTTTAAACTTCAAATACTATCATTAATAAAAATCTATAAATGCCTACATTTGCTTGAGTAAATAAGGACTCAATAGTTAGAAATAAAGCAATTCTAATTATGTATTTAATTATTGATTTTATTTAAATAAACAAATTGCTAATAATTCTACACAGCATGGAAGTTGTCGTTTTCAGTATCAATACCTCTCCATAGATCCAGAGGTTAGAAGTTAAATGTAAATACGTTTCATTTATACAAGTCCTACGTCTACTCGCGATTATGTTAAAAACATAATCCATTGCTCATTTTTTAACCATATGCAGGAAGTCGTGGTTTCAATCCCAGGCCCGTTCCATTCTCCTACTTTGTATCTATTCCTATACTTCTCATGTTCTAGCAATCACTGGAACTGGAAATGATGTCCCATACTGTTCCCATCTTCTACTCCATACTTTCTACTAATCATTCAAGTATTTTATTAGAAATGGATATTTACAGCTACAGTTCGCTAACTGGGCGCTTTTTAGCTGGGCTGTTTTTTAACTGGGCATTTATCCGTCCATAAAACAACAACAAAGACTCGGCGACGAGGGGGTTCTGGATGGTATATTCTTTAATCTTCATATAAACCACGATCACAACAATTCATCGCGAATCCCATCGTCAGCCTAGTTAAAAGCGGCGTTCGTTAACTGGCTGGTGTTTTAGGTGCAGGGACTAGTCAATTGAGACGAACCCTCCCAGCCATCTGGAGTTGTGGGGCTTGCCAGGATGTGTGGGTTTGACAGTGGGCCTGTTAATTCCTATAAAAAGCTGCATGTATCCGCAAGTATGCCCCACACAAATCAAGCCGCTCAAAGCCAGCCCAAGTCCTGGTGTTAGGTGGGACGCGAATCAGCCCCTTACACGACGGCCTCCGACGAGACAGGAGGTTTGCAGGCCCAATAAGCCGCCTGGAAAACCAATAATTACGAACAATATAAGAGATAATGCAACTCGATATAATCGGCAAAGACCTAGGCGACGAATAAAGGATCACGATTGGAAGCTGGAACATGGAACTGCAAGTCGCTAGGTTTCGCAGGTTGCGACAGGATGATCTACGATGAATTACATCCCCGCAACTTCGAGTCGGCGCTGCAGGAAATCTGCTGGATGGGAGATGTGTGGAAAAGCGGGCATCGAGGCCTACCTTCTACAAAGCTGTGGCACCACCAACGAGCCGGGAATCGGCTTTTGTGTCTGGGTAAGATGCGCCAACGCGTGATTGGGTGGCAGCAACCTCACGTTCTAATCGATGGTAAATTCTTCTCCGACACGAACGTCCGCACTTACGCAGTGCGAATATTGAATCGACCACTACCTCGTTGCAGTATGCCTGCGCTCAAAACTCTCGACGGTGTACAACACGCGTCGAAGTGACGCCGGACATTGGCGGGTACAAGACGGTAGAAGCCAAGAATACGCGCAGCAGCTGGAAGTGGCCTCCCAACGGAGAGCAGCTGGCGCAGTGTCTCTTGAAGATGGCTGGAGAGATATTCGATCCGCATTGGTAACACCAACCCCTGCCGGCACGGTGCCCCGGATCAGAGAAACGACTGATATGACGGTGAATGTGAGCAGTTAGTAGAAGAGAAGAATGCAGCATGGGCGAGATTGCTGCAACACCGCACGAGGGCGAACGAAGCACGATATAAACGGGCGCGGAACAGGCAAAACGATTTTCCGGAGAAAAAAGCGCCAGCAGGAAGACCGTGAAGAGACAGCAACTCTACCGCGCTAATAACACACGAAAGTTCTATGAAGTTAAACCGTTCACGTGGCCACGTGCCACAGCCTGATAGTGCAAAGACATCACAGGAACCTTCCTCGAACGAGCGTGAGATGATCCAAAAGTGGCGGCAGCATTACGAAGACACCCTGAATGGCGATGTGGCAGACGAAGATGGCGATATGATGATGGGCCTGGGAGAACGCGCGTAGGACATAATTTTCCGGCTCCGGATCTCCAGGAAATCCAGAGGAGATTGGCCGGCTGAAGAAACAACAAAGCCCCAAAGCTATTTAAAAACGATGGTGAGGCATGCTAGAGCGCTGCACTGGGTCATTTCCAAGATTTGGGAGGATGAAGCTTTGCCGCAGGAGTGAATGGAAGGTGTCGTGTGTCCCAAGTACAAAAAGGGCGATAAGCTGGATTATAGCAACTACCGCAATCACATTGCTGAACGTCGCTCTACAACCCGAGACAGCAGCACAATGAATGGTTACAGCAACTTAATTGTGACTGAATCTTGTCACATAAAGTTGCAGTAACCATCGCATGTGCTGAGAAGGTACTCTCCCAAATTTATGCCGTCGACTAGCACCATAAGGAAGTTCGGGGCAGTACCAGGGGGTTTTATGGGCAACGCTCCACCACGGACCAGGTGTTCGCCATCTGCAAGTACTGCAGAAATGCCGCGAATACAACGTGCCCACATCATCTTTTCATCAACTCAAGCCGATATGATACAATCGATCGGGAACAGCTATGGAAGCTAATGAACACGGATTTCCGGATAAATGACCGGATGATCAAAGCGACGATGGATCGGGTGATGTGCGTAGTTCAAGTTTCAGGAGCATTCTCGGGTCTCTTCGAAACCCAGAGGGTTAGAGCAAGGTGATGGTCTTTCGTGTCTTCTATTCAACATCGCTTTGGAAGGGTAATACGAAGAGCAGGGATTAACACGAGCGAGTGGTACAATTTTCAATAAGTCCGTCCAGCTTTTGCTGATCGACATAGAATACATGGCACGTAACTTGAGAAGATGGGAAGCCTACATCAGACTGACGAGGAAGCAAGGATCGGACTAGTCATCAACACGTCAATGTGAGCCACTCACCACGAGTTTGCATCGGATGAAATCGAGATGTAGAAGAATTTGTGTATCTTGGGTTCACTGGATCGCTGAAAATGACCCGCAGAGAAATTCGGAGACGCATAGTGGCTGAAATCGACATACTTTGGACTGCAAGACGCCCTAATATAGAGTTCGCTGCATAAACTGACAACTAAAAACGCTCATTAGACCGGTAGTCCTCTACGGACACGAGACCTGGACGAGGCTCGTGGAGGACCAACGCGCACTGGGAGTTTTCGAAAGGAAAGTGCTGCGTACCATCTATGGTGGGGTGCAGACGGCGGACGGTACGTGGAGAGGCGAATGAACCACGAGTTGCATCAGCTGTTGGAGAACCATCCATCGTTCACATCGCGAAAATCGGATGACTACGGTGCCGGCACGTAGCCAGAATGTCGGACAGTAACCTTGAAAATGGTTCTTGACAACGATCCGACGGGCACAAGAAGGCGAGCGCGCGAGCAAGGCCTTAGTCTGAATAAATAATAATAATAAGATATTATAGCAGTAAATTTCCCATAATTATCAATTTAAAAAAAAAAATTCTTTTGTGGATCTACTAATACCTCCACTATTGGTACCGTTACCCTAGTTGGACGCGACCGATCTCTTAGGTTTTTATAAGAGCACTCGAACACCGGCGCAGCAAAGCAGCGGGTATCCCGGAATATAAACGAAAGAGCTTGTTTCCTATAAAAAAGAAATTCATTCCTATCACATTGCCAAAAGTTCTGAACCAAAACGAACATCTGCCACCTGGTACCTAATTAACCCCCAAATTCCAATAAAATTCCGCATGGACTTTGTGACAACTGCAGAGGTGTTCTCGGAGTGGGCGAGTGATTACATCACCATTTCCTCCCCATCCCCGATAAACCTAAGGACGAGGCCGGCGCCGTAATTGATTATTGAAAAGTATAGAGTCTCGACTCGGATGCTCATGGCACAATCCATTCAATTATTCATCGAGTCACATTTTAATGATGCTCCAAGTTATCTCCGCTGGGTGCCTCAGAACCTGCCGTGCTGTATAAATACCTACATCCGGCGACCGACACACGCTTCCGCCGTCAATTTCAGCGATGTTCATCCACTGGGCAGTACTAATTCGACATTCGCCTGAGTCCGTTCTCGCCTGTCGGTTTCTCTCTTTCCGCCATTCCACGCATTCCGTCACAAATCCAGGCTAAATGTAGATTAGCTTTGATCCGTGGATAATCCATTTCATCAGCTCGTTTCCCGTCGATGTCAAAATGTGGCGTTATTCTCGACCTACGATTGTCGAAATGCGAGCTGCGTGACATTTTGATAGAAAATCTTCACAAGCTATTGCGCTTTTCACTTATAAGAGTTCTGCGAGATTTTTTCTCACAGTTATCTTTTCTCACACCTCAATACACTAAAAAAGTTTGATTTTCCGTGTATAATATTTGAGTGTGAGTGCCATGTAAAAAATATACACGTCCATGCGAACTGTTCTGCATTTGAATATGACTACTTTGAAACAAATCAATGTCAATAGCTGAGCTTGTCACTTCAAGACCACCACTTCCATTTGACGTGTACAATGTTTTGAATTTAAACAACAAAATAAAAAATAAAATTACCTCAGCTCAGATTTGAATAGCATACCTTTGCTTGAAAGTCCTCCGTCTTACCATGACTCCATCTCACACTTCGAAATACCTCTTGAAATAAGCAGAACAGATGAAAGAACTGTCATCTATTTTTAGAACAACACCAATATCGCTCCACTCTTAAATCAATAGCCTTGAACCTGAATTTAATAGCATAGCACTTTCAATTCTAGTGGAACATTTAATTTGATCGTGTCTAATATTTCAACATCAGTGAGTAGCACTTTGATCAACAGTGTTGATGTTATGGAATGTGTCTGCATTCAACACACTTGTGACACCACTTCAAAATCAAAGGAATATCATTTTCAATAATAGTGATTTTAAAGTGATCATTCAATAGATGGAACAGTTAAATTGAGCGTGTTGATTTTTTACCGTGCAATCTGAAAAACAACATGTCAAATCATGGCGGAATCGATTTAGGCACGCTTACATGTGACTAACGAGTAGGGTTATAATTGGGTAAATTTCAGTAACAAAAATCGATCAACCGAAATGAGAGTGGGTGTGAGAAAGAGCGGGCAATCAATCACATACAACTCTTCAAATTGGTGAAATGAAATATCTAGTCAAATTTTTATTCAGAAAATAATTCATTCTTCGGAATTAGTGAAAATAAAAAGTCCATTTTACAAGCATGGTATTTGCAATGCATCAGAATAGGTAAGATCTAGTACAATGAACAAACACTAAAATTTATACGATGTACGTTTTATTTCGGTCTTTCTTGTGAATAATTTATTGAATATTTTATAAGGTTTGCACAAAAAACAACGATAAAAGAAAGGCAAAAACTGTTTCGAATCATTCATTCGACGCAGAATCCTGTCTGTCTCATTGTCCGGAAATTATAAAATGCCATTTTTAAAAAATTTCGTAAAAATATCACTTATTTTAATTGCCTTTAACCGATTTGCTTGCAAAAAGTTACATTACACACTTCCTCCATTTTTCCCTTTCTATTGAAATTGATACTATGGCTAAAGTAAGTACTTTATATCTTTTGACAGATATATTTCGACCTCAACAGTAAAGCCGTCTCTGTGTCTCGTATTGACTCGACTCGTCAGTATTGCACGATATACCGTCCCTATGCAATCTTTGCATGTGCCGTAGATTATCCAGTAACAAGACTTCGTAAATTGGAAACTGAGGTCCATCTGTAAAAGTTCGTTAAATTCAATTTCGTGACACATCTGGCCACGTTTTGTCTTCAGCTACTGTTTCATAGCAATTTTATAGACTGAACTGAAAATTTCTCTTCCTGCTGTACAAATTGAAACTTTGAAGCAAAGGTGTTAACTGAAACCTCTAACGAAAACAGGAACGTTTACGTTCAATAATACTTGAAAGCAAAAGTTGATAAATACATCATAAGGTGTGTTTTATTTACTCAAAAGTTTCTTTATTCCTGAAAATTCAAATTCGCATTGGATATATACGTGTACGTAAGGGGCCGTACAATATTATGTGCACTTATGAGGGAGGTTGGTCAATATCTTACGATTCATATAAATAAAAATTCAATTGTATGAAAAAAATCTTTACAAGGGGGAGAGGGGTCAAAAATCCAGAAAAATGCTTACGTAATAAGTGTCTGACCCTAATTGGACATGTGTTGGATCCTCTGACTCGATATTAAACTCAAGATTTTTTTATGTACAGGATATCCGACTTCCGTAGAGGAATAACCAGCGCGGGGAAACATACATTTTCAGTGCAAAACGTAAACAAACGAGCATAAATTCTCACAAAATCCAAGATGGCTGAGTTAGGGATATTGACAAGTCGGATAACCTGTACATAAAAAATCTTGATTAAACTTACTTATTGTCAATCTTTACACATGTCTCGTTTGAAATAAATATTCTTATTACACACACTTAGAATATTCTACATGTACGGTAATTTTTACGAACTTTCAACAGCTGAACGTTCGGTAATCAGTTCGGTAAAAAAGATTACCGATCGTTCGTAGTTTTAGTTTTGATGATCTGTCAAAAAAGTACCGTACTTTCGGTAATTTGAAAACAAAACTACCGTACGTTTCGTTGTTTTTGGATTTGAATGGGAAAAACTGGGCTTTTAGTTGTTATCAAATTAAAAAATAGACTTGTAGTTTAAACGCATGACTTCTTTATTTGTTTTTTTTTAGAAAAATGGATTTAGAAAATCGGTTCTGCTTCTCTATACGGAAAACGATGAACGTAAATCAAATGAATATTTATAATTATATATTCCGCTTTACTTCGGAAAAATTTGAAGATGCTTCAATTTTCAGTAAATTGTTTCAGAGGTGAAAAAAAATGTTGATGAGCGTGATGACGTGCATTTCAGTTGTCTGCTCCAAAGCTGAAAAAATATTGGAGAAAAACAAATTACTTGATTATGAACGTAACATACCTGTTAGCATTTCTTCTTTTATCAGTTTAGTTTTTCCGTGATAAATTCAATGGAAAATTATTTACCGTTTCTTTCAGCTTTGAAACAGCCGCTCGCTAAATATAGATTTTGATTCAACAAAACTGAATATGACAGTTTGACAGTTCAACCGCCGTTCACGATTTACCGGAGTACTGTAAAACAGAAGTAGTTTTGCAGTTTGCTCGGTATTTATTTTACAATGTACGGTGATTATCCGATTTTACAGAACGAACTGTAAGTTTAATTGAAGTCTGTCAAATCATTTGGAATTACGGTTTGTTCGTAAAATTTTACCGAAATCCGGTAAATTTAATTGATTAACCGAACGTACTGTAATTTATCATGTTTACGAAGCTTTTCGTCAAAAAATTACCGAACTGCGAAATCTATTTAAGTGTGCAGATTACTATCAATTCACAAATGAGTAACTTCCGACGAGGAATTTTCTATTGTACGCTTTTACGCAACTCTTTAACTTTCATCCATAATCACAGATCCCACTCGCTCCCTCTGCCATAAAATTGAAGTTATCTAATTGTTTGATACAGAAGCGTCTTGTTTACGTAAAATTCACAGAAAACTTTTCCTTTTGCAGACAACATCATCTGCATACTCAATCCGATTTGCGGGCAAAGAAACAAAAATAGAAAATGTGTCATCGGTAGCTTAGCACAGAAAGATCCAATCTTTGTGTGAACTGCCAAATCACGTCCGTTTTGCTTCAGGAAATGAGCTGGATTTAGTTCTTCTGCCTGTTTGAAAGCAGCTTAGTGTGAATTCGGAATCTGATGAGGCAATCGACACCGAAGAGTGCCAGAAGGTAATAATTCAGTGTTGATCATTAGATACTTCGGAACTGTTCTCGGGAAACCATGTTCCCATAGTCAATTAATGAAATGATAGTGAACGACTATTATTCAATCAAACTGACCGCTGAACTTTCGCTGACAAAATAAAAAATAGGCATTTGTCATAGAATAGGCAGCACTATTGTTGGTTCTTCCTATACATAAGTTAAATTCACCTGACTCTTATTTTACAAAGTTCTCCCTCTGGCCTCAACTTTAGGTTACGGTTAGTTAACGGAAGTAAAAAATTCCCAAAAGCAGTACATATTATCACCAGAGGATCTTATAAAGGACATGACTTGTAGTAACGCACCATTCTGCCGTGAATCGCATATATGTCCCATCGTTGCTGGGTTTCCTATTCATATGGGACAAATATGCGATTCACGACAGCATTGGCCAATTAGAATAGTTTTTCAACTTATTTTTAAACACCTATAAGTAGGACCCCATTTAGCCTTATATCTAGCCCATCTAGAGATGTAGAGTTCGATTCTTGTCCTATAGGCCTAGGATGTAATCGGGTGAGAAACATTTTCTTTATTGTGTTTGCCTCACATTATAGAACAGATTTGACCAATTTTATGGTTTGACTGAAATATTTGCCCTGCTGGAAAATCACGGAATATGCGGATTAGAGTGAGGAAAATTTCGGCACTATTCATATATTTTCCGCATTTGATACAATTGTATACATATATGGAATAACTAACAGAAAGGTGGATTTGTCTACATTTGAATGAAATAACCCCGTTTTCCGTCTCTTCATCTCAATTTCAGATCCGACGAAAATTTATGATTTTTTTTTTTCGCGAAGGGATAAACTTATTACAGAGAATGTTGGAGAATGTTACCCGCTTCATCCTTTTGTCGTAGACCACAAATTCGGAACGATTGACACGAATGATGACATCCGTTATGATCTCGCGATCCTAGTACAGCTTTGCAAAACTATTTTTCAGAACTAGGACAGACATATATTTGTAATAGACAACAAACAGGTCAACCAAGTTGTCCTTTAAAACAAGCTGATGATGCACAATCTTGGCAACTTCGTTATAGCGACCAAGATAGAAGACTGAATCGTTAGGAATCAGTTCCAAGCCGAAAATTGACTAGACCTACACCGGGAATCGAACCCAGTTACCCTCAGCATGGTCTTGCTTTATAGCCGCGCATCTTACCGCTAGGCTAAGGAGGGCCCCATTTATTGCATAGCACAACACATAAATAGGTAATACATTTATTTAGAGCTTCTAGTGGAATGTCATTTACTTGCCATAAGACGGGTTCCATCCCATTTAATTCCATACTTGACTGTAGGGTAAGATTATATGCGCCCACCTGGCATAACGCCCCTTTGATTTCTAGAAACTATAACTAACAGGGTCAAATTAGTGAGTCTATAAATATTTGTAAAACCATCATCCTATGTGAATATGGAATATTTTTGTATTATAAATGAAAATATTTGCAAAATACAAACAGTTTTGATGTAACTTTTAATGTTGTTTGCTGAACATTCTAGCGATCTGGCATATTGTCCAAACTTGCACTGGAACACCTCAGTTAGCAATACAATTATTTCGGTTAATATGATATAAAATTGCTTCCATCTTCAAAATGTAACGATTTTCGAAAACATGTTTCATGGCCAAAACGCCCGTGTAGGCAGGACGATATGCCCTTACCAACTGGACACAAGCACAGCGAGCCGCAGCAGTTGCTTCCAAATTGTATGAGAATATTGAAATGTAATGCATACCTGCTTGAATGGACCTATGTTGGTTTTTTATGGATAAGGATTTGATAAGGATTTGTAGCCTTTTATTATGGGATTGATAAAATACTAATGAAGGGCTATTCAATGACTTTGGTTGAGGGGCGTATTGCCCAGGCACTTTTAAAATTCATTTTTCAGACTTTTCTAAAAGCTTTATTATGTGTTATCTGTATTTTTTATATGACTACTCAGGCAATGCATTTGCAACTTCCTGGACTACCAAATAACACAAAGTTTGCATAAATTGCGTTGAAAAGTAAAAAGTTATCAAGGAGTTGCCTTAGGGGGGCATATTATACCGTCTTACCCTAACTCTACAGATACATATTTCGATCACAACAATAATGTCGTCCTCAGTTTCTCGTACTTGACTTGACGTACGTGCGTCGACACTTATAATAAAGAGCGAACGGACGCCCATGTTTTCCCAAGGTATTTATTGTTTCAGTAGTGTTTATAATCCATTCTGCGTATAACTTGAGCAATTGGTCATCCGTACTGAAAAGGTACATTTTGCATCACCGTCCGCTGCAAATCACCAGCTAGCATTTGTTTTTGGGTGGTTTCCCCTGGTTAGTAGGATAAACAGTTGCAAATCTGCCTGGACCGGTCTTCACCAGGTTAGCAATGTGCTCTGTTCTTCTCAACTTTGTTTTATCGCGGCAGGAAGGATTATGCAACGTGAAGCCCACCAACCGGATGCACTTTTTCGGGCTTCTGTCATTGGTACGGTGAAATGCAATGTCCGCTTTGGTTTGTCTGGAGAATTTGGACTAGCATTTTGTGCTTGAGACCAGTTGTTTGGTGCCTTTCAGTTTGAGATGAAAATAACATGCTATATTGTCCGTGTTATCACGAGGCTGTCGGCATTTTTGCACTTGAGTTTAGGAGAGATTAACTTGACCACACAAAGATTTAAGTGAGAGTGCCAATCACCACGTAGGGATGATGCATTGCAAATATAATTCGTTACGAATGAAGGATGAGGGATTTAGTATGCTTCTATGGTAAATATATTCATTTAACTAGTTATAAACATGATCTTATACTTTGTGAGATATTACGGTCCGATTTTCGTTTCAATTAATCAATTAAAATACAAAAGATCAATATTTGAACTCAATGAAATAAAATTTAGATTTTCGTGTTGAGGTGAATCTTTTTCGAAGAAAACCAATCCACCTGCCACTTTTGAAAGATTCAATGCGCTAATGCAAATCGCACTACATTGAAATATAGAAAAAAATTACCTAATGAATGCCTACATGAATTGATTTGAGATTTCTCATTGAATCATGCATAATAAAGCAACTTCGTATGAACGTAGTTTGACATACTTTTACACGTAAAAAGAACCCGAATAAGATATACTACGCAGTGTTGGGAAAAGCTTAAATTTCAAAATC